>NC_090444.1:86914624-87217655 GCF_031143425.1 Pleurodeles waltl
TATTAGAATTTAGATAATTCCCTCCATTAAAAAAAGTCAAAAGCCGTTTTCCTTGTTTAGAGTGCACAGCTCCTGATTGTGAAATTTCGAGTGAGAAATTGAAATACAGCAAGGAAGGGCCTTGAAGTTTAATCCTCAAACACCATCTAGTGGTAGTAATTATAGTACACACTAGTTCTATTCAAGTTTACTAAGATTTCACACAATGTGATGAAACTTCAAATTTTGCTGTGCATTGTTGCATTAAAGAGAAAAGAGAGTGCAGCACCATATATGCAAAACTTTGCATGCTGCTGGTGTCACTCCCAGATCTAGCACACAAATAGGCTGCTTTGTGTGACGCACAGTCAAACACCAGAGTGCAGAGGAGAGGATAGGCTGTCTAGCATAGGATTAGTACTGGAGACATTCCCCTCAGTGCAGATTTCTAAGCATAGTTTATATTGTTTCTGACTTAACCAATTATATATTTTTTTAATTAAACAACTGTTATATTTTTATGTTGTTACATCTATGATTATAATACCTTCATTGGCTTTATTCCAATTATTTTCAGCGTGAAAAATGTAAGTACTCCTGAGGCCCGGCTCACATCCCCCCACCCACCCAAAAAAAAAAAATTGCATAATGGGGAGCCGCGGCCAATAGCCAATAGGTCAAGGGAGGCGCGGGTCAAAAAAGTTTGGGAACCACTGGTATAGGGTGTCTAGCAGCATAGGCTGATAGATAATGGTAGCTTAGCAGAGCAGCTTAGGCTGAACTAGTAGACGAGTGAAGCTCCTACAGTACCACTAGTGTCATATGCACAATATCATAAGAAAACACAATACACAGATATACTAAAAATAAAGGTACTTTATTTTTATGACAATATGCCAAAAGTATCTCAGAGTGTACCCTCAGTATGAGGATAGCAAATATACACAAGATATATGTACACAATACCAAAATATGCAGTAACAGTATTAGAAAACAGTGCAAACAATGTATAGTTACAATAGGATGCAATGGAGACACATAGGGATAGGGGCAACACAAACCATATACTCCAAAAGTGGAATGCGAACCACGAATGGACCCCAAACCTATGTGACCTTGTAGAGGGTCACTGGGACTATTAGAAAATAGTAAGGGTTAGAAAAATAGCCCACCCCAAGACCCTGAAAAGTGAGCGCAAAGTGCACTAAAGTTCCCCAAAGGACATAGAAGTCGTGATAGGGGAATTCTGCAGGAAAGACACAAACCAACAATGCAACAACGATGGATTTCCAGTCGAGGGTACCTGTAGAACAAGGGGACCAAGTCCAAAAGTCACAAGCAAGTCGGAGATGGGCAGATGCCCAGGAAATGCCAGCTGTGGGTGCAAAGAAGATGCTACTGGACAGTAGAAGCTTAGGTTTCTGCAGGAACGACAAGGGCTAGAGACTTCCCCTTTGGAGGACGGATCCCTCACGCCGCGGAGAGTCGTGCAGAAGTGTTTTCCCGCCGAAAGACCGCCAACAAGCCTTGCTAGCTGCAAATTGTGCGGTAAGGGTTTTTGGATGCTGCTGTGGCCCAGGAGGGACCAGGGTGTCGCCAATTGCGTCTGGGGACAGAGGGGGCGTCGAGCAAGACAAGGAGCCCTCTCAGCAGCAGGCAGCACCCGCAGAAGTGCCAGAAACAGGCACTACGAGGATGCGTGAAACGGTGCTCACCCGAAGTCGCACAAAGGAGTCCTGCGTCGCCGGAAAACAACTTAGGAGGTCGTGCAATGCAGGTTAGAGTGCCGTGGACCCAGGCTGGACTGTGCACAAAGGATTTCCGCCTGAAGTGCACGGAGGCCGGAGTAGCTGCAAAAGTCGCAGTTCCCAGCAATGCAGTCTGGCGTGGGGAGGCAAGGACTTACCTCCACCAAACTTGGACTGAAGACTCACTGGACTGTGGAAGTCACTTGGACAGAGTTGCTGGATTCAAGGGACCTCGCTCGTCGTGCTGAGAGGAGACCCAGGAGACCGGTGATGCAGTTCTTTGGTGCCTGTGGTTGCATTGGGACGATTCCGTCGACCCACGGTAGATTTCTTTGGAGCTTCTAGTGCAGAGAGGAGGCAGACTGCCCCCACAGCATGCACCACCAGGAAAACAGTCGAGAAGGCGGCAGGATCAGCGTTACAGAGTTGCAGTAGTCGTCTTCGCTACTATGTTGCAGTTTTGCAGGCTTCCAGCGCGGTCAGCAGTCGATTCCTTGGCAGAAGGTGAAGAGAGAGATGCAGGGGAACTCGGATGAGCTCTTGCATTCGTTATCTAAGGAATCCCAAGAGACAGAGACCCTAAATAGCCAGAAAAGAGGGTTTGGGTACCTAGGAGAGAGGATAGGCTAGCAACACCTGAAGGAGCCTATCAGAAGGAGTCTCTGACGTCACCTGATGGCACTGGCCACTCAGAGCAGTCCAGTGTGCCAGCAGCACCTCTGTTTCCAAGATGGCAGAGGTCTGGAGCACACTGGAGGAGCACTGGGCACCTCCCAGGGGAGGTACAGGTCAGGGGAGTGGTCACTCCCCTTTCCTTTGTCCAGTTTCACGCCAGAGCAGGGCTAAGGAGTCCCTGAACCGGTGTAGACTGGCTTATGCAGAAATGGGCACCAAATGTGCCCATGAAAGCATTTCCAGAGGCTGGGGGAGGCTACTCCTCCCCTGCCTTCACACCATTTTCCAAAGGGAGAGGGTGTAACACCCTCTCTCAGAGGAAGTCCTTTGTTCTGCCATCCTGGGTCAGGCCTGGCTGGACCCCAGGAGGGCAGAAGCCTGTCTGAGGGGTTGGCAGCAGCAGCAGCTGCAGTGAAACCCCTGAAAAGGCAGTTTGGCAGTACCAGGGTCTGTGCTACAGACCACTGGGATCATGGGATTGTGCCAACTATGCCAGGATGGCATAGAGGGGGCAATTCCATGATCATAGACATGTTACATGGCCATATTCGGAGTTACCATTGTGCAGCTACATATAGGTAGTGACCTACATGTAGTGCACGCGTGTAATGGTGTCCCCGCACTCACAAAGTCCGGGAAATTGGCCCTGAACAATGTGGAGGCACCTTGGCTAGTGCCAGGGTGCCCTCACACTAAGTAACTTTGCACCTAACCTTTACCAGGTAAAGGTTAGACATATAGGTGACTTATAAGTTACTTAAGTGCAGTGTAAAATGGCTGTGAAATAACTTGGACGTTATTTCACTCAGGCTGCAGTGGCAGGCCTGTGTAAGAATTGTCAGAGCTCCCTATGGGTGGCAAAAGAAATGCTGCAGCCCATAGGGATCTCCTGGAACCCCAATACCCTGGGTACCTCAGTACCATATACTAGGGAATTATAAGGGTGTTCCAGTAAGCCAATGTAAATTGGTAAAATTGGTCACTAGCCTGTTAGTGACAATTTGAAAGAAATGAGAGAGCATAACCACTGAGGTTCTGATTAGCAGAGCCTCAGTGAGACAGTTAGTCACTACACAGGTAACACATTCAGGCACACTTATGATCACTGGGGCCCTGGCTGGCAGAGTCCCAGTGACACATACAACTAAAACAACATATATACAGTGAAAAATGGGGGTAACATGCCAGGCAAGATGGTACTTTCCTACACAACCACCCCCCCCCCCAAACGAAGGACAATAAGACTAGCCATGACCTGATGAGTCTTCATTGTCTAAGTGGAAATATCTGGAGAGTCCATCTGCATTGGATTGGCTACTCCCAGGTCTATGTTCCACTGTATAGTCCATTCCCTGTAGGGATATGGACCACCTCAATAATTTAGGATTTTCACCTTTCATTTGTTTTAGCCAAAGTAGAGGTTTGTGGTCTGTCTGAACAATGAAGTGAGTGCCAAACAGGTATGGCCTCAACTTCTTCAGTGCCCAGACCACAGCAAAGGCCTCCCTCTCAATGGCAGACCAACGCTTTTCTCTAGGGGTCAACCTTCTACTAATAAAAGCAACAGGTTGATCCTGGCCCTCAGAATTAAGTTGTGATAGGACTGCCCCTACTCCTAATTCAGATGCATCAGTTTGGACATAGAATTTTTTAGAGTAACAAGGGCTTTTCAGGACAGGTGCAGAGCACATGGCCTGCTTCAGCTCCTCAAAAGCTTTCTGACAGTTTTCTGTCCATAATACCTTTTTAGGCATTTTCTTGGATGTGAGGTCATTAAGAGGGGCTGCAATGGAGCCATAGTTTTTAATGAACCTCCTGTAATACCGAGTGAGGCCTAGGAAGGCTCTCACCTGAGTCTGAGTAGTAGGGGGAACCCAATCTATAATAGTTTGGATTTTCCCCTGAAGTGGTGCAATCTGTTCCCCACCAACAAGGTGTCCCAGATAAACCACCTTTCCCTGCCCTAACTGGCACTTTGAAGCCTTGATAGTGAGGCCTGCCTTTTGCAGGGCCTCTAAAACTTTCCATAGGTGGACCAGGTGATCATCCCAACTGGAGCTAAAGACAGCTATATCGTCCAGATATGCTGCACTAAAAGCTTCCAGCCCTTGTAGGACTGTGTTCACCAACCTCTGAAAAGTGGCAGGTGCATTTTTCAATCCAAAAGGCATTACTGTAAATTGGTAATGGCCTCCAATGGTTGAAAATGCAGTTTTAGGTTTAGCATCTTCTGATAATTTGATCTGCCAATACCCTGCAGTCAAATCAAAAGTGCTTAGATACTTGGCAGATGCCAGTGTATCTATGAGCTCATCTGCCCTGGGTATAGGGTGAGCATCAGTTTTGGTTACCTGGTTGAGACCTCTGTAGTCAACACAAAACCGCATTTCCTTCTTTCCATCCTTGGAATGAGGTTTTGGTACAAGTACCACAGGAGAAGCCCATGGACTTTCAGAGTGCTCAACCACTCCCAGTTCTAGCATTTTCTGCACCTCTTGCTTTATGCAGTCCCTGACATGGTCAGGCTGCCTATAGATTTTACTTTTGACAGGCAAGCTGTCTCCAGTATCTATAGTGTGCTCACACCAAGAAGTGGTACCTGGCACAGTAGAGAAGAGTTCAGAAAACTGACCCAGGAGATTTATGCAATGGTCTTTCTGCTCAGCAGTAAGACAATCAGCCAAAACTACCCCTTCCACAAGAGCATCTTGTTCTGTGGAAAAGAAGAGATCAGGTAGAGGATCAATGTCTTCTTCCTGACCCTCATCAGTTGCCATGAGCAGGGTGGGATCAGCCCTGTCATAGTAGGGTTTCAGGCGATTGACATGGAGCACCCTAAGGGGACTCCTGGCAGTGCCTAAGTCAACTAAGTAGGTGACTTCACCCTTTTTCTCAACAATTGTGTGGGGCCCACTCCATTTATCTTGGAGTGCTCTTGGGGCCACAGGCTCCAAGACCCACACTTTCTGCCCTGGTTGGTCCTGAACCAAAACAGCCCTTCTGATCATGCCATTGCTTCTGGAGCTCTTGGCTGGCCTGAAGGTTTTTACTGGCCTTTTTCATATACTCAGCCATCCTTGATCTGAGGCCAAGTACATAATCCACAATATCTTGTTTTGGAGCTTGTAAAGGTTGTTCCCAACCCTCCTTGACAAGTGTTAGTGGACCCCTAACAGGGTGTCCAAAGAGGAGTTCAAAGGGGCTGAAGCCCACTCCTTTCTGGGGTACCTCCCTGTAGGCAAAAAGGAGGCATGGTAACAGGATATCCCATCTCCTGTGGAGTTTTTCAGGGAGACCCATAATCATGCCTTTGAGAGTTTTGTTAAATCTCTCCACCAGTCCATTTGTTTGTGGATGATAGGGTGTAGTGAACTTGTAAGTCACACCACACTCCTTCCACATGGCCTTTAAGTAAGCAGACATGAAATTGCTTCCTCTGTCTGATACTACTTCCTTTGGGAAGCCCACCCTAGAAAATATTCCCAGGAGGGCCTTTGCCACTGCAGGTGCTGTAGTGGTCCTTAAAGGAATTGCTTCAGGATATCTTGTGGCATGGTCCACTACCACCAAGATAAACCTATTGCCTGAAGCAGTAGGAGGGTCAAGGGGGCCAACTATGTCAACCCCTACCCTTTCAAAGGGAACCCCAACCACAGGCAGTAGAATAAGGGGTGCCTTTGGAGTGCCACCTGTCTTGCCACTGGCTTGACAGGTTTCACAGGACTTACAAAATTCCTTTGTGTCCTCAGACATCCTAGGCCAATGAAACAAGGGAACAAGTCTGTCCCAAGTTTTAATTTGTCCCAGATGTCCAGCTAGGGGAATGTCATGGGCTAGAGTTAGGAGGAACTTTCTGTACTCCTGAGGAATCACTAACCTCCTGGCAGTTCCAGGTTTAGGATCCCTTGCTTCAGTGTACAAGAGGTTGTCCTCCCAGTAAACTCTGAGAGTCACTGACATCCCCATTAGCCTGTTTGACAGCTTGCTGTCTTAGACCCTCTAGTGTGGGACAGGTTTGCTGTGCCACACTCAGCTCCTCCCTGGCAGGCCCCCCTTCACCCAAAAGCTCAGCAGTGTCTGCTTCCAGCTCCTCTGGTGTAGGTTCTGCATAGGGTGGAAATTCTTCTTCCTCAGAAGTAGAATCCACTGTAGAGGGAGGGATAGTAGGAAGTGCTTTACTTCTACTAGCCCTAGCTTTAGGGAGCACTTGGTCCATTGTTCCAGGATCCAAGCTTCCCTGTCCTTTTTGCTTTTTGGCCTGAGCCCTGGTTAAAGCAAAAATATGCCCTGGGATGCCCAGCATTGCTGCATGGGCCTCCAACTCCACATCTGACCAAGCTGATGTCTCCAAATCATTCCCTAGTAGACAGTCTACAGGTAAATCTGTGGCTACCACAACTTTCTTTGGACCAGTAACCCCCCCCCAGTTGAGATTTACAACAGCCATGGGGTGGCTAAGTGTGTTGTTGTGAGCATCGGTTACTTGGTACTGGTGACCAAGTAGGTGTTGTTCAGGGTGGACCAGTTTCTCTATGACCATAGTCACACTGGCACCAGTGTCCCTGTAGGCCTGAACCTCAACACCATTTATTAGGGGTAGCTGCTTGTACTTATCCATATTAAGGGGACAAGCAACTAAGGTGGCTAAATCAATAGCCCCCTCAGAGACTAACACAGCCTCTGTGGTCTCCCTAACAAGACCAACCCCAACTAAGTTACCAAAAGTGAGCCCAGCTACTCCCTTGGATTGGCTATTAGTAGGTTTGCTCCCACCACCACTGCTATTAGTAGGGACACTAGGTGTAGCAGTAGGGGTTGTAGTGGTAGGAGGCTTGGTGCTTTTCTTTGGACAACTGGGATCTGTTGTCCAATGGCCTTTTATTTTACATAAATAGCACCATGGTTTCTTTTCTTTGTTTTGATTAGAAGAGGATTTGGGCCCACCACCCCCACCAGAGTGTTTTTGTGGGCCTGATGAAGACTCATTTTTAGATTTGTCCCCACCCTTGTCAGAAGACTTACCATCCTTCTTCTTGTTGCCATCTTTGTCACCCCCTGTATGAACTTTTCTGTTCACCCTTGTTCTGACCCATTTGTCTGCCTTCTTTCCCAATTCTTGGGGAGAGGTCAGATCAGAGTCCACCAAGTACTGGTGCAACAAATCAGACACACAATTATTAAGAATATGCTCTCTCAGGATCACGTTATACAGGCTGTCATAATCAGTAACTTTACTGCCATGTAACCACCCCTCCAAGGCCTTCACTGAATGGTCAATGAAATCAACCCAGTCTTGTGAAGACTCCTTTTTGGTCTCTCTGAACTTTATCCTGTATTGTTCAGTGGTTAGGCCATAACCATCCAGGAGTGCATTCTTAAGAACTTTGTAATCATTGGCTTCACTTTCTTTCACAGTAAGGAGCCTATCCCTACCTTTTCCACTAAATGATAGCCATAGGATAGCAGCCCACTGCCTTTGAGGGACATCCTGTACAGCACAGGCCCTCTCAAGTGCAGCAAACCACTTGTTAATGTCATCCCCCTCCTTATAAGGGGGAACTATCTTGTGCAGATTCCTGGAATCATGCTCTTTTGCAGGATGACTATGGGGAATACTGCTGCTGCCACCATGGGTTTCTAAACCCAGTTTCTGTCTCTCCTTCTCTACTTCTAAGGTCTGTCTATCCAAATCCAGCTGTTGCTTCTTGAGCTTCAGTCTGGTTTGTTCCACTCTCAATCTATTGAGCTCCCTTTCTAACAATCTGTCATCAGGGTGGGTGGGAGGGACATGCCTTGAAACAGAAGTATGATGAGAATGGACAGAAGGAGACCTGTCCCTTACAGAAGGCACCCTAACAGCTTGGTTAACAGAAACATCACTTCTACTGTGGTGAGAATGAATGCTCTTGCTATGATGTGAGACAACACTATCTGTATGGTGTGACTCTACATCAGTACCAACTATGCTAGACTGTCTAGTAATGGGCAGGCTCTGAAGTTTCTTTCCTGAATCTTTTCCTAGGGGTGTCCCTGGATCAGATTGGGAACCATTAGCTACTTTTTCAACAGATGGGGCCCTTTTGGCCTTATCTTGTTCTCTAAGCATGTTAAGCAATAATTCCAAGGAAGGATTCTTCCCTACGCTCAAACCTCTTTCTATACAGAGACTCCTTGCTCCTTTCCAGCTAAGGTGGTCATATGCAAGTTTGGACAGATCAACATTTTGTCCTGTGCCAGACATTTTAGAAAGATTTTAAGTGATAGAAAAAGTGAGAAAACGTTTTTAGAGCTTTTAGTAAGACAGAAAAAAAAACTTTTAAACTTTTAAGAACTTTTAGAAAGTTTAGAAGTACTTTTCAGCACTTTAGAAAAGAGTGAAAAGAGGAAATGCCAAACTTTTTGGTTATGTGTACATACACTGAACTTGTTTTGTATATTTTTCTCTTATGAAAAGTACAATGACAAGAGTGGTAAGTAGTCTCAAAGCACTTATCCCACCGCTGCACAACCAATGTAGGAGGCTGGACTGGCTTGTAGTGAGTACCTAGGGGTACTTGCACCTTGCACAAGGCCCAGTTATCCCTTATTAGTGTATAGGGTGTCTAGCAGCATAGGCTGATAGATAATGGTAGCTTAGCAGAGCAGCTTAGGCTGAACTAGGAGACGAGTGAAGCTCCTACAGTACCACTAGTGTCATATGCACAATATCATAAGAAAACACAATACACAGATATACTAAAAATAAAGGTACTTTATTTTTATGACAATATGCCAAAAGTATCTCAGAGTGTACCCTCAGTATGAGGATAGCAAATATACACAAGATATATGTACACAATATCAAAATATGCAGTAATAGTATTAGAAAACAGTGCAAACAATGTATAGTTACAATAGGATGCAATGGAGACACATAGGGATAGGGGCAACACAAACCATATACTCCAAAAGTGGAATGCGAACCACGAATGGACCCCAAACCTATGTGACCTTGTAGAGGGTCGCTGGGACTGTTAGAAAAATAGCCCACCCCAAGACCCTGAAAAGTGAGTGCAAAGTGCACTAAAGTTCCCCAAAGGACATAGAAGTCGTGATAGGGGAATTCTGCAGGAAAGACACAAACCAACAATGCAACAACGATGGATTTCCAGTCGAGGGTACCTGTAGAACAAGGGGACCAAGTCCAAAAGTCACAAGCAAGTCGGAGATGGGCAGATGCCCAGGAAATGCCAGCTGTGGGTGCAAAGAAGATGCTACTGGACAGTAGAAGCTTAGGTTTCTGCAGGAACGACAAGGGCTAGAGACTTCCCTTTTGGAGGACGGATCCCTCACGCCGTGGAGAGTCGTGCAGAAGTGTTTTCCCGCCGAAAGACCGCCAACAAGCCTTGCTAGCTGCAAATTGTGCGGTAAGGGTTTTTGGATGCTGCTGTGGCCCAGGAGGGACCAGGGTGTCGCCAATTGCGTCTGGGGACAGAGGGGGCGTCGAGCAAGACAAGGAGCCCTCTCAGCAGCAGGCAGCACCCGCAGAAGTGCCAGAAACAGGCACTACGAGGATGCGTGAAACGGTGCTCACCCGAAGTCGCACAAAGGAGTCCTGCGTCGCCGGAAAACAACTTAGGAGGTCGTGCAATGCAGGTTAGAGTGCCGTGGACCCAGGCTGGACTGTGCACAAAGGATTTCCGCCTGAAGTGCACGGAGGCCGGAGTAGCTGCAAAAGTCGCGGTTCCCAGCAATGCAGTCTGGCGTGGGGAGGCAAGGACTTACCTCCACCAAACTTGGACTGAAGACTCACTGGACTGTGGAAGTCACTTGGACAGAGTTGCTGGATTCAAGGGACCTCGCTCGTCGTGCTGAGAGGAGACCGGTGATGCAGTTCTTTGGTGCCTGTGGTTGCATTGGGACGATTCCGTCGACCCACGGTAGATTTCTTTGGAGCTTCTAGTGCAGAGAGGAGGCAGACTGCCCCCACAGCATGCACCACCAGGAAAACAGTCGAGAAGGCGGCAGGATCAGCGTTACAGAGTTGCAGTAGTCGTCTTCGCTACTATGTTGCAGTTTTGCAGGCTTCCAGCGCGGTCAGCAGTCGATTCCTTGGCAGAAGGTGAAGAGAGAGATGCAGGGGAACTCGGATGAGCTCTTGCATTCGTTATCTAAGGAATCCCAAGAGACAGAGACCCTAAATAGCCAGAAAAGAGGGTTTGGCTACCTAGGAGAGAGGATAGGCTAGCAACACCTGAAGGAGCCTATCAGAAGGAGTCTCTGACGTCACCTGATGGCACTGGCCACTCAGAGCAGTCCAGTGTGCCAGCAGCACCTCTGTTTCCAAGATGGCAGAGGTCTGGAGCACACTGGAGGAGCACTGGGCACCTCCCAGGGGAGGTACAGGTCAGGGGAGTGGTCACTCCCCTTTCCTTTGTCCAGTTTCACGCCAGAGCAGGGCTAAGGAGTCCCTGAACCGGTGTAGACTGGCTTATGCAGAAATGGGCACCAAATGTGCCCATGAAAGCATTTCCAGAGGCTGGGGGAGGCTACTCCTCCCCTGCCTTCACACCATTTTCCAAAGGGAGAGGGTGTAACACCCTCTCTCAGAGGAAGTCCTTTGTTCTGCCATCCTGGGTCAGGCCTGGCTGGACCCCAGGAGGGCAGAAGCCTGTCTGAGGGGTTGGCAGCAGCAGCAGCTGCAGTGAAACCCCTGAAAAGGCAGTTTGGCAGTACCAGGGTCTGTGCTACAGACCACTGGGATCATGGGATTGTGCCAACTATGCCAGGATGGCATAGAGGGGGCAATTCCATGATCATAGACATGTTACATGGCCATATTCGGAGTTACCATTGTGCAGCTACATATAGGTAGTGACCTACATGTAGTGCACGCGTGTAATGGTGTCCCCGCACTCACAAAGTCCGGGAAATTGGCCCTGAACAATGTGGAGGCACCTTGGCTAGTGCCAGGGTGCCCTCACACTAAGTAACTTTGCACCTAACCTTTACCAGGTAAAGGTTAGACATATAGGTGACTTATAAGTTACTTAAGTGCAGTGTAAAATGGCTGTGAAATAACTTGGACGTTATTTCACTCAGGCTGCAGTGGCAGGCCTGTGTAAGAATTGTCAGAGCTCCCTATGGGTGGCAAAAGAAATGCTGCAGCCCATAGGGATCTCCTGGAACCCCAATACCCTGGGTACCTCGGTACCATATACTAGGGAATTATAAGGGTGTTCCAGTAAGCCAATGTAAATTGGTAAAATTGGTCACTAGCCTGTTAGTGACAATTTGAAAGAAATGAGAGAGCATAACCACTGAGGTTCTGATTAGCAGAGCCTCAGTGAGACAGTTAGTCACTACACAGGTAACACATTCAGGCACACTTATGATCACTGGGGCCCTGGCTGGCAGAGTCCCAGTGACACATACAACTAAAACAACATATATACAGTGAAAAATGGGGGTAACATGCCAGGCAAGATGGTACTTTCCTACACAACCACCCCCCCCCCCAAACGAAGGACAATAAGACTAGCCATGACCTGATGAGTCTTCATTGTCTAAGTGGAAATATCTGGAGAGTCCATCTGCATTGGATTGGCTACTCCCAGGTCTATGTTCCACTGTATAGTCCATTCCCTGTAGGGATATGGACCACCTCAATAATTTAGGATTTTCACCTTTCATTTGTTTTAGCCAAAGTAGAGGTTTGTGGTCTGTCTGAACAATGAAGTGAGTGCCAAACAGGTATGGCCTCAACTTCTTCAGTGCCCAGACCACAGCAAAGGCCTCCCTCTCAATGGCAGACCAACGCTTTTCTCTAGGGGTCAACCTTCTACTAATAAAAGCAACAGGTTGATCCTGGCCCTCAGAATTAAGTTGTGATAGGACTGCCCCTACTCCTAATTCAGATGCATCAGTTTGGACATAGAATTTTTTAGAGTAACAAGGGCTTTTCAGGACAGGTGCAGAGCACATGGCCTGCTTCAGCTCCTCAAAAGCTTTCTGACAGTTTTCTGTCCATAATACCTTTTTAGGCATTTTCTTGGATGTGAGGTCATTAAGAGGGGCTGCAATGGAGCCATAGTTTTTAATGAACCTCCTGTAATACCGAGTGAGGCCTAGGAAGGCTCTCACCTGAGTCTGAGTAGTAGGGGGAACCCAATCTATAATAGTTTGGATTTTCCCCTGAAGTGGTGCAATCTGTTCCCCACCAACAAGGTGTCCCAGATAAACCACCTTTCCCTGCCCTAACTGGCACTTTGAAGCCTTGATAGTGAGGCCTGCCTTTTGCAGGGCCTCTAAAACTTTCCATAGGTGGACCAGGTGATCATCCCAACTGGAGCTAAAGACAGCTATATCGTCCAGATATGTTGCACTAAAAGCGTCCAGCCCTTGTAGGACTGTGTTCACCAACCTCTGAAAAGTGGCAGGTGCATTTTTCAATCCAAAAGGCATTACTGTAAATTGGTAATGGCCTCCAATGGTTGAAAATGCAGTTTTAGGTTTAGCATCTTCTGATAATTTGATCTGCCAATACCCTGCAGTCAAATCAAAAGTGCTTAGATACTTGGCAGATGCCAGTGTATCTATGAGCTCATCTGCCCTGGGTATAGGGTGAGCATCAGTTTTGGTTACCTGGTTGAGACCTCTGTAGTCAACACAAAACCGCATTTCCTTCTTTCCATCCTTGGAATGAGGTTTTGGTACAAGTACCACAGGAGAAGCCCATGGACTTTCAGAGTGCTCAACCACTCCCAGTTCTAGCATTTTCTGCACCTCTTGCTTTATGCAGTCCCTGACATGGTCAGGCTGCCTATAGATTTTACTTTTGACAGGCAAGCTGTCTCCAGTATCTATAGTGTGCTCACACCAAGAAGTGGTACCTGGCACAGTAGAGAAGAGTTCAGAAAACTGACCCAGGAGATTTATGCAATGGTCTTTCTGCTCAGCAGTAAGACAATCAGCCAAAACTACCCCTTCCACAAGAGCATCTTGTTCTGTGGAAAAGAAGAGATCAGGTAGAGGATCAATGTCTTCTTCCTGACCCTCATCAGTTGCCATGAGCAGGGTGGGATCAGCCCTGTCATAGTAGGGTTTCAGGCGATTGACATGGAGCACCCTAAGGGGACTCCTGGCAGTGCCTAAGTCAACTAAGTAGGTGACTTCACCCTTTTTCTCAACAATTGTGTGGGGCCCACTCCATTTATCTTGGAGTGCTCTTGGGGCCACAGGCTCCAAGACCCACACTTTCTGCCCTGGTTGGTACTGAACCAAAACAGCCCTTCTGATCATGCCATTGCTTCTGGAGCTCTTGGCTGGCCTGAAGGTTTTTACTGGCCTTTTTCATATACTCAGCCATCCTTGATCTGAGGCCAAGTACATAATCCACAATATCTTGTTTTGGAGCTTGTAAAGGTTGTTCCCAACCCTCCTTGACAAGTGTTAGTGGACCCCTAACAGGGTGTCCAAAGAGGAGTTCAAAGGGGCTGAAGCCCACTCCTTTCTGGGGTACCTCCCTGTAGGCAAAAAGGAGGCATGGTAACAGGATATCCCATCTCCTGTGGAGTTTTTCAGGGAGACCCATAATCATGCCTTTGAGAGTTTTGTTAAATCTCTCCACCAGTCCATTTGTTTGTGGATGATAGGGTGTAGTGAACTTGTAAGTCACACCACACTCCTTCCACATGGCCTTTAAGTAAGCAGACATGAAATTGCTTCCTCTGTCTGATACTACTTCCTTTGGGAAGCCCACCCTAGAAAATATTCCCAGGAGGGCCTTTGCCACTGCAGGTGCTGTAGTGGTCCTTAAAGGAATTGCTTCAGGATATCTTGTGGCATGGTCCACTACCACCAAGATAAACCTATTGCCTGAAGCAGTAGGAGGGTCAAGGGGGCCAACTATGTCAACCCCTACCCTTTCAAAGGGAACCCCAACCACAGGCAGTAGAATAAGGGGTGCCTTTGGAGTGCCACCTGTCTTGCCACTGGCTTGACAGGTTTCACAGGACTTACAAAATTCCTTTGTGTCCTCAGACATCCTAGGCCAATGAAACAAGGGAACAAGTCTGTCCCAAGTTTTAATTTGTCCCAGATGTCCAGCTAGGGGAATGTCGTGGGCTAGAGTTAGGAGGAACTTTCTGTACTCCTGAGGAATCACTAACCTCCTGGCAGTTCCAGGTTTAGGATCCCTTGCTTCAGTGTACAAGAGGTTGTCCTCCCAGTAAACTCTGAGAGTCACTGACATCCCCATTAGCCTGTTTGACAGCTTGCTGTCTTAGACCCTCTAGTGTGGGACAGGTTTGCTGTGCCACACTCAGCTCCTCCCTGGCAGGCCCCCCTTCACCCAAAAGCTCAGCAGTGTCTGCTTCCAGCTCCTCTGGTGTAGGTTCTGCATAGGGTGGAAATTCTTCTTCCTCAGAAGTAGAATCCACTGTAGAGGGAGGGATAGTAGGAAGTGCTTTACTTCTACTAGCCCTAGCTTTAGGGAGCACTTGGTCCATTGTTCCAGGATCCAAGCTTCCCTGTCCTTTTTGCTTTTTGGCTTGAGCCCTGGTTAAAGCAAAAATATGCCCTGGGATGCCCAGCATTGCTGCATGGGCCTCCAACTCCACATCTGACCAAGCTGATGTCTCCAAATCATTCCCTAGTAGACAGTCTACAGGTAAATCTGTGGCTACCACAACTTTCTTTGGACCAGTAACCCCCCCCCCCCAGTTGAGATTTACAACAGCCATGGGGTGGCTAAGTGTGTTGTTGTGAGCATCGGTTACTTGGTACTGGTGACCAAGTAGGTGTTGTTCAGGGTGGACCAGTTTCTCTATGACCATAGTCACACTGGCACCAGTGTCCCTGTAGGCCTGAACCTCAACACCATTTATTAGGGGTACCTGCTTGTACTTATCCATATTAAGGGGACAAGCAACTAAGGTGGCTAAATCAATAGCCCCCTCAGAGACTAACACAGCCTCTGTGGTCTCCCTAACAAGACCAACCCCAACTAAGTTACCAAAAGTGAGCCCAGCTACTCCCTTGGATTGGCTATTAGTAGGTTTGCTCCCACCACCACTGCTATTAGTAGGGACACTAGGTGTAGCAGTAGGGGTTGTAGTGGTAGGAGGCTTGGTGCTTTTCTTTGGACAACTGGGATCTGTTGTCCAATGGCCTTTTATTTTACATAAATAGCACCATGGTTTCTTTTCTTTGTTTTGATTAGAAGAGGATTTGGGCCCACCACCCCCACCAGAGTGTTTTTGTGGGCCTGATGAAGACTCATTTTTAGATTTGTCCCCACCCTTGTCAGAAGACTTACCATCCTTCTTCTTGTTGCCATCTTTGTCACCCCCTGTATGAACTTTTCTGTTCACCCTTGTTCTGACCCATTTGTCTGCCTTCTTTCCCAATTCTTGGGGAGAGGTCAGATCAGAGTCCACCAAGTACTGGTGCAACAAATCAGACACACAATTATTAAGAATATGCTCTCTCAGGATCACGTTATACAGGCTGTCATAATCAGTAACTTTACTGCCATGTAACCACCCCTCCAAGGCCTTCACTGAATGGTCAATGAAATCAACCCAGTCTTGTGAAGACTCCTTTTTGGTCTCTCTGAACTTTATCCTGTATTGTTCAGTGGTTAGGCCATAACCATCCAGGAGTGCATTCTTAAGAACTTTGTAATCATTGGCTTCACTCTCTTTCACAGTAAGGAGCCTATCCCTACCTTTTCCACTAAATGATAGCCATAGGATAGCAGCCCACTGCCTTTGAGGGACGTCCTGTACAGCACAGGCCCTCTCAAGTGCAGCAAACCACTTGTTAATGTCATCCCCCTCCTTATAAGGGGGAACTATCTTGTGCAGATTCCTGGAATCATGCTCTTTTGCAGGATGACTATGGGGAATACTGCTGCTGCCACCATGGGTTTCTAAACCCAGTTTCTGTCTCTCCTTCTCTACTTCTAAGGTCTGTCTATCCAAATCCAGCTGTTGCTTCTTGAGCTTCAGTCTGGTTTGTTCCACTCTCAATCTATTGAGCTCCCTTTCTAACAATCTGTCATCAGGGTGGGTGGGAGGGACATGCCTTGAAACAGAAGTATGATGAGAATGGACAGAAGGAGACCTGTCCCTTACAGAAGGCACCCTAACAGCTTGGTTAACAGAAACATCACTTCTACTGTGGTGAGAATGAATGCTCTTGCTATGATGTGAGACAACACTATCTGTATGGTGTGACTCTACATCAGTACCAACTATGCTAGACTGTCTAGTAATGGGCAGGCTCTGAAGTTTCTTTCCTGAATCTTTTCCTAGGGGTGTCCCTGGATCAGATTGGGAACCATTAGCTACTTTTTCAACAGATGGGGCCCTTTTGGCCTTATCTTGTTCTCTAAGCATGTTAAGCAATAATTCCAAGGAAGGATTCTTCCCTACGCTCAAACCTCTTTCTATACAGAGACTCCTTGCTCCTTTCCAGCTAAGGTGGTCATATGCAAGTTTGGACAGATCAACATTTTGTCCTGTGCCAGACATTTTAGAAAGATTTTAAGTGATAGAAAAAGTGAGAAAACGTTTTTAGAGCTTTTAGTAAGACAGAAAAAAAAACTTTTTAAACTTTTAAGAACTTTTAGAAAGTTTAGAAGTACTTTTCAGCACTTTAGAAAAGAGTGAAAAGAGGAAATGCCAAACTTTTTGGTTATGTGTACATACACTGAACTTGTTTTGTATATTTTTCTCTTATGAAAAGTACAATGACAAGAGTGGTAAGTAGTCTCAAAGCACTTATCCCACCGCTGCACAACCAATGTAGGAGGCTGGACTGGCTTGTAGTGAGTACCTAGGGGTACTTGCACCTTGCACAAGGCCCAGTTATCCCTTATTAGTGTATAGGGTGTCTAGCAGCATAGGCTGATAGATAATGGTAGCTTAGCAGAGCAGCTTAGGCTGAACTAGGAGACGAGTGAAGCTCCTACAGTACCACTAGTGTCATATGCACAATATCATAAGAAAACACAATACACAGATATACTAAAAATAAAGGTACTTTATTTTTATGACAATATGCCAAAAGTATCTCAGAGTGTACCCTCAGTATGAGGATAGCAAATATACACAAGATATATGTACACAATATCAAAATATGCAGTAATAGTATTAGAAAACAGTGCAAACAATGTATAGTTACAATAGGATGCAATGGAGACACATAGGGATAGGGGCAACACAAACCATATACTCCAAAAGTGGAATGCGAACCACGAATGGACCCCAAACCTATGTGACCTTGTAGAGGGTCGCTGGGACTGTTAGAAAAATAGCCCACCCCAAGACCCTGAAAAGTGAGTGCAAAGTGCACTAAAGTTCCCCAAAGGACATAGAAGTCGTGATAGGGGAATTCTGCAGGAAAGACACAAACCAACAATGCAACAACGATGGATTTCCAGTCGAGGGTACCTGTGGAACAAGGGGACCAAGTCCAAAAGTCACAAGCAAGTCGGAGATGGGCAGATGCCCAGGAAATGCCAGCTGTGGGTGCAAAGAAGCTGCTACTGGACAGTAGAAGCTTAGGTTTCTGCAGGAACGACAAGGGCTAGAGACTTCCCTTTTGGAGGACTGATCCCTCACGCCGTGGAGAGTCGTGCAGAAGTGTTTTCCCGCCAAAAGACCGCCAACAAGCCTTGCTAGCTGCAAATCGTGCGGTAAGGGTTTTTGGATGCTGCTGTGGCCCAGGAGGGACCAGGATGTCGCCAATTGCGTCAGGGGACAGAGGGGGCGTCGAGCAAGACAAGGAGCCCTCTCAGCAGCAGGCAGCACCCGCAGAAGTGCCAGAAACAGGCACTACAAGGATGCGTGAAACGGTGCTCACCCGAAGTCGCACAAAGGAGTCCCGCGTCGCCGGAAAACAACTTAGGAGGTCGTGCAATGCAGGTTAGAGTGCCGTGGACCCAGGCTGGACTGTGCACAAAGGATTTCCGCCGGAAGTGCACGGAGGCCGGAGTAGCTGCAAAAGTCGCGGTTCCCAGCAATGCAGTCTGGCGTGGGGAGGCAAGGACTTCCCTCCACCAAACTTGGACTGAAGAGTCACTGGACTGTGGGAGTCACTTGGACAGAGTTGCTGGATTCAAGGGACCTCGCTCGTCGTGCTGAGAGGAGACCCTGGAGACCGGTGATGCAGTTCTTTGGTGCCTGCGGTTGCAGGGGGACGATTCCGTCGACCCAAGGGAGATTTCTTCGGAGCTTCTAGTGCAGAGAGGAGGCAGACTACCCCCACAGCATGCACCACCAGGAAAACAGTCGAGAAGGCGGCAGGATCAGCGTTACAGAGTTGCAGTAGTCGTCTTCGCTACTATGTTGCAGTTTTGCAGGCTTCCAGCGCGGTCAGCAGTCGATTCCTTGGCAGAAGGTGAAGAGAGAGATGCAGAGGAACTCGGATGAGCTCTTGCATTCGTTATCTAAGGAATCCCAAGAGACAGAGACCCTAAATAGCCAGAAAAGAGGGTTTGGGTACCTAGGAGAGAGGATAGGCTAGCAACACCTGAAGGAGCCTATCAGAAGGAGTCTCTGACGTCACCTGATGGCACTGGCCACTCAGAGCAGTCCAGTGTGCCAGCAGCACCTCTGTTTCCAAGATGGCAGAGGTCTGGAGCACACTGAAGGAGCTCTGGGCACCTCCCAGGGGAGGTACAGGTCAGGGGAGTGGTCACTCCCCTTTCCTTTGTCCAGTTTCGCGCCAGAGCAGGGCTAAGGAGTCCCTGAACCGGTGTAGACTGGCTTATGCAGAAATGGGCACCAAATGTGCCCATGAAAGCATTTCCAGAGGCTGGGGGAGGCTACTCCTCCCCTGCCTTCACACCATTTTCCAAAGGGAGAGGGTGTAACAGGGGTTGGCAGCAGCAGCAGCTGCAGTGAAACCCCTGAAAAGGCAGTTTGGCAGTACCAGGGTCTGTGCTACAGACCACTGGGATCATGGGATTGTGCCAACTATGCCAGGATGGCATAGAGGGGGCAATTCCATGATCATAGACATGTTACATGGCCATATTCGGAGTTACCATTGTGCAGCTACATATAGGTAGTGACCTATATGTAGTGCACGCGTGTAATGGTGTCCCCGCACTCACAAAGTCCGGGGAATTGGCCCTGAACAATGTGGGGGCACCTTGGCTAGTGCCAGGGTGCCCTCACACTAAGTAACTTTGCACCTAACCTTTACCAGGTAAAGGTTAGACATATAGGTGACTTATAAGTTACTTAAGTGCAGTGTAAAATGGCTGTGAAATAACGTGGACGTTATTTCACTCAGGCTGCAGTGGCAGGCCTGTGTAAGAATTTTCAGAGCTCCCTATGGGTGGCAAAAGAAATGCTGCAGCCCATAGGGATCTCCTGGAACCCCAATACCCTGGGTACCTCAGTACCATATACTAGGGAATTATAAGGGTGTTCCAGTAAGCCAATGTAAATTGGTAAAATTGGTCACTAGCCTGTTAGTGACAATTTGAAAGAAATGAGAGAGCATAACCACTGAGGTTCTGATTAGCAGAGCCTCAGTGAGACAGTTAGTCACTACACAGGTAACACATTCAGGCACACTTATGAGCACTGGGGCCCTGGCTGGCAGGCTCCCAGTGACACATACAACTAAAACAACATATATACAGTGAAAAATGGGGGTAACATGCCAGGCAAGATGGTACTTTCCTACATTTGGTATCAAACTTCTCAGCACAATAAATACACACTGATGCCAGTGTGCAATATATTGTAACATACACCCAGAGGGCACCTTAGAGGTGCCCCCTGAATACCAACCCAACATCCAGTGTAGGCTGACTAGTTTCTGCCAGCCTGCCACACACCAGACATGTTGCTGGCCACATGGGGAGAGTGCCTTTGTCACTCTGTGGCCAGGAACAAAGCCTGTACTGGGTGGCGGTGCTTCTCACCTCCCCCTGCAGGAACTGTAACACCTGGCGGAGAGCCTCAAAGGCTCACCCCTTTGTTACAGCACCACAGGGCATCCCAGCTAGTGGAGATGCCCGCCCCTCCGGCCACTGCCCCCACTTTTGGGGGCAAGGTTGAAGGAGATAATTAAAAAAACAAGGAGAAGCCACCCACCAGTCAGGACAGCCCCTAAGATGTCCTGAGGTGAGGTGACTCCTGCTTTTAGAAATCCTCCATCTTGTGAGTGGAGGATGCCCCCAATAGGATTAGGGATATGCCCCCCTCCCCTCATGGAGGAGGCACAAAGAGGGTGTAGCCACCCTCCAGGACAGTAGCCATTGGCTACTGCCCTCCCAGACCTAAACACACCCCTAAATTCAGTATTTTGGGGCTCCCCAGAACCTAGGAAATTAGATTCCTGCAACCTTAACAAGAAGAAGGACTACAGACCTGAAGCCCTGCACAGAAGTCGTAGACGACAACTGCCTTGGCCCCAGCCCTACCGGCCTGTCTCCCAACTTCGAAGAAAACTGCAACAGCGACGCATCCAACAGGGACCAGTGACCTCTGAAGCCTCTGAGGACTGCCCTGCACCCAAGGACCAAGACGCTCCCGTGAACAGTGGCCCTGTTCAAAAACCTGCAACTTCCTTGCAACAAAGAAACAACTTTAAAGACTTCACGTTTCCCGCCGGAAGCGTGAGACTTCCCACTCTGCAACCGACGCCCCCGGCTCAACCTGCAGAAAACAAACACCTCAGGGAGGACTCCCCGGTGACTGGGAGCCCGTGACTAACCAGAGACGACCCCCCTGAGCCCCCACAGCGACACCGGCAGAGAGATTCCAGAGGCTCCCCTGACCGCGACTGCCTGTAACAAGGGACCCGAAGCCTGGAACCAACACTGCACCCGCAGCCCCCAGGACCTGAAGGAACCGAACTCAAGTGCAGGAGCAACCCCCAGGCGACCCTCTGCCTAGCCCAGGTGGTGGCTACCCCGAGGAGCCCCCCCTGTGTCTGCCTGCATCGTTGAAGTAACCCTGGGTACCTCCATTGTTTTCAATCTAAAACCCAACGCCTGTTTGCACACTGCACCCGCCGCCCCTGTGCCGCTGAGGTTGTACTTTCTGTGCCTGCTTGTGTCTCCCCAGGTGCCCTACATAACCCGCCAGGTCTGCCCCACGAGGACACGGGTACTTACTTGCTGGCAGACTGGAACCGGGGCACCCCTGTTCTCCATAGAAGCCTATGTGTTTTGGGCACCTCTTTGACCTCGGCACCTGACCGGCCCTGAGCTGCTGGTATGATAACTTTGGGGTTGCCCTGAACCCCCAACTGTGGGCTGCCTATGCCCCAACTTTGTGACTTGTAAGTGTTTTACTTACCTTCAAAACTAACTTTTACTTACCTCCCCCAGTAACTGTTAATTTTTGCAGTGTGTCCACTTTTGAAATAGCTTATTGCCATTTTTACAAAGACTGTACATGATATTGTGTTTATTCAAAGTTCCTAAAGTATCTAAGTGAAGTACCTTTCTTTTAAAGTATTAATTGTAAATCTTGAACCCGTGGTTCTTAAAATGAACTAAGAAAATATATTTTTCAATATAAAAACCTATTGGCCTGGAGTAAGTCTTTGAGTGTGTGTTCCTCATTTATTGCCGGTGTGTGTACAACAAATGCTTAACACTACCCTCTGATAAGCAGACTGCTCGACCACACTACCACAAAATAGAGCATTGGAATTATCTACTTTTGCCACTATCTTACCTCTAAGGGGAACCCTTGGACTCTGTGCACACTATTTCTCACTTTGAAATAGTATATATAGAGCCAACTTCCTACAGACGGTCACCCACGCCATTGTCAGCAGCAGACTGGACTACAGCAATGCGCTCTACACAGGAACCACAGCTAAGCTCCAGAAGAAACTTATACAGAGCGCCTCCGCACACCTCATCCTCAACAACCCACGCCGCGATCACATCTCAGCCCATCTGAGAGACCTACACTGCCTTCCCCTTAATAAGAGGATCACCTTCAAACTCCTCATCCACGCCCACAAAGCTCTCCACAACTCAGGCCTTGCCTACCTCAACGAGCGACTCACCTTCCACACTCCCATTTGCCAACCTTGCCCTCGCCACCGCACCTCACATCCACTGAACTACAGCCGGCGTCAGATCCTTTTCCCACCTTGCCAACAAAACCTGGAACTCCCTCCCCATCCACCTACGACAGACCCAAGACCTCCTGACCTTCAGGAAACGCCTCAAGACCTGGTTATTCGAGCAGTAGCAATCCTTTCCTCCACCCCCATCAGCGCCTTGAGACCCTAGGGGGTGAGTAGTGCACTTTACAAATGCTTGATTGATTGATTGATTGACTCAAAAGAAGGACTGCTGTGCAGCTCTGCTGGAAGAAGTACTCTCTGCCCTGCTGCACCGCTGCCTGAGTGAGAAGGGCTGGACCTGTATCTTGACACCAGGGCTCCCAGAGTGACTCCAAGGGCTAGTTGACTGGCCTTCTGATCAGAGCCTCGGGAACAGAAAAGGCTACAATCACTCCAAAAACTGCACATAGACTCTTCCTACTGTGAGTCCTAACACCCACCTAAGGACACCATGGTCCTGGAACCTTGTACGTGGGCCTGAACGTGCTCTGCCTGCCCAACTGTGGTCCTAGCAAAACTGACACAGTGTGATGCATTACATCAAAGCCCTGCATTGGAACATCAACCGTGTGACTCAACCTCGACACAGGATCGCATAGCTCCTCTGGACTACTCACTGCACGACGCATCTTCGACTCAGGACCTCACATCGCAGCCGGGAGCTCTTCGGAACTGCCACTGCGCAATGCATCCTTGGCGCAGGAACTCGCATCACAGTACCGGAACTCATAAGTAACGCCGATGAACAAAACGTTACTGACACAGGACCTCACATTGTTATGCAACCTGCATTTAAAGTACTTTGCGCAGCGGGCCTAATTTGGTCCCTGTAACTGACCCACACTCCAATGCGGTCAGTCTAAACTTGTGACTTTGTCCTGGTCCGGCAATTTGTGTATTTAAGCACTATTTTCACCACAACATTGAAATTGCACAGCTCTGGTTCTACTGATTGCATTTTTGTCATTTGTGTTCAAATAATTGATTACATTTTATTATATTTTTCTAAGTTGTTGCAAGATTGTTCTTCTGTGGCTTTTTCTCGTTATTGCTGTTTAAAATGTTGCATAAATACATTACACATTGCCTCAAGGTTTAGCCTGGATGCTTTTGTGCCAAGCTATCAGAGGGTTAAGCACAGGTTAATTTGGGGTTTGCTTATGTTTCACCCTGACAAGGTTTGTTGATGATACTTGAATAGCGTTTCACCCCCCTCAAGCAGTAATCCATTTCATACAGACTTATTCTGTAACCACTGAGGACTTGGGGGGGTTTCCCCTTGCAAGACATTGCAACTTCACACCCAGCCCTTCCGGGGTCGCTAAATACCTGCGTGCAGCAATCTCTACACAAGATACCTGTGGCATGTTGCCTCATCTGCATGAGATCAATAGACTGGTGATGCAGGAGTAAGTACAGAACAAGAATTGTTCAAAAGAGTGCCTGTGTTTTTATCTCACACAGATAATAATACAGATCAACATTGTATTTTCTACATCATGGTAAGTACCACACGTTTTATCAATTTAATGGTACACAAATAATCTACTCATTCAGTGACCTTAGATGGGTTCGAACATGTGACTTGCTGATACCAGAGACCATTATTTTTACTGTGTGAAACAGTTACCACAATAATAAAGCGTCAATGTACAAGTAGCTTAAGACCCCCTTTTCTCGCCTTCAGAGTGGATATGGGTGTTTTTGTAGCAGAATCTCATAGTGCAGGTGAGCTAAGACATGAAAGGTTAGCTTTTCATCAATTCTCTCCTCCACCCTGACTGTGAGGAATGGGGAATAAACCAGAGTACACAGAGAATGCTGTGACTGTGTCGGAGGTGTGGATGGCATGTTTGATAGGGTGATAAGCCTGTGTACATGATCCTTTGGGCTTGTGGCAGGGGGTACGGTAACTGCAAGTTTCTGCAGAGGCAGCATCGAGACTCCATAGAAGAAGTGGGCAAAGTGGATAGATGGGTGTGCCAAAAGTGTCCCTGAACCAGAATCACCTGTGGGTGGAATCAGATGTGAGAGTGTTTGGGAAAAAGGAAGCCTCTAGGGCATGGGTACCCAACTTGGGGTACCCGTAACCCCAGGGAGAGCGAGATGGCATTTCAGGGGGTGCGACAAAGAGGGAAAGTTTGTACTGTAAGGACAATAGGAATCCGGCGAGAACAGGCACAGGTACATTTCTAATAAATCCATATTCCTACAATTTGCCAAACATGTCACATGATGAAGAGCTGAAGGAAGATCTCATTGATGTGCGGATAAATCGAGCTCTTGAAATGCAATTTGAAAGCAAGACTTTGGATGAGTTTTGGTGTTCAGCACTGGATATGTTCCCAAGGATTGGTGAAAAATCAGTCCGTGTCCTAATTCCATTTGCAACAACATAATTGTGTAACTGAATTTGTTCCCTTTCATCAATCAAGACAAAATCTAGGAACCGCTTCAATCCACAGGCAGACCTGCAAATCGCAATCAGCAAGAAAGTTCCACGTTTTGACAAAATCATGAATGAGAAGCAGGCAAACATAATGCATTGAATTTTATGTTCAGAGTTTGGATTGATTTTACTGTTTTCTAATTGTTCAGTTTATAATTGTCTTTTATGCACTGAGTTTAAAGCTTTTTTTATTGAGTTCAATTTGTTCACTCACAGTACTGTATGTGGTTGAATTTGTGGTTCAAAAAATAAAAAATTGACTATTTATCTTGAAATGTGATATTACTTTTGTAAGAGGTGTGAACATTAATGAAACATTTCCTAGGGGTGCGGGATATAGAAACTGTTGGGAACCCCTGCTCCAGGGGCTCTAGGTGTGCTGCACACTCCAGTTTGTGCTCCTGGAGTTCTGGAGGACTGTGACTGGGAAGTGTCCCTCAAGGGCGGAGACTGTATGCAGTGGGAAGCCTAATAGTAGAAGACGTGGACATCAAACCCATTATGAACCACATTTGAAGATTCCCCTGGGATGGCCTGGCACAATTCTGAATCCCAAATTGTTCAGCTCCATTGAGAGTATGGCACCTTGGGATCTGGATAAAATGCAAGGGGGCATGCATGAACGATCACCACCATAGGACCTCCAAACTTGTAGATGAGTCTGGGCATCAGCCATTTAAATATCAAGTCCATGGCGGCTGACGGCCTCTGGTACTGAGCACATGCCAGTTGTAGGAAACTATTGCACCTTATGTTGTGCCTGGCCTTTATCAAGGAGTCAGTAGGAGAACAGTTCCTCTGCTCCTGCCGGCCTCTGAGTAGATGAAGGTAACATCAGGCAGAAAAAAGAAGCAAGGCTTAGAGAGCCTTGTCTACTTTCTGTAGCTCCTGCTCACTGCCCTCCCACTAGCACCTCAGTGCAAAGTAAGGTACTGTTAATTGGTTATGGACAACTGGTTAACTCTGTGACATCATCAAGGGTAAAACAATGTGTGATGTCACTTCTGCAGCCCTTGGCATGTATTGATACCCAGAGTGTGGGTCCACTGGGGGCGGGTGATGCAAGACTAGCTCACTGAAGTTATCCCTGCCCCCACTCGCTATGCCACAAACAGACTGGGAACCTTACAAGCTGGCAGAGGTCAGAATTTCTTACCTGATCTATCAGAGATGGTTGTTATTGGTGTTGCTGTTGCTGCTGCTGTTGTTGTCAGTGTCGCTTCTGCAGCTCCTGTTGTAGTAGAACAGAGGTAGATGGTTACTCATTCATTTGTAATGGAATTTATAATGCATGAATAATGATACTTTTTGCACACAAAAAAAAAAATCTGCACTCACTGATTTATTTTCTAACAAATACATCTTATTTGTCTCAGTTATTTTAAGAACTCTTAACATTTAAAGATACAATACAATTACCATACATTTTAGCCAATACCAATACGGAGTAAATAAAGGTACCAGGATGTAAAGCTTCAGTTTACCAGGAACCTAACAAAAAAGCAGCAGACTAGAAGCAAAGGTGAAATTATGAGCACATAGCACTCATTGCTTACATGCATTACATCCACAGGATCATTAAAAAGGAGGAAATTCCCCCTGTAGATTCTACTCCAGAAATCATATAATTTTCAGTTTCAGATTGGAAGAAAGTTTGTTACTCTTTAAGGGAGGTGAAACCATACCCAAGCAGCAACCTCAATCCTTGTCAGGGTGAGGCACAACCAAACCCTGAATTAACCTGTACTCAACCCTCTCCTAGCTTGAAACAGAGCAGTCAAGCTTAACTTTGAGGCAATGTGTGAAGTATTAATGGAGCACTTCAAACAGTAATAAAGTGAAAACACAACACGAGAAAAATCCCACAGCAATTTAGAAACATTGAGCAAAATGTCATAAGAAAATTGTAAGGAAATGCCTCCTTGGCATGGTTACCCCCTAACTTTTTGCCTTTTGCTGATGGCAGTTATGACTGAAAGTGTGCTGGGACCCTGCTAACCTTTTGTTAACAGCACCACAGGGCATCCCAGCTGGTGGAGATGCCCGCCCCTCCGGCCAATGCCCCCAGTTTTGGTGGCAAGGCGGGAGGAGACAATTAAAAAAACAAGGAGGAGTCACCCAACAGTCAGGACAGCCCCTAAGGTGCCCTGAGCTGAGGTGACCCCTGCCTTTAGAAATCCTCCATCTTCGTTTTGGAGGATTCCCCCAATAGGATTAGGGATGTGCCCCCTCTCCCCTCAGGGAGGAGGCACAAAGAGGGTCTAGCCACCCTCCAGGACAGTAGCCATTGACCACTGCCCTCCCAGACCTAAACGCACCCCTAAATTTAGTATTTAGGGGGACCCAAGAACACAAGAAATCAGATTCCTGTAACCTGAACCAAAGAAGGACTGCTGACCTACAAGCCTGCAGAGGCGACGGAAGATGACAACTGCTACCGGCCTGTCTCCTGACTCAAAAACCTGCAACCAGCGATGCATTCAACAGAGACAAGCGACCTCTGAAGCTTCAGAGGACTGCCCTGAATCCCAGGACCAAGAAATTCCCGTGAGCAGCGGCTCTGCCCAACAACCAGCAACAAACTTGCAACTTTTCTACAAACTTCAAAGACCTCACTCTTCCCGCCGGAAGAGTAAGACTTCACACTCTGCACCCGACGCCCCCGGCTCGAGATTCAGAGAACCAACACCACATGGCGGACTCCCCGGTGACTGTGACCCCATGAGTAGCCCGAGACGACCTCCCTGGACCCCCACAGCGACGCCTGCAGGGAGAATCCAGAGGCTCCCCCTGACCGCGTCTGCCTGTAACAAGGGACCCGATGCCAGGACAAGCACTGCACCCGCAGACCCCAGGACCAGAAGGAACTGAACCTCAGTGCGGGAGTGACCCCCAGGCGACCCTCTGCCTAGCCCAGGTGGTGGCTGGGCCGAGAAGCCCCCCTGTGCCTGCCTGCACTGCTAGAGTGACCCCCGGGTCCCTCCATTGAAACCAATACAAAACCCGACGCCTGCTTTACACACTGCACCCGGCCGCCCCTGTGCCGCTGAGGGTGTGTTTTGTGTGCCTGCTTGTGTCCCCCCCAGTGCTCTACAAAACCCCACTGGTCTGCCCCCTGAGGACACAGGCACTTACCTGCAGGCAGACTGGAACCGGAGCACCCCTGTTCTCCATAGGCACCTATGTGTTTTGGGCACCTCTTTCACCTCTGCACCTGACCGACCATGAGCTGCTGGTGTGGTAACTTTGGGGTTGCCCTGAACCCCCAATGGTGGGCGGCCTATGCCCAGGAACTGAGACTTGTAAGTGTTTTACTTACCTCACAATCTAACCAATACTTACCTCCCCCAGGAACTGTTGATTTTTGCAGTGTCCACTTTTAAAATAGCTTATTGCAATTTTAACAAAAACTGTATATGTTATTGCTCTAATTCAAAGTTCCTAACTTACCTGTGTGGAGTACCTTGCATTTTATGTATTTACTTCAAATCTTGAACTTGTGGTTCTAAAAATAAATTAAGAAAATATACTTTTCTATATAAAAACTAATGGACTGGAGTTAAGTCTTTGAGTGTGTGTTCCTCATTTATTGCCTGTAGGTGTACAACAAATGCTTAACACTACCCTCTGATAAGCCTACTGCTCAACCACACTACCACAAAATAGAGCATTAGAATTATCTAATTTTGCCACTGTCTTACCTCTAAGGGGAACCCTTGGACTCTGTACACACTATCTCTTACTTTGAGATAGTATATACAGAGCCAACTTCCTACATTGTTGGATCAGCGGTGGGGTCTAAGACTTTGCATTTGCCGGACTACTCAGCCAATACCTGATCACACGACTGAATTCCAAAAATTGTCATTAGAAACTGATTTTTGAAATTTGAGCTATTGTTCTAAATTTCTGCTAGGGCCTTGTGTAAGACCCAGTTAGCATTTCTTATAGAGTTTAAAAGTTAGTAAAAGTTTGGATTTAAGTTATAGAAGTAGTTTTTAGATTCTTAAAACGTTATCCCAACTTTTGTAGAAATAATGTCTAGCACAGATGAGATGGTGGTGGAACTCAACCTCATCCCTTACCTACATCTAGGGATGTCAGTGTTAAGGACTCTCTGTAAGTTAAAAAATATAAAAAGTGGGTCCAACCCTATCAAAGTTAAGCTCCAGGAGCTTTTGCAAAGGACCACCCCTCTGAGGATAACCCTACAGAGGAAGAAATTAGTGAACAGGAGGATGATTCCCTCCCTCCTGTCCAGGGTCCCTCAAACCTTGACTCCACAAGTGTTAGTCAGAGATACTGGTTCTTCCCCAGTGGAGACCAGTAACTCTGGAAGCATTGAGGGCAGCCTCAATGAAGATGACCTCCTGTTAGCCAGGATGGCCAAAAGATTGGCTTTGGAGAGGCAGCTCCTAGTCATAGAGAGGGGAAAACAAGAGACAGGTTTAGCTCCCATCAATGGTGGCAGCAACATAAATAGGGTCAGAGAGAATACTGACATCCTACAAATCCCCAAAGGGATTGTAACAAAATATGAAGAAGGTGATGATATCACCAAATGGTTCACAGCTTTTGAGAGGACTTGTGCAACCAGAAAAGTAAACAAATCTCACTGGGGTGTTCTCCTTTGGGAAATGTTCACTGGAAAGTGTAGGGATAGACGCCTCACACTCTCTGGAAAGGATGCAGAATCCTATGACCTCATGAAGGCTACCCTGATTGAGGGCTTTGGATTCTCAACTGAGGAGTACAGGATTAGGTTCAGAGGGATTCAAAAATCCTCGGGCCAGACTGGGGTTGATTTTGTTGACTTCTCAGTCAAAACACTAGATGGTTGCATAATCGGCAGTGGTGTAAATGATTATGATGGGCTGTATAACTTGTTTATCTTTTAAGTAATTGTTTCAATGACAAAATGCATCAGCATCTAGTAGACCTAGGTCCAATTTCTTCACAAGAATTGGGAAAGAAGGCAGACCATTGGGACAAGACTAGGGTGACCAAGACTTCCACAGGGGGTGACCAAAAGAAAGGGGTCACAAAGCCTCCCCAGGGAAAGAGTGTTGAGACATCCAAGGGAAATGTCAAGAGTCTTCTACAGGGCCCCAAAAACCTGCTCAGGAGGGTGGGTCGAAAGCCTCTTCACAATCCTCATTTGGATATAAGGGTAAAAACTTTGATCTCAAAGAGGGCTGGTGTCGCATCTGTACTCAGCATGGACACCAAACTAAAGACAAGGCCTGTCCCACGAAAAGTCCCACAACTACTACTCCAGTTAGCACTGGAATAGCCAGTCTCCAGGTGGGATCAACTGTGTGCCGAGAGCCAATCAGGGTTCACACTGAAGCTACATTAGTCTCAGAGCAGTGGTTCCCAAACTTTTTTGACCCGCAGCTCCCTTGATCAATTGGCCATTTGCCGCAGTTCCCCATTGCATTACATTTATTTGGCAGGTGGGAGGAGGGGGTACAGTGTGCACTGTAATTCTCATTCATCAGCCTTCTAGCAGAGACGTTGTATAATGATGGCTAATGCAGCATCAGTTCACAGTGAAGGAAAAGAGAATACATTAAAATGCCAAATGCAATCCTGGCAGCTTGCTGTTTCGGTACACCATCAGACACTGAAAGAGGATATGTGTAAATTCCTACTGCATACATTCTGGAATCAAAATTATATCAATTTGTTGCAGGGGTAAGCCTGAGAATCTTTGATAATTTAAAGGCCCGGCTGACAGTTACTAACACAGGAATGTAGAAAAACATGTTAACACAACCATGTCTCACTACTTCAAAAGAGAGTAAAATATCAGCAGTATTACAGCAAAGCTGAGAGAATGCAACAATGAAAACAAAACTGAGTCACCTTGAGTGTGTTAGGGCAGGGGTACAATTCTTCTGAAAAACTGCACTTTTTGTCTGGATGAGGTGGCTTATAAAAGTGGAAACAAGGATAAGTAGAACTAAAGCTGTCCTTCAGCAATAAAAATGATGCAACTAGAGCTGCTGTTCTGAAGTCTGGAAATCTGTGCTCATACTGGCATCTGGTGGATATTACAGAACTGCAGTTCATTGAAACGATCTGCAAAGGTTCACTGCTGAACAATGGGAGCAGCATTGATAGTTTTGAAGTGACCGCGGCGCGCCGACTAAAGTTGGTGGCGCACTGGGGTGCCACGGCACACAGTTTGGGAACCACTGGTCTTAGAGGGTGGGGTGGACCTAGCCACACTTGCTGCCTGGACACCTAACATGCAAAAATACAGACAACAGCTCTTAATCAATAGGACTAGAGTAGAAGCACTGAGGGATAAAGGTGCCAGTGTCACTATGGTGACAGACAAACTGGTTTCCCCAGGACAGCACCTGGCTGGACAGACATATCCAGTCATCAATGCTGACAATCAGACTAAAGTCTATCCTATGGCAATGGTAACTTTAGAATGGGAAGGGTCACTGGCCTGAAACAGGTGGTATTCTCTTCTACAATTCCAGTAGAGTGTCTGCTTGGAAATGATCTGGAGTCCTCAGCGTGGGCTGAGGTAGAACTCAAAACCCATGCAGCCATGTTGGGTATCCCTGAACTGGTGTGTGTCAGGACAAGGGCACAGTGAAGGGCTCAGGGTGAAAAAGAAGTGTTAGAGCCTGGAATAATGGCCCAACCTTCCAAGAGAAAAGGAAAGGAGACTGGGGAACCGTCAAGGGAACAGCTGTGTAAGGGGCAAGAAACTTGTCTCTCTTATAAAGGCCTAAGCAGCTGAGCAAGAAAAAGGAATTGTCAGTGGAACTCACAGGGTCTATTGGGAAGGTGGACTCCTTTACACTGAGGCAAGAGATCCCAAACCTGGTGCCACTAGGAGAGTGGTAGTTCCTCAGGAGTTTAGGGAGTTCATTCTGACATTAGCCCATGACATTCCCCTTGCTGGTCATTTGGGACAAACCAAGACATGAGAGAGGTTTGTCAACCATTTCAATTGGCCCAATATGTCCCAGAAGGTAAATGAGTTTTGAACCTCCTGTGTCACCTGTCAAGCCAGTGGTAAGACAGGTTGCCATCCAAAGGCCCCCTCATTCCACTTTCAGTGGTAGGGGTCCCCTCTGAGAGAGTGGGAGTGGATATAGTGGGTCCACCTGAACCTCCCACAGCATCAGGGAACCAGTATATCCTAGTAGTAGTGGATCATGCTACTAGATACCCTTAAGCAATTCCCCTTAGGTCCACTACTGCCCCTGCAGTAGCCAAAGCACTCATTGGTATTTTTACCAGAGTAGGATTTCCTAAGGAGGTGGTTTCTGACAGAGGTAGCAACTTCATGTCAGCTTACCTGAAACATATGTGGAATGAGTGTGGCGTGACTTACAAATTCACCACACCATACCATCCACAAACCAATGGTCTTGTTGAGAGATGGATTCAACAAGACATTGAAGGGCATGATCATGGGGCTCCCTGAAATACTCAAAAGGAGATGGGATGTCCTTCTGCCATGCCTGTTTTTCGCCTACAGAGAGGTGCCTCAGAAGGGAGTAGGGTTTTCCCCCTTTGAACTTCTGTTTGGCCATCCTGTTAGGGGACCACTAGCTCTTGTAAAAGAAGGCTGGGAGAGACCTCTCCATGAGCCTAAACAAGAGGTGGTGGACTATGTACTGGGCCTACGTTCAAGGATGGCAGAGTACATGGAAAAGGCAAGCAAAAACCTTGAGGCCAGCCAACAACTCCAGAAGATGTGGTATGACCAAAAGACTGCTATGGTTGAGTTTCAGCCATGGCAGAAAGTCTGGTTTCTGGAGCCTGTGGCTCCCAGGGCACTTCAGGACAAATGGAGTGGCCCTTACCCAGTGCTAAAGAAGAAGAGTCAGGTCACCTACCTGGTGGACCTAGGCACTAGCAGGACTCCCAAGAGGGTGATCCATGTTAACCGCCTCAAACTCTTCCATGACAGGGCAGATGTAAACATGTTAATGGTTACAGATGAGGACCAGGAAGCAGAGAGTGAACCTCTCCCTGATCTCCTCTCCACTGACCCTAAAGATGGCTCAGTAGATGGAGTGATCTATTCAGACACTCTCTCTGGCCAACAGCAGTCTGACTGCAGGTAAGTCCTCCAGCAGTTTGCTGAGCTCTTTTCTTTAACCCCTGGTCAGACACACCTATGTACCCATGATGTGGACACAGGAGACAGTATGCCTGTCAAAAACGAAATATTTAGACAGTCTGACCAAGTTAAGGAAAGCATCAAAGTGGAAGTCCACAAGATGCTGGAGTTGGGAGTGTTTGAGCACTCTGACAGTCCCTGGGCTAGCCCAGTGGTCTTGGTCCCCAAACCTCACACAAAATATGGCAAGAGAGAGATGAGGTTTTGTGTGGACTACAGAGGGCTTAACTCTGTCACCAAGACAGATGCTCACCCCATCCCAAGTGCAGATGAGCTAATAGACAAATTGGGTGCTACCAAATACTTAAGTACCTTTGACTTGACAGCAGGGTACTGGCAAATAAGAATGGCACCAGGAGCAAAAGAGAAAACAACATTCTCTACACTCGATGGACACTATCAGTTTACTGTGATGCCCTTTGGCTTAAAGAATGCCCCTGCCACCTTTCAAAGGTTGGTGAATCAAGTCCTTGCTGGCTTGGAGTCCTTCAGTGCAGTTTATCTTGATGATATTGCTGTCTTTAGCTCCAACTGGCAGGATCACCTGGTCCACCTGAAGAAGGTTTTGCAGGCCCTGCAAGCAGCAGGCCTCTCTATCAAGGCATCTAAATGTCAGATAGGGCACGGTACTGTGGTTTACTTGGGTCACCTTGTAGGTGGAGGCCAAGTTCAGCCACTCCAACCCATGAGCCAGACTATTCTGGACTGGGTAGTTACAAAAACCCAGACTCAAGTCAGGGCATTCCTTGGCTTGACTGGGTATTATAGGAGGTTTGTGAAGGGTTATGGATCAATAGTGACACCTCTCACAGAACTTACCTCCAAGAAAATGACCAAGAAAGTGAACTGTCAAAAGGCCTTTGACACCCTGAAGCAAGCTATGTGTACAGCACCCGTTTTGAAAGCTCCAGATTACTCTAAGCAGTTTATTGTGCAGACAGATGCCTCTGAATATGGGATAGGAGCAGTCCTGTTCCAAACAAATGATGATGGCCTTGACCAGCCTGTTGCTTTTATTAGCAGGAGGTTACTCCCCAGGTAGCAGCATTGGAGTGCCATTGAGAGGGAGGCATTTGCTGTGGTCTGGTCCCTGAAGAAGTTGAGACCATACCTTTTTGGTATTCACTTCATAGTTCAAACTGACCACAGGCCTCTCAGATGGCTAATGCAAATGAAAGGAGAAAACCCTAAACTGTTGAGGTGGTCAATATCCCTACAGGGAATGGACTTTGTAGTGGAACACAGACCCGGGACTGCCCATGCCAATGCTGATGGCCTTTCCAAGTTCTTCCACTTAGAAAATGAAGACTCTCTTGGGAAAGGTTAGTCTCATCCTCTTTCGTTTGGGGGGGGGTTGTGTACGGAAATGCCTCCTTGGCATGGTTAACCCCTGACTTTTTGCCTTTTGCTGATGCCAGTTATGATTGAAAGTGTGCTGGGCCCCTGCTAACCAGGCCCCAGCACCACTGTTCTTTCCCTAAACTGTACCTTTGCTTCCACAATTGGCACAGCCCTGGCACCAAGATAAGTCCCTTGTAAATGGTACCCTGGTACCAAGGGCCCTGATGCCAGGGAAGGTCTCTAAGGGCTGCAGCATGTCTTATGCCAACCTGGGGACTGTAGGAGGCTGGACTGGCTTGTAGTGAGTACCAAGGGGTATTACACCTTGCACCAGGCCCAGTTATCCCTTATTAGTGTATAGGGTGTCTAGCAGCTTAGGCTGATAGATAATGGTAGCTTAGCAGAGCAGCTTAGGCTGAACTAGGAGACGAGTGAAGCTCCTACAGTGCCACTAGTGTCATATGCACAATATCATAAGAAAACACAATACACAGATATACTAAAAATAAAGGTACTTTATTTTTATGACAATATGCCAAAAGTATCTCAGTGAGTACCCTCAGTATGAGGATAGCAAATATACACAAGATATATGTACACAATACCAAAATATGCAGTAATAGTATTAGAAAACAGTGCAAACAATGTATAGTTACAATAGGATGCAATGGGGACACATAGGGATAGGGGCAACACAAACCATATACTCCAAAAGTGGAATGCGAACCACGAATGGACCCCAAACCTATGTGACCTTGTAGAGGGTCGCTGGGACTGTAAGAAAACAGTTAGGGTTCGAAAAATAGCCCACCCCAAGACCCTGAAAAGTGAGTGCAAAGTGCACTAAAGTTCCCCAAAGGACATAGAAGTCGTGATAGGGGAATTCTGCAGGAAAGACACAAATCAGCAATGCAACAACAATGGATTTCCAAACGAGGGTACCTGTGGAACAAGGGGACCAAGTCCAAAAAGTCACAAGCAAGTCGGAGATGGGCAGATGCCCAGGAAATGCCAGCTGTGGGTGCAAAGAAGCTGCTACTGGACAGTAGAAGCTGAAGATTCTGCAGGAACGACAAGGGCTAGGAACTTCCCCTTTGGAGGACGGATCCCTCACGCCGTGGAGAGTCGTGCAGAAGTGTTTTCCTGAAGAAAGACAGCCAACAAGCCTTGCTAGCTGCAAATCGTGCGGTAGGTTTTTGGATGCTGCTGTGGCCCAGGAGGGACCAGGATGTCGCCAATTGCGTCTGGGGACAGAGGGGGCGTCGAGCAAGACAAGGAGCTCTCTCAGAAGCAGGCAGCACCCGCAGAAGTGCCGGAACAGGCACTACGAAGTGGAGTGAAACGGTGCTCACCCGAAGTTGCACAAAGGAGTCCCACGCCGCCGGAGGACAACTTAGGAGGTCGTGCAATGCAGGTTAGAGTGCCGTGGACCCAGGCTGGACTGTGCACAAAGGATTTCCGCCGGAAGTGCACGGAGGCCGGAGTAGCTGCAAAAGTCGCGGTTCCCAGCAATGCAGTCTGGCGTGGGGAGGCAAGGACTTACCTCCACCAAACTTGGACTGAAGAGTCACTGGACTGTGGGAGTCACTTGGACAGAGTTGCTGGATTCAAGGGACTTCGCTCGTCGTGCTGAGAGGAGACCCAGGGTACCGGTGATGCAGTTCTCTGGTGCCTGCGGTTGCAGGGGGATGATTCCGTCGACCCACGGGAGATTTCTTCGGAGCTTCTAGTGCAGAGAGGAGGCAGACTACCCCCACAGCATGCACCACCAGGAAAGCAGTCGAGAAGGCGTCAGGATCAGCGTTACAGAGTTGCAGTAGTCGTCTTTGCTACTTTGTTGCAGTTTTGCAGGCTTCCAGCGCGGTCAGCAGTCGATTCCTTGGCAGAAGGTGAAGAGAGAGATGCAGAGGAACTCGGATGAGCTCTTGCATTCGTTATCTAAGGAGTCCCCAAAGACAGAGACCCTGAATAGCCAGAAAAGAGGGGTTGGCTACTTAGGAGAGAGGATAGGCTAGCAACACCTGAAGGAGCCTATCAGAAGGAGTCTCTGACGTCACCTGCTGGCACTGGCCACTCAGAGCAGTCCAGTGTGCCAGCAGCACCTCTGTTTCCAAGATGGCAGAGGTCTGGAGCACACTGGAGGAGCTCTGGGCACCTCCCAGGGGAGGTGCAGGTCAGGGGAGTGGTCACTCCCCTTTCCTTTGTCCAGTTTCGCACCAGAGCAGGGCTGAGGGGTCCCTGAACCGGTGTAGACTGGCTTATGCAGAAATGGGCACCATGTGTGCCCATGAAAGCATTTCCAGAGGCTGGGGGAGGCTACTCCTCCCCTGCCTTCACACCATTTTCCAAAGGGAGAGGGTGTAACACCCTCTCTCAGAGGAAGTCCTTTGTTCTGCCATCCTGGGCCAAGCCTGGCTGGACCCCAGGAGGGCAGAAACCTGTCTGAGGGGTTGGCAGCAGCAGCAGCTGCAGTGAAACCCCGGGAAAGGCAGTTTGGCAGTACCCAGGTCTGAGCTACAGACCTGTGGGATCATGGGATTGTGCCAACTATGCCAGGATGGTATAGAGGGGGCAATTCCATGATCATAGACATGTTACATGGCCATATTCGGAGTTACCATTGTGAAGCTACATATAGGTAGTGACCTATATGTAGTGCACGCGTGTAATGGTGTCCCCGCACTCACAAAGTCCGGGGAATTGGCCCTGAACAATGTGGGGGCACCTTGGCTAGTGCCACGGTGCCCACACACTAAGTAACTTAGCACCCAACCTTTACCAGGTAAAGGTTAGACATATAGGTGACTTATAAGTTACTTAAGTGCAGTGTAAAATGGCTGTGAAATAACGTGGACGTTATTTCACTCAGGCTGCAGTGACAGGCCTGTGTAAGAATTGTCAGAGCTCCCTATGGGTGGCAAAAGAAATGCTGCAGCCCATAGGGATCTCCTGGAACCCCAATACCCTGGGTACCTCAGTACCATATACTAGGGAATTATAAGGGTGTTCCAGTATGCCAATGTAAATTGGTAAAATTGGTCACTAGCCTGTTAGTGACAATTTGAAAGAAATGAGAGAGCATAACCACTGAGGTTCTGATTAGCAGAGCCTCAGTGAGACAGTTAGTCATAACACAGGTAACACATTCAGGCACACTTATGAGCACTGGGGCCCTGGCTGGCAGGGTCCCAGTGACACATACAACTAAAACAACATATATACAGTGAAAAATGGGGGTAACATACCAGGCAAGATGGTACTTTCCTACAGGGACCCCTCACTCAGCACATGCACACTGCCTCACAGCTTGTGTGTGCTGGTGGGGAGAAAATGACTAAGTTGACATGGCACTCCCCTTAGAGTGCCATGCCAAACTCATACTGCCTGTGGCATAGGTAAGTCACTCCTCTAGCAGGCCTTCCAGCCCTAAGGCAGGGTGCACTATACCACAGGTGAGGGCATATGTGCAGGAGCCCTATGCCCCTACAGTGCCTAAGCAAAATCTTAGACATTGTAAGTGCAGGGTAGCCATAAGAGTATATGGTCTGGGAGTCTGTCAAACACGAACTCCACAGTTCCATAATGGCTACACTGAAATCTGGGAAGTTTGGTATCAAACATCTCAGCACAATAAATGCACACTGATGCCAGTGTGGAATTTATTGTAAAATGCACCCAGAGGGCATCTTAGAGATGCCCCCTGAATACCAATCTGACTTCTAGTGTGGGGCTGACCAGTTTCTGCCAGCCTGCCACAACCAGACGAGTTGCTGGCCACATGGGGAGAGTGCATTTGTCACTCTGTGGCCAGGAACAAAGCTTGTACTGGGTGGAGGTGCTGCTCACCTCCCCCTGCAGGAACTGTAACACCTGGCAGTGAGCCTCAAAGGCTCACCCCTTTTGTTACAGCACTACAGGGCATCCCAGCTAGTGGAGATGCCCGCCCCTCTGGTCACTGCCCCCACTTTTGGCGGCAAGGCTGGAGGAGATAATTAGAAAAACAAGGAGGAGTCACCCACCAGTCAGGACAGCCCCTAAGGTGCCCTGAGCTGAAGTGACCCCTGCCTTTAGAACTCCTCCATTTTAGATTTGGAGGATTCCCCCAATAGGATTAGGGATGTGCCCCCCTCCCCTCAGGGAGGAGGCACAAACAGGTTGCAGCCACCCTCCAGGACAGTAGCCATTGGTTAATGCCCTCCCAGACCTAAACACACCCCTAAATTTAGTATTTAGGGGCACCCAAAAACCCAGGAAATCAGATTCCTGCAACCTGAACCAAAGAAGAAGGACTGCTGACCTACAAGCCTGAAGATACGGCGGAAGACGACAACTGCTTTGGCCCCAGGCCTACCGGCCTGTCTCCTGGCTCAAAAACCTGCAACCAGCGACGCATCCAACAGGGACCAGCGAACTCTGAAGACTCAGAGGACTGCCCTGAACCCCAGGACCAAGAAATTCACATGAGCAGTGGCTCTGCTCAACAACCAGCAACAGACTCACAACTTTTCTACAAACTTCAAAGACCTTACTCTTCCTGCCGGAAGCGTGAGACTTCATACTCTGCACCTGACGCCCCCGGCTCGAGATCCAGAGAACCAACACCACAGGGAGGACTCCCCAGCGACTGCAACCCCGTGAGTAGCCCGAGACGACCCCCCTCGATCCCCACAGCGACACCTGCAGAAAGAATCCAGAGGCTCCCCCTAATCGTGACTGCCTGTAACAAGGGACCCGACGCCTGGACCAAGCACTGCACCCGCAGCCCCCAGGACCAGAAGGAACCGAATCTCAGTGCAGGAGTGACCCCCAGACGACCCTCTGCTTAGCCCAGGTGGTGGCTGGCCCGAGAAGCCCCCCTGCCTGCACCACTAGAGTAACCCCCGGGTCCCTCCATTAAAACCATTACAAAACCCGACGCCTGCTTTGCACACTGCACCCGGCCGCCCCTGTGCCGCTGAGGGTGTGTTTTGTGTGCCTACTTGTGGCCCCCCCAGTGCTCTACAAAACCCCCCTGGTCTGCCCCCCGAAGACGCAGGTACTTACCTGCAGGCAGACTGGAACCAGAGCACCCCTGTTCTCCATGGCGCCTATGTGTTTTGGGCACCTCTTTGACCTCTGCACCTGACCGGCCCTGAGCTGCTGGTGAGGTAACTTTGGGGTTGCCCTGAACCCCCAACGGTGGGCGGCCTATGCCCAGGAACTGAGACTTCTAAGTGTTTTACTTATCTCACAATCTAACCAATACTTACCTCCCCCAGGAACTGTTGATTTTTGCACTGTGTCCACTTTTAAAATAGCTTATTGCCATTTTAACAAAAACTGTATATGTTATTCCTCTAATTCAAAGTTCCTAACTTACCTGTGTGGAGTACCTTGCATGTTATGTATTTACTTAAAATCTTGAACTTGTGGTTCTAAAAAGAAAATATATTTTTCTATATAAAAACTAGTGGCCTGGAGTTAAGTATTTGAGTGTGTGTTCCTCATTTATTGCCTGTGTGTGTACAACAAATGCTTAACACTACCCTCTGATAAGCCTATTGCTCGACCACACTACCAAAAAATAGAGCATTAGAATTATCTAATTTTGCCACTATCTTACCTCTAAGGGGAACCCTTGTACTCTGTACACACTATCTCTTACTTTGAGATAGTATATAAAGAGCCAACTTCCTACAAAAATCAAGACCAAAACTACAAAAGTGCAATCAATAGAACTGGAGATGTGCAATTTAAAAAATGTCTGTGAAAATAGCCTCAAAAATCACCAAAGCTCCACTCGCGCTATGTGGTCATGGAAGACTGGGAATAAGCCACAAGTTCAGGAAGACCTTGATGGAGCTTGGGTAGGATACAGGGACCAGGTTAGTCCAACGGAAAAGATACCTTCTCAGTCCAGTGAAAAGAGTCTTTTTCACCATGGAGGGGTCAATGAGGAGCAGAAAAGCATTGCAGACGTTTGTCTATGTAGCATGAAGAGAAAGCCTGGCTTCACAGAGGGTCTTTGCTGTTGTGGGAAAATCCTGTTGTCGTCATGAGCTAGCAGGCCGGTGCCACAGTGGTGCTCCCAGCAAGAAGTCAATGCTGTAGGGCAACGAGTCGGGTGGACAGCACTTGGGGTTGGTGAGATGTGCGAGTGACAAGGTTTCAGCATCAACAGGCCTGTTTGCCATCATGAAGAGCCCCAAAACTTCAATTTGAGCTCTCTGAGACCACATCAAGGGTCAAGGACCTGAGGGGCAGTACTTGAGGGTCCGAGGCTTGCTCCAGCAAGATCAGGGTGCTTGTGCAGGTGGTTGTGAGCCTGTTGTGTCCCCGTGATAGTGAAAAATGAACTTCAGAGTTTTTCACTACCGGGAGATGCAAAACTTAAAAGTACATGTCCTACTTTTTAAATACACTGCACCTTGCCCTCTAGCCTGTCCACAGTCTACCCTAAGGGTGACTTACACGGATGAATAAAGGAAGGTTTGGGACTGGCAAAATGTTTGTAGTTTTCCACCCTGCGGATTCTACTCCAAATAGAATTTCAAAATAAAAGTGAGTTTTGGATTGCATTTATTAGACAGATACATAAATATAGTTTTGGTTATATGCAGTAGCTCCATTGTCAGGAAAAAATGACTGTTTTCAGAGTCTGAAATTAATATACTTGTAATTCATGATGCTGGTGATATTGTCTTTTCCCCTAATATTTTGAGTGACCAAATATTTTCTTTTTTCTTGTGTGCGGTGCACACTTGTGAATTGCAGCACAAATCTGCCATTTTCACTGGATCCACAAACTTAAAAAAAAGGCGAACTGCAAGCGGTCCCTGAACCGCTGCAGAATTACCATTTCATGTCAGCTCGGGCACTTTGGTAACGCACTTTCCCAATCCACTTTTCTCCTCCCCCAGGAAGGAGTGGGTCACAATGACCAGAGAAGGCTCCACCATTTACTTCTGTATCCATATTTGTTTGACCTGGCATCCCTGGCATGGTCTCCCCCAGGTGTTTGCTGTCAATCCTCCTGTTTTTGCTGACTTTGTTTTTGCTGGCTATAGGACTCTGCGCACTTTAACACTGCTAACCAGTGCTAAAGTGCTTGTTCTTTCTCCCTACGCCATGGTAACATTGGCTTATGCCCAATTGTCGCATTGAATTAAATAGTAAGTCCCTAGTAAAGTGGTTCTAAATGTACCCAGGGTCTGTAAATTAAATTCTACTAGTGGGCCTGCAGCACTGGTTGTGCCATCCACTTAAGTAACCCTCTGAACACGTCTGAGGCCAGCCATTGCAGCCTGTGTGTACCGTTTTAAACTGCCATTTCGATCTGACAAAAGAAACCTTTTGCCATGCTTAAACTTTCCTTTTTAATACATATAAGTCACCCCTAGAGTAGGCCGTAACAACGCATAGGGCAGGACGCATTCTATTTAAAAAGCTGGACTTGTACTTTTGACTGCTACATATCCTCATAGTGGAAAAGTCTTACATTTGTTTTTCCACTACTGCAAGTCCTACCTCTCCCATGGGATAACATTGGGTTACATCTTTACATTTATTAAGTGATAACTTTCCATTGGGATCAGGTAGGAAAGTCAAGTTTGGGTTTTAAAAGGATTGTTATTTAACAACCTCTTTAATGGTGAAGTCAGATGTTAAGCCACAAATCTGAAAATGCCACTTTTAGAAAGTTGGCATTTTCTTGCCCCAACCATTTGGTGTCTGCAGCCTGTACCCTGGTCACATGACTAGGTGTAGCTGGCAGCTGGTCTTTGTGTATTGTTCCTAGACAATGAGACAAAGGGGGAATGGGTGTTGGCAGGATGAGTCTTCTCTGATTTGATAGGGAGGAGGCGGTGTCACACACCGTACTTGCACATCACCAAGACTCTGCCACAGCCCACTCAAAAGAGTTTCACACTAGTCTTTTGTGACTCCAGACAAGCTGGGGCTAGGTCAGGGAGCCAGGAAATTCCAGACACCTCCAGACGCAGAGGACACTAGAAAAGTATCCCACTTCAAAGTGGGCACAAGGTATAACCAGTGGATCCTTAGACCTATCACTTCAGTACATGTCTGGGCACGTGGATGACTCAAAAGAAGGACTGGTGTGTTGCTCCGCTGCAGGAAGGATAGTTGCCCTGCTGCCCGAGTGAAAAGGACTGGACCTGCATCTTGCCTCCAGGACCACCAGAATGACTCCAAGGGCTAGTTGGCTGACCTCCTGATCAGAGCCTCAGGGATAGAAAAGGCTACAAACACCCTGAACCCTGTACCTGAACTCTGCCTGCTGTGAGTTCATAACACCCACATGAGGCCATGACAGTCCTAGACCATTGTAAGAGGGCCTGAATGTGCTCTACTAGCCCAGCAGAGCACGGGGTTGCCCTAACAACCCCACACCTGTGGTGACAGCAGAGACAGACCCTCCACCAACTTCAATACACCTCTTCCTTGATAAAGAATTTGCTGCCGTAGCTGAGAAGGATGCTCTTCAGCAAGACATCAGTGCAGTATCGGTGGACTTGGGGCTTTTACAGGCAACACAACCGCAAGTTGGGTGACCGAGTCAAGGTAATTCAGACAACTATGGGTAAACTGCAACCCGAACACAAGCCCCAGACCAGCCAGGTGACAGACCTAGTCAACAGGTCCTGGAATCCTGTAACACCAGGCGGAAGATGTGGAGGGACATAACTATGTAACAATATCTAAGTGGTTGGTCTCCCTGGAGGACAGGAGGGAGAAAACATGGTGACTTACCTCAAACACTGGCTCTGGTCAGAGGTCGCCCCAAACTCAGATTCTGGCATCTCTTCAGACAGGAGATCAGTGATGTTGGACTCCATAACTTCTCTGGTGGATGCGGGGCTATGACTTCTGTATGGGGTCCTCATCGCTCTCTCTCTGGCCTTGATGGGGAGGTTCTGGCGATTGAAACAGGGTGGAGACATGTACCTGCAAATTGCATATGTAGGGGGCTGATAAGGCATGGCCTCCCAATTTATAGTATGGCATACCCCTCTTGGATTGACCCCTGGCAGATAACTGAGACAGCATCTTACTAAGAGTGTTTGTATTATACATGTTTGGGCAGCCAGGCATTGCTGGACTTCTCTTGGGTTGTGGAGTTCACAGTTGGGGGGGTTATGGTATGTCTCGGGGTATACACTGTATGCTCATGGGAGAAGCTGAGTTACAGGGAGGTTCTGGGGAGACCGGCGGGGGTCATCTAATTGACTTGTTCAAATGCACGATAAACATCATACACTATCCTTTTAGACCTGGAACCGCTGCGGTATGGGTTCAGCTTCCAAGCGCCATAGCATTCATATATTTCTGCGGCTGCAAGAAGTACAAGTGGCTATGTTACAAGAAACTCACCTTGCTGGGAGTGAAGTGGAGCGCTTGAGGCAAAGATGACGAGGCCAGTTGTACGTCACCTCCTACCCTACCTACGTCCTGTGGGCACTAATTTGCGTTACAGCAGGGATGCCCTTCTAGCTCATTCATTCTACCACTGACCATGAGGGCCGTTATGTTTTCCTCAGGTTATTAGGCAGGGACATCACTTTAGGAAGTGTCTATCCTCCAAATCAAGAACAGGTGGCCTTCTTTCGCTTGCTCTCTGACCCTCTGGCACCCTTGTTAACAGATGACCTTTTGGTGGGTGGAGATTTTACTTGTGTAGCAGATGTCCTACTGGACCACTTCACACCTCCATTACCTGGGCTGTTGGCACACAAGACAGCAAAGAGCTTTAGAGATTCGTTAGATTGATGGGAACTCTCGGACCCTTGGAGAACTCAACACAGAACAACATGAGAAATACTCCTACTACTCTTCTATCAACCAACTCCACACCTGACAAATTTGTTTGCTCAAACAGACTCAGTCAATACGTGACAAACTCCAAGTACCTGGGGTGCACCCTCTCGGATCATAGTGCCTTGTTGCTGAGCTTCTGGCCGGTGGAGGAATGTCCGAAGATCCCACCATAGTTACTGAACCCACTGTCCCTAGAAGATGCCTGCTTCTGAGATCTCCTGGGGAAATAATTGTCGAGTACTTTCCCCTACATAAGGGTTCTACCTCCTCAGGTTTGGTCAAATGGGAGGCCTTTAAATAGTAATTCAAAGACACTGTCTGAGTCAAGCAGTTGGAGTCAAGAAGGCATTAGATGAGGAACTGCGGGCTCTGGATGATAGACTACATGAGCTAGACAATGCACTGGGCCCAGATGAGGATGAGGTGTTATGTCTCCAAGAGGCTTAGGCACAATACAGTGCTGTGCTAGAACATCTTTGCTGTCATGATTTTAAGGCCTATGTTGCTAACACGCATGACGAAGAGTGACAGCCAGGTAGGCTGATAGCCTGGCTCATCTGCCTAGAGTCACACAGATTAAAATGGCAGGAGGTGTAGCACTATACTCCCCCAATGCCATTAACGCCATGTTCCGAGAATATTACAAGACATTATATAAATGCTCAGAGTCTCACGCACCAGAGTTACAGGCTAGCTTCTAACAGCAGTTTGCACTGAGAGAACTCCCCCAATAATCTCGAGAGACTTTGGGAGGCCCAGTGACAGCACATGAGATTCAGTTCGCAATGAAGGAAATGGCAACAAGGAAGATCCCAGGCCAGACTCTACCATGTTCTCTATCATCCAGAGGCACAGTACCAGTCAGGGCCAACACTAATGTCAGTGGTCCTCAAAAAGGCCTTTGATTCGGTAAGGTGGGATTTCCTATTTGAGGTAATGCATGGAATAAGACTGGGAGAATGCCGTATCAATTGGGTCAAACTGCTGTATTTTACAACAACGGCACAAGTCAGAATAGGAACTACCATCTCCTCATAGTACAAGCTCTATGGAGGTACCAGACAGGGTTGCCCCTATACCCCTTCTTTTGGCCTTAGCCATTGAGCCACTGGTGGTGCTCTGGAGTTGGCACTGGTATAGTTGTGGAGAGTCGGGAAAATATAATTTCTCTATAAGCAGACAACCTCCTACTCTACTTTGCAGATGGCCCAATGGGGGCCGAGACCGCCTTAAAACATTTGGGAGAGTTGCTACTCTTTCTGGTCTCTGGATTTACAAGGCCAAGGCCTGCTTGTTTCTCATGCCGCCGGGAGCTGGGAGGCCACAGGCTGTTCCACTGGAGTTGGCTTCACCCCCTCATCCTTTAAATACCTGGCTATCCATATATTACAATCACTGGAAGACCTCTGTCCTTAGATCACTTAGGGATTGTGTCCCTTTCTGGCATTCTCTTAAATTGCCCATTATGGCCAGGATCTCGGTATCGATGGTGGTCATTCTCTCTGGATTATTGAATTTTTCCACCAATCTCCCGTTTGGTGTATCCCTCTCTTGGTTCTGACAGTTCGAATCATTATTACGGGAACTGATATGGGATGGAGGTTGACAAAGAGTATCTCTGGAAGTCCTTCCACACCCCCCTGATGAAGGGGGTACCCAATTTTGAGTACGTGCTGGTGGCGTAGTTACAGTGGGTCACCCAATGGCCAGATGGGGCCAGACTGGTTTTGCATTTCCCAAATAGGAAATCGCTATTTGGGAAATGCTAAACCAGCCCATTGTCACAAATGGCATAGGATTTCTTGATCGCAATTATCTAATAGCGATTCCTACTTTGTAGGAATCATTATTAGGAAATCAGTATCTTGGTACATAGAATTTCGTATTTCCTAAATAGCGATTTTGATGAAGTCTCTATTTAGGAAATACAAATTGCATCTACATACATCTGGCCCTAAGCCACTGAACTGTACACCACTCCACTCTATGCTACTACACTCCATGCTAGTCCAGTCTACGCCACTTCACTCTATGCCACTCTATCCTACCCTACTCCATTATATGCCACTCCACTCTACATCACTACACTTTACACCAGTAAACTCAATGTTATTCCACTCTACCCCGCCCCACTGTCGCTAATCCACTTTCTGAGCCACTCCAATCTATGCTCTTCCACTGTACGCCACTCCACTCTACAACACTCCATTCTATGCGACTCCACAGTATGCCATTACACAGTTCGCCACAACAGTTTACCCCACTACACTCTACCCTGCCAAGGAAAGGCTGGCAGAAGGGGTGCACCGGGTCACCCCTGGGGGCCCCAGTACTGTCCATACACTTGGCATGGGCAGTGCAGGGGCCCCGGTGCAGTGCCCCATCGCACAGGTCACTGCACGATTTTCGGGCAGTGATCTGCGAGACGGGTTCAGCTGCACCCGCCGCACAGAGGCATTGGCGGCGCCGGCCAGGCTTTCTTGTGGGCTGGCGGGAGGAAACAATGTTTCCGCCCACCGGCCCACAGGAATGTTCTTTATGCGGCTGGCAGGGATCCGGGGACGCTGGTGGTCAGTGTTTTGACCACCAGCATAAACACGGCAGTTTTTACCACCGTGTTCATAATGAGGGCATAAATTATACAGTATTCCACTCTACAAAATTCCATGCTACATCACTCCAATGCATGCTACTCAACTCTGTGCACTGTACTGTACGATATTCAACAGTATGCCACGACAATGTTCATTACTACACTCTATGCCAGTCCACTCTACACCACTACACTGTATGCCACTCCACTCTACGCCACTCCACTCTGTGCCACCACACTGTACACCACTCCACTGTACACTATTCTACTGTATGCTGCTTCACTGTACAACACTCCAGTCTATGCTGGTACACTATATGACACTACATTGTACGCCAGACCACTCTACACTATTCCATTGTGTGCTACGCCACTGTACGACACTCCACTCTATGCTATCCCACTCTATGCCACTCCACTATACGTCACTCTACAATAGACTATTCCTTTGTGCGCCACTCCATTGTACTCCACTCTACTCTACCCCACACCACTCTGTGCCACTCCAGTCTGCGCCACTCCACTGTATGCTACTCCACCCTGTGCTATTCCACTGTACGCAAATCCACTCTTGCCTCTCCACTATTTCACTCGATGCCACTCCACTTTAAGGCACAATTTATGCCAGTCCACTCTATGCCACTCAACTCTACAGAACTCCAGTATATGCCATTCCGTTGTAAGCCACTTCACTCCACTCTACATCACTCCACTGTACTTCACACCACTCTGTCACTCCACTATAAACGATTCCACTGTATGTAACTACACTCTAGACGACTTACCTACTTAACTCTATGCTATTCAACTCTACACCACTCCACTCTTGCTGCTACACTCTGTGCCACTCCATTCTATGCCACTCCATTATATGCTCCTCCACTTTACACTACTCCACTCTGTTATTCCACTGTATGCAACTCCACTGTTGCTACATAGACCTCAGTGGCTAACCAGAGTGTGTTTAGGAGACAGCTTAATCTGCTCCTGTGATTTAAACTGTGTTTAGAAAGTGACTGCACCACCTGTTTTTGCCTAGAAAACGCCAAGTATCTCAGTGAGCGACAAAAGGTATTTCAGTACTTTTCAATCTGTCCCTTACTTGGAAAGTAGACTCTGCGAGCTTGGAGGTGTGGATTCTGCCTGTCTGTATTCAAGGAGATTCTGAATAGAGCAGCACCTCCCTCCTCCTTTCCACAGGGGCTTGGGCCTCGTTGATTGGCTCTCTAGCTCCCAGGCAACCTAGGCCCCCTCCTCTACCCCCTGCACTGGGCCTTTAAGTTTGTGGAGGGAACCCCGAGACAGCCACCTCTATTTTGTGAGCCCAGCTTTCCCTGTACCATAATACGACCCAGTGAACACGAAATCCAAGGAGATTAGTAAAAGCCCCAGACTTTTCTGGGAATTATTTGTCATTTGTTAAAAAGGTGCTTGTACTGCTACCTGTGCCTGTTTACTGTAGGCTCCCCGTGTTTCAGCCAGCTTGCTCTTTTTAAACTGCTGTTTTTAAGCCATGACTATTTGAAATATCCCTCCTAGTTTGTGGTAAAAGACTGCATAAAGCCAATTGTCACCCCCCATCCCTTTCTTTAAAAAAATGCTACATACACCTCAGTGGCTAACCAGAGGCTGCTCAATCTGCTTCTGTGATTTCAACTGTGTTTAGAAAATGACTGCACCACTTGTTTTTGCTTTGAAAAAAACAAATATATGAGTGCGTGACAAGCAGTATTTCAGTGCTTTTCAATTTGTCCCTTACCTGGAAATTAGACTCTGCAAGCTTGGAAGTGTGGGCTCTGTCTGTCTGTATCCAAGGAGATTCTGAATAAAGCAGCACCTCCCTCCTCCCTTCTACAGGGTCTTGGGCTTAAGTTCACGTGGCCCTTATATAAGTTTCTATTGGTTGTTGCATATGTTGTTGTGATTTGTTACTAGGGCTGGGATTCCTATTGGTCCATGTTTTTTTAGGGTTTGTATTTTGATAGGTACTCTGGTTGGGATTCCTATTCATCCATGGTTTTAGAGCTTCTATTGTGATTGGTACTAGAGTTGGGATTCCTATAGGTCCCTGATTTTTAGAGTTTCTATTTTGATTGGTACTGGGGTTGGGAATCCTATTGGTTCATTGTTTTCAGGGTTTTGCTTCTGTTTGGTTCAAGGGTTGGGATTCCTATTGGACTGAGGTTTTAGGGTTACTGTTGTGATTGGTACTAGGGTTGGGTTTCCTATTGGACTGAGGTTTTAGGGTTATTGTTGTGCCTGGTACTAGGGTTGGGATTCCTATTGGACTTAGGTTTTAGCGTTACTGGTGTAATTGGTACTAGGGTTGGGTATTCCTATTGGTCCATGGTTTTAGGGTTTCTATTTTGATTGGTACTAGGGTTGGGATTCCTATTGGACTGAGGTTTTAGGGTTACTGTTGTGATTTGTACTAGGGTTGGGATTCCTATTGGACTGAGGTTTTATGGATTCTATTTTGATTGGTACTAGGGATGGGGTTCCTATTGGACTGAGGTTTTAGGGTTACTGTTGTGATTGGTAGTCAGGAATAGGGGTTTGATTAGTTAATAGGGCTAGGTCTCCCATTGGCTCTAGGTTTTAGGTTCACAAATCTGATTAATTAGGGTTAGGACGAGGTTTCTATTGGCCAATAGGGCTATTTAAGCCTAGGGATCAGGGCATCTCAGCCCGGGTGTGGAGGCTAAGGGTGGACAGGACAGGGGCACCTGCTTGTTTGGGCCTGTTTGGGACTGGCCGGGCCTAGGGCCAGAAATGCTTCCTAATATACCATTTACAAGAAAGGACCGTATTCTCTACACATCCTCCAACATCCAAACACAATGTAAGCAAAGGCATCCAACTCATGCACTACAAACAAACCTCACACAGATTTCAGTGTCTCAACAACAACCACAAAACCCCACATACCACACTTAAACACATATCCACCACAAGTACAACACTAAGACACCTTCATTCTCACACCAAACACAACTCTGTCTATTCCTATTAACACATCCTGCCATCACCCACACAACACAAAAACACTTTATACATAACTTTCAGCCATCCAGACACACTCTCCCTATTCATACAAACCAACAGCACTATCCTCTATTTGCTCCTGCTAGAACCCCTTTTATTGTGACAATACCTAAAATCGGCCTTCCATCACACCATCCACAAACACCCTCTCTTCACCAATTACACACAACCATGCAATTCTTACATTCCTCTCCACTACACATATTACCTCTTTCAGTGATCAAACCTAACACAAACACCCCCAACTCTTGTCCATCTCCTCTTACACACCTCATACACTCTTCTCCAAAACACATCAACACCCCCTGTAATATTTTAATACCACTCACCAGCACTAACTCACATACAAATCCTTCACAGAAAACCACTACATCTACATATCTTCACACTATTCCACAAAAACAAAACAAACCATACATATCAGCACATCAAATCAACACAAACATTCATACTTTCCATCACATCAACTCCCACCCTCGTGACTACACAAATAATACAAATCCTGACCAATCTTTACTCCTACATTCTCACTCTTCACAAACATCTACCACAAGCACCCCAACACAGCAACGTTCATTCACCCGCCTCTCATCCATTGCACAATTTAGAGCCTTACATTATGATCCACATGCTCCTACACCACCCCTAACCCATATTCCCTCCACACTAAATAGACACAAACAAAATAAACAACATGCCACTCTTAACAACTTTGCATCCCCTATGAACAATAAGGCTACTCTACAAAAAAAACTACACTTATCATGTCACTCTCAGCCACCAAGTCCACCACCAACACACTCAGACCCAACAAAATGCCTCCGACGCCTGCTGGACGAGGAACACTGTATAGAAGCACAGGTCTATTGTGACCCTCATACGGTTATCACAACTAACAACACACCTGCTACAAGCTCAAAATATACTGCTCACCCTTCTGCAAAACAAAATGACACCACCACAAACTGTTGCACATCCCTAAGGATGCGTGTGTGTTTAACTGTCCAGTGTCTGCTAGAAAAATCTGGACGTATTAAGTCGTTATAGTGACTTGATACGTTGTGCATAGTCAGGAATGTATGTTCTGCCAAAATTAAAGAAACCAAGTAAAGACTGTAGTTTCCTTAGCATATTTGGTGGGTACAGATGTGCACACTTCTCTAGGAGGTGTGGGGCCAGGCTCTTTCCTTCGTTTGATAGCTCGTATCCCAGGAACAATACACTGAGAAAGGCGACCTTGCTTTTCTTAAAGTTGAATTTATAAACGACTTTTGCAACCCCCAAAATTATTCAATCGACCCTCACAAGATGAATGTTCAGGTTGTCGTCTGTGAGATAAATGTCGTCCTCATAGGGTAATGCCTCAGGATCAATATCATGTAATATTGATGTTACTTGGGCTGAGAACAGCCCTGGACTATTCTTGTAGCCCTGGGGTAAACGGCAAAAGCGTTTTTGTGAGCCAAATGAAAATGCATTCAGGTCCCAACTTTCTTCCACTAAATTCTGGCAGAAGAACACGTTGGAAAGATCCAAAGTTGTTTTATATTTTTTGCGCACTATGTTGTTCATCAGAGCTGGGTATGTGAATGTTGTATCGCAAATGTACGTGTATGACTGTTTAAGTGTCTGTAATCTAAGACTATTCTAAAGGAATGGTCTGGCTTCGCAACCAGGAATAATGGATTATTCATTGCAGAGGCGCAGGGCTCTATTACCCTCTGACATTCTGGCTGAGTGAGGATCTCCCTCACTGGAGCTTTAGCCTTGTGTTTGACTGGATATTGTTTCTGAGGTTGGGGTGTAGACCTGATAGGTATTACATGACACGGAGAATCCCTGTCCCAACCTACATGATTGCGGTATAATGCAGGTGCCTGCGCTAGAGCCCATCAGACAGTGTAGGCTATCTTTTCTGCCTCTGGAACACGATTAGAGAAAGAAGGCAAAATTACATTTTCCCCATGTGGGAGCTTATGGACGTGTTCGGCCAGTACGATGTCACAATTAAGTTTGTCTCAAAAGATCACACCGATGGTGCATTCCACGTCTCCCTCAATCTGGATCTTTAGATCATAAAGTCTATCCAGTGGGAGTACGCGCCCATCCGCCGTTTTAACTGCAAAAAAATGCTAGTTGCTGTCGCATCCAGATGATCTTTCAGACTTTGGTGGCATATTGTGACCTCTGCTGTGCTATCTAACAGTGTCACTACCCACGTCGTGTTCTTCAGCAATGTTCTCAAGTGTATTGGCATTTTTGACCGATAGTGCTGCCACCTTTTTTTTTAAACTGTGGCTTTAGTTACAAAGTCTTCTCTTCTTTTTAGACTGTAGACTGCAGCAAGTCTTTCCTTTGTTTCACGTATTCAGGACGTCGGTCAGGACGGCCCCCTCTCTCGCTACGCCTATCCAGAGTGTCCTGAAAGGAACAAGAGGGATGTGAATCAGTATATCTATCAGGAGTTTTAATATTCTCCCTATTTCTGAGAATATATCTCCTTTTGGAGTTCTCCGGATGTGGAGAGTCTGCTCTCTGCTTCTGTCTGTCTTTAAATTGTTTTGGCTTCTCCCAGCGCTTTTTCGAACCCTCTTGTGTCTGTTTCGTACCTTCCTTAGGGGTGGTACTCTGTTCTTCCAATTTCTTTGGCTTGGCTCCCAAACTATCCCGCCCTATACTTGTATAGGTATCGGAAATAATTTTTGGGAGCTGTCTCTCTTGATCCAAATGTGGAGTTTCTCGGAGACCCTGGTGTATAGCCAGTGCTACTGCTTCCCTCTTAATGTTACTGAGTATTATCAAGCATACTGCATCAAAATTATGCATTAATTTAATCCACAAATCTAGGGCAGGTGCTGCCCCATGCTCATCCTGTATTTGTTTTAACACCTCCGGTAAATTGGCAAGTGTCGGGGTACCATGTGTGGTAGTATATATTGCAGCGAAGACTGTACCCCATGTGGCACAGTCATCCACCAAGGGAACCATCCCAAAGGGCAAGCACATTGTTAGAATTCTATGTTTCTCCTGTGGTCCCGTATGGGGAAACACAGCTTTCAGCTGATTTGTTTTCTGGGCTATCCAATAAGGTATTTCTCCCGCTCTGTGGGTACCTTACCCATAATATTATGCACTGTTTGTGGATTAATCCCAGTAGCCAATTGGTATCCAGCAGGTGCTGGTGGTGCTGGACGCGCTGATGTTGTGTTCAAATTCCGCATTACGAACTGAACAAGCCGTCTATATAATGTTACTATTTCATTATATAAGTTTTGCAGATCTGCTGCCTGCAAATTTTGTATCTCCGGGTGAGGTGTGTATTTGGCAAACATAGGCCACATAGGTCCGTCATTACTTAAAGGACCTAATCTCACTTGTTGTATTACATGTGGTAGGGCGCCTTCAAACCAGTTCTGATGCTCTTGATAGGTGAGCGGTATTTCATGGTACTGGTACCGTTGAGGTACATTAGCAATTCTATATGTGTGAAATGTGACTGACCTGGCGTCCTGCTCAGGAAAGGTGACCCAGGAATAGAACGTTTCTGTTTGGTAAGCTTCATTAGCTTCTACTATGAATGTAACATCCCCGCCTGGATCTGTTAAGCCATGCGCTACTAGATGTAATGTTAATGCTTGTCTAGCATTCTCAGGAATATCTATGGGTTTAGCCATATTTGTGAAATGGATGAGGAGATGGAACACCAAGTGGGGAGCAAAGTCCTTTTTCTGAGTTCGAGCTCAAACAACCTACAGCCTAACTAGGTGTTCCCTGTTCAGCTGAGGAGGATTTTCCCAAAGAACAAGGACGTCCCCATTTAATGGTACTTAGGGTACCTGTTATCTGTGACACAGTGATATTCGGGGTACTTGTAAATTAGTGCCTAAACACCATCGTTGGTGGCGCCATGTCATAGTTTGGAGTCTTGCTCTGGGCAAGACTGCTGGTTTAAGGATGACAGTACTTATGTTGTCAGGCGACTATGCCTATCCTACAACAAGTCCCAACTATAGTCCCAACCCCTCTGGCTCACTAGCAGTACCTCACCAAAAACCCAAACAGTTAAAAGTGATTTGTGGCAGCCTTTACGCATGGACTCAGAAGTATGACATCTCAGCGAGTGTTGTGGTTAAACGGAGATTACCCCTTTCTCACAGATAATTACCCCTTTCTCACAGATATATCATGTCTCAACCAAAAACAGGCAATAACGAGGATGCAATAATGTTTCAATAGTTTTTATTTAATACTATCTTCAATCTGCGGTAAATTGCATGGGCTGCAATGATTAGGATAATGAACAGTGCAAGAAATAGAAATGTAAAGACAAGGGTTATGATTATGAAGACCCCCACCATCTTGCAATAACATGGAAAGACATTGAGTGTGTGATATGTCCTAATACCCTACCATAATAGGCCTAACCTTCTACCTAGAGGAGAGCTGGGTATATTAAACCTAATCTGCCAATGCCATGTCCCTGGAAGGAGCCCCCAACCCTTGTTACCTTGGAATGAGGCAAGGGTCCGAAGGAACACGAAATCCGGGTCAGTGTCAAGGCGACGTGCAGCATCGATAGCAGCGATGCTATCTGGTCGGAATCCCTCTGATTATCTGTCTAAAGTGTGATGTATTTCTACAGATCTACTTGGACCCCTGACGTCGGTTGTTCCAAAACAATAGATAACACAGCATGCTTGGGACGGTAATTTCTAATGTGAGTTTGTTTGTCTTTGTTGCATGAGTTGATGCCTTAGCGCCGTAGCACTGATAAAATACATCTAAACAAAATGTCCTAACTATAAACAAGGCAGCCATCTTAAAAGACTTAATTAAATAAATGGTCTAAGACAGAGCAAGCTAAGTAGGTTAAAAGTCACTAGTTGACGGGGACATGAGTCTGCAAGCCAAAGGCTAAGCTAACTTCTGTTATCCCATTAAAACTAACTAGGATTCACTACAGTCCCACTGCGGGACCGCTAAACTCGCAGGGAAGAGGCCATGGCAGTGGCATCCCCCCTACCTTATTACAATGTTCCCGCCAGTCTGACTGGCAGGAACATTGCATTAGAGCGTTCCCGCCGGTCAGACCGGCAGGAACAGTGCTACGAGATAGCACTCAGCTCCCTTAAAGGAGCTGAGTGCTATCTCAGAGCACGGCAAAGCAGACAGTGTGCATTCTGAGGGTTTTGGGCAGTGAGGGGCATGCACTGCTCGTGTCATGGGCATGGCCAGTGCAGGGGCCATCCTGTGGCCCCCAGCACACTCTCACCACCAGCCTTTCCTTGCTAGTCAGACCGCCATGGAAGGTTGGCATTTAGGGGAGTTGTAATCAGCCAGGCCATGCTGAGTCCAGCACCGACTGACTGCCGTCATGCCGTCGGGAACCATGTTTCCGGCAGGGATGGCGGTCCCCTGGCAGGTCCGCTCGCCAATGTTGTAATTGGGACCACCTTGAGTGCGGCAGTCTAACTGTCGGTGTAAGTGTGGCGGTCCTCGGACCACCACACCTGCAATGAGGCCCTCTCTCTAGTTACACTGCAGCAAGCAGCCACAAAGGTGCAGTTGTGAACCGTTTTGCTGGTGCAGTAGCATGGGCCCCAGGTTTATGAGGGGCATTCTGCACCCCACCCCAACGGTGGTTGTGTGTTTTATACAACCAAACAGGTGGTAACGGGGGCCCATCTTCCTTGATTGGCTGAGGGCCAATGGCACCCTTGCTATGTGACTTGATAGCCACCACAAACTTATATTCAATCACACTCTCTTGCTCTGAGCAAGTCAAGAACGATTTTTACACCCTTCCATTTTCAAACATCACCAGGCACCACTGCTCCACATTCCATCTTTCTCCACATGCCAATGACTCATATTGGTGTACCGGGTACTGCCCTTCTTAACGACAGATCTCAACTCCTAGCTGCCTTTGAAGCTGGAAAAAATGACAATCACTTGGCTTTTAGGTATTGTTCACATCAAAAACTAAACCCACGTCTATTACAGTTTTTGACTTGCCTTGTCTGTTTTGCTGACAATCAAAGCTACATTTTGTTACATGAGCATTTTTTTTACCTGAATTATGATAGGTCATCTTCGATGTTGCTTCTGGTGATGTGGATGTCACAACTAGTCCAAGAGTAAAGATAACCAGTTAAAACTCTGAATGGCACTTGTTATGCTAACAAAAGTCGTTGTGCGCGAGATGTGGCCACAATTAAATGGGGACTGTTAGAAATGGGGTCTTTGGTTGACAGTCAGGTTACCCCCTGTTCAAGCAAGTACCCTCACTCTAGTCAGGGTAAAAGAGAATCACCCTCAGCTAACCCCCTGCTTACCCCCTTGGTAGCTTGCCACGAGCAGTAGGCTTAACTTCAGAGTGCTGGGTGTAAAGTATTTGTACCAACACACACAGTAACTTAATGAAAACACTCCAAAATGACACAACACAGGTTTAGAAAAATAGGAAATATTTATCTAAACAAAACAAGACCAAAATCCACAATACACAAGTCAAGTTATCAATTAAAAAGCAAAAAGAGTCTTTATGTAGTGTAAAACACTCACTAACACTGTTAGCGTGAAAATGTACCTTGGGTGCATCAAAAGTAACCCTGCATGGGCAAGTGTGAGTCAAAAAGGGCTTGTGATGCGTCGATTTCACTCACGAGCGAGACCTTGCGTCGCTTCTCCTTTCGTCGGGTCGGGTGTGTCGTTTCTTCTCTCCGCAGGAGAGCGATGCATCGATCCGGTCAGCACTCTCGGGTCCGGGCAGGCCTTGCGTTGTTTTTACACGCCCAGCGGTGCTTTCGTCGGAAATCCAGACGCACGATGATCAGAAAACCATGCAGCAAGGGTTGCGGTCTCACCAGCCTCCATCAGCGATGCTACGCGTCGTTTTTCCAGCTCCGTGCGTCGATTCTTCCGTTGCGTTACAGGCGAGCGTCGAATTTCAGCCGCGAAGCCAGCAGCGCATCGATTTCCCAGCCGCAGATCGGAGTTGCGTCGATCTTTCCCCCGCACGGCGTTCTGTGCGTGGATTTCTTCCTCTTAGGGTCTGTCAGCTTCTCCTTTGAGGGTCCCAGGAACTGGATGGGCACCACAGGGCAGAGTAGGAGTCTCTCCAGAGACTCCAGGTGCTGGCAGAGAGAAGTCTTTGCTGTTCCTGAGACTTCAAACAACAGGAGGCAAGCTCTAAATCAAGCCCTTGGAGATCTTCACAAGATGGAAAGCACACATACTCTGGCAGAAGCAGCAACTGCAGGATAGCTCCACAAAGCACAGTCACAGGCAGGGCAGCTCTTCTTCCTCAGCTCTTCTCCAGGCAGAGGTTCCTCTTGGTTTCCAGAAGTGTTCTAAAGTCTGTGGTTTTGGGTGCCCTTCTTATACCCAATTTCTCCTTTGAACTATGCCTACTTCAAAGCAAAGTCTCTCTTGAATGTGAAATCCTGCCTTGCCCAGGCCAGGCCCCAGACACTCACCAGGGGGTTGGAGACTGCATTGTGTGAGAGCAGGCACAGCCCTTTCAGGTGTGAGTGACCACTCTTCCCCTCCCTCCTAGCACAGATGGCTCATCAGGAAATGCAGACTACACCCCAGCTCCCTTTGTGACACTGTCTAGTGTGAGGTGCAACCAGCCCAACTGTCAAACTGACCCAGACAGGGAATCCACAAACAGGCAGAGTCACAGAAATGGTATAAGCAAGGAAATGCTCACTCAAAGGTGGCATTTTTCAACACACAATCTTAAAATCAACTTTTCTAAAAGATCTATTTTTAAATTGTGAGCTCAGAGACCCCAAACTCCACATGTCCATCCACTCCCAAAGGAAATCTACACTTTAATCAGATTTAAAGGAAGCCCCCATGTTAACCTATGAGAGGGACAGGCCTTGCAACAGTGAAAAACGAATTTAGCAATATTTCACTGTTAGGACCTATAAACCACATTATTATATGTCCTACCTTAACCATATACTGCACCCTGCCCTTGGGGCTACCTAGGGCCTACCTTAAGGGTGTCTTACATGTAAGAAAAGGGAAGGTTTAGGCCTGACAAGTGGGTAAACTTGCCAAGTCGAATTTACAATTAAAACCTGCACACACAGACACTGCAGTGGCAGGTCTGAGACATGATTACAGAGCTACTTATGTGGGTGGCACAACCAGTGCTGCAGGCCCACTAGTAGCATTTGATTTACAGACCCTGGGCACCTCTAGTGCACTTTACTAGGGACTTACTAGTAAATCAAATATGACAATCATGGATAAACCAATCAACCATACAATTTACACAGAGAGCATATGCACTTTAGCACTGGTCAGCAGTGGTAAAGTGCTCAGAGTTCAAAAGCCAACAGCAACAGGTCAGAAAAAATGGGAGGCAGGAGGCAAAAAGATTGGGGATGACCCTGCATAAACTCAAAAGTCTAACAGGGACATGCTAACATATTTAAGGTGAACAACTGTTATATTGCTTAAAACGTCAAAAAGTAATTAGGGGCATATTTATACTTCGTTTGCGCCGAATTTGCGTCGTTTTTTTAGACGGAAATTCGGCGCAAAACTAACGCCATATTTATACTTTGGCGTTAGACGCGTCTAGCGCCAAAGTATGAGGAATGAGCGTCATTTTTTTGCGTGAACGCCTTCCTTGCGTTAATGAGATGCAAGGTAGGCGTTCCCGTCTAAAAAAATTACTGCGACGCAAATGCGTCGTATTTATACTCCCGGGCAAAAATCACGCCCGGGAGTGGGCGGGGCAAAAAACCCCGCATTTGCGCCTCTTTTTAACGCCTGGGTCAGGGCAGGCGTTAAGGGGCCTGTGGGCTCAAAATGAGCCCACAGCTGCCCTCCCATGCCCCCAGGGACGCCCCCTGCCACCCTTGCCCACCCCAGGAGGACCCCCAAGGAAGGAAGGACCCATCCCAGGGACATTCAGGTAAGTTCAGGTAAGTATTTTATTTTATTTTCATTTTTTTTTTTTGTGGCATAGGGGGGCCTTATTTGTGCCCCCTACATGCCACTATGCCCAATGACCATGCCCAGGGGACAGAAGTCCCCTGGGCATGGCCATTGGGCAAGGGGGCATGACTCCTGTCTTTACTAAGACAGGAGTCATTTAAATGGCGTCTGGGCGTCGTTAAAAATGGCGCAAATCGGGTTGAGGCGGTTTTTTTGCCTCAACCTGACTTGCCCCATTTTAAGCAGCCCTAACGCCATTTTCCCCAACGCCGGCGCTGCCTGGTGTACGTGGTTTTTTTCCACGCACACCAGGCAGCGCCGGTCTGCTAGCGCCGGCTAACGCCATTCCATAAATACGGCGCCCGCATGGCGCTTCAGAATGGCGTTAGCCGGCGCCAAACTTTTTGACGCTAAACTGCGTTAGCGCAGTTTAGCGTCAAAAAGTATAAATATGGGCCTTAATGTTCATAATAGGACATGTCATTTGCCTTCAAAGGTTGTCTCCCATACCTTTTTAGCTCTCCAGACTAATCTAGGAAATGTCAGGTCTTTAGGAAACATACATAGCACATTCTCTTTAAGCGTTTTCTTAGTTTTCCATTAGGTTGATGGACATTAAATTTGATGCAGCGAGTGTACAATGTGCCATACTGCTACCACACATACATAGCTTAATTTCTTTCGCATTTGATACAGAACACGGGTATGATTCACCAAACTAAAAAACGCTCAAAGCGTTGAGTAATGCTACATGCAAATAATTCTATGGCAAGACCAGAGGCTCAGGTTATGCTGAACTTCCTTTACTTTCAACACACGGCAACCAAATACCAGTAAGACCACATTACCCAAAGACCATGTGTGTAGAATCTACAGAACCCATGAAAGCACCATTAATAACAAGTTTAGTCAATAAAATGAGCTCCTCATAGTCACTCTTATCCTTTCTTTGCTGCCCCCACAGTTGAGATAAGTAAATGTATTTTGCAAACCATGTTAGTAATATTGAATGCATTGCCACTGTAAGAATTCCCTATTACGTTTCTAGTGTTGGCTTTAATTTTGGTTTATTTTTTCTCAGTGCTCTTAACTCTTATTTTCTTCATAACCTGCCTTTCTCAGTGACAGCCCGTGCTCTTGCGCTCTTTTCCTTATTGCATCACGAGGCCTTCTCACACCTTTTTTGTAGTAAGACAGCGTCGGCCATTTTAGGATCTGAGGCAAATGGAGGCCAGCTTGCTCTTCAAAATGGAGATGGCATTGTTTGTGGTAGCGCTGAAGTAGTGTTAGTGACAGTGCTTCCGAAGTTCTATTAAGGTTTTATTTCTGCTCATACTTTGAAAGATTTTGAATGTCCTTGGGTAAATTGTAACCTGTTTAGAGTTTTATCCCATATTTGGTGGTGGGGAGTAGTTAGTTAGAGATTATATCTACTGTGCCCATTAACAAGACGGTCAATCCTGGCTATGTTAGACAGTGCTCTATCTGCGGGTCATACAATATGAATCCTGAGTTAGCCCTGATAACTGACCGGGTGTTTTCCAAATGGGTCAAGTCACACTTGTTCAAGGTTTTATAAAACTTGCAGTAGACTCCAACATCAACTCCACAGGTCTCGGAGAGTTCTCCAACACAGAAGCATCCAGTGCTTGCATATGGGCCTCTAGTGGGGATCAGTGGCAGCTAGCCTCTTGAATCAGGCCGCATGGTTTAGAAAACTGTGCAAGCTCCTTCACTTATTCCTGAAGACTCAACCTAAGAAGGGCGCAGTGGCCTGTATCCTGAAACCAGGAACATGTCCCCTGGTGGGACATCAGACTATGACCATGGTGAAAGTGATCCCCCTACATCAGAAGACTCTGATAGGAAGTCTGGGAGACTGAGGGACTGGCATCTCTGTTGCAAATAGGGGCGATCGAATAAATGCAAAGGTGAACCTGCAATACCCTCCAAAGACCAACATCAGCATAGGGACCTATTCGATGTAGAAGATATTAGGCACTGTTGAATGTGGCCCTTTCTGCAGGATCATCTCCAAACTTTTTGCCTTTACCCGCTTGTTTTCTGAACCCGTTTTTGTTAGTAAAATTGGTTTACTGTCAATTGGCACATTTAATTTACTTGTAAGTCAGTAGTAAAATGCTTCTGCATGTTCTCAGGGTCTGTAAATTAAACAGATTTTTAAGGGCCCCAATAGGGGTATAGGCAGGTCATGGTTGGCTTACCAAGACAAGCCTTTAGACCTTGCAGGACCATTCACTAAAATCATCAAGCTGGCTGAGGCGGCTAAGGAACTGTGAGAAACGATGGACTCAGTGGTTGTGTCGGGCTGGGCCCAGCATTCAATCTGCATGTTGGGCAATGACGATTGTTCCCTGTTCGCTGAGGTTAGATGCTCAGTTTTACTCAGGTTGGACCCCAAGCTAGATGAGCTTGCCTATTTGGAGGTGGAACCCAAGGAAAAAGACAACTTGTTCCGGGAGGACGTTTTTGAAGATCGGCCTAAGTGTCACCTCGTCTTCCCAGCACTGGACAAAGCACAATCCTCCCTAAAGCAAGTCTTCACTCATATGGCTTTTGGCAGGTAACACTCATTCAGCTATGATTTCAACCAAGATTCCTGGGAAGCCCAGGGAGCAAGAAGAACTGATTGGTCTGAATAAAGGATGAACTCTCCCTTCTTCACATCAATAAGCAAATACAATAGGTTATCCACCAGCAGTGGCTTTGGCAGGGATGTCTCCGCTTCCACACTGTAACACCCCAGGTGTTTTGTCAATTATGCTGCAGATGGGGAGTCCTGGTCAGAGATTTAGGTGCATGGAAACTGAATGCACAAGTTCCACAATACTTCAGCTGGAGACAAGAACCAGAGGCACACCATGTGGATGCATTCTTGCAGGACTGGAGCAGGGATCTCAAACATGGTTTCCTCCCTTCTTGCTGAAGTCATAGTGATGATTCTGACCTGATACAAATCAGAGATGATTCTGGTGACCCTGCTCCAGAGGACCCAATCCTGGTTTCCCCATCTGCTGGAATGTTTTTGAGACTTACCAATCATGCTTCCCTCTCACTTGGTTATCCTTCAGGTCCAGTAGGGGAAGTCCACCACATGGTGGTGAACAGTGTCCTGAGTCTCATAGTCTGGTACATTTCAGGCAACAATTCCATGCCTTTTGCCGGAGGCTTCTGTCTTCATCGATCAACCCTGGCTTCAAGTACTCACAAAAAGATACAGGTCAGGTTGATACAACTCTTTGCAAAACTGACTTATTTTGCTCCATCTGTTCTAAGTAGATCTCCCATGTATGGACATTAAACTTATCAGGTGATCATTTACTCTGAAAGGGGTTGTTTACCACCACTAAACATACCCAGTCCAAACACTGAGGGATTTCTTTACCAGCATTCCCTATCAACCCACAGTTGTGTGTGGTGCGATGCCCAAAAGAGTATGAGAATGTTTCAAGGGAGTGAAGTGTTTACTATATTTATTCAGTTCAATCACAAAAATCCATAAAGCGGTGTCTTCATTAACTTTAGTTAGGTGGCTCAGATGGGTGATGCAGGGCGCTAGGATTGAGACCTCATTTTTGGGTGCACATTGTACCAGGATCCTGGCTATCATAAAGAAAACTTGAATTCTATAAAGCACACGGGCGCAAACATTATTCCACCTAAAAAGGTGGACATGTTCATCCCTCCCTACTTGAGTACTGATTAATTTAATCGTATCAGTTTGCTCTGATGTGTTATTGGTATCACTTGCGTCTCCTCTTTTCTTGTGTTTCTACTTGTCATTGTTTGTTGTACTTACTGGAGGAACTAGCAGTCTGTAATAGATTTGTTTTTTTTGTACTACAGTCACAAAGACGGGGTTGCTTAGCTTTGTTCCTCATCTTTGTAGTTTCGGAGGACAAACAATAATATACAATGGAAGGCAAACAGATGTGAGGGGCCTTTGGTGACGTCGATCCAGCACAGCTGCTTTGTTCTCGTGCAAAGAAAGAAGAAGTAGGACTATGAGAATGTCGCTTCATGGACTAAACATGTTACTGTTGATGCTTTGATGTTGTGTTCTGCAGTTTGTACACTCATGCCTTTGGTGATGTGGTCTTTTCTGATATTGGCTGCTTGGAGATGGGAGTAAAGGAAGTTAGTTTTGCATAATCTTCGCTGAAACTTTCCTTCGCAATAGCTAGGGCGTGTTTTATGGGCGAGCACAAAGCGCTCCGTCCATTCTGTAATCTCTCTTTTTGGGCTTGAAACCACGCCCATGCCACGTCAGTCACTTACATTGGTTCGTGGGCTTGCCTTTTAAAATCCGCTTGCTTTCATTTGTGAAAGACATGCATACGTCATGCCTTTTCCGGTGTTTAGCCCACCTACACAGCACCGGTAAAGTACCAAAAACATACGAGGCTCGATGTTTTCAGCCTGGAGTCTGGACTACTTTATCTGTTTATTTTCCACGCAGCGCGATCGCGCTGCATTTTACATATCGCGATCGCGCTGCGTTTTTTTTTCCTCTACAATGCTAATAGCTCTAACTCGAACAAATGCAAGACCCGTTGCATTGAAAATGCTTGTTAGTCTTATTAGGTATTTAGGCGGTAGCTTAATGATTCTTAATATGTCTAAGATTGACCAGATATTTGCTTCAATTGTTCTCTCCGCCATGTTTTTTCACACCCTACTATATATACATAAAATAAATCAAAACCACCCATAAACTTTCTCAGTATCTCAACATCTGTGTATAGGGTGTGTGTCTCACTCCCCAAACCTATTATCAAATGTAATGTGCCAAAAGACGCCTCGACATGAAGCAATGGCCTCCTGTCACAATGTCCATAAGTGTGTCTACTTCAATCAAACACCTTTCAGATCTGTTTGCTTCCGATTGCCCACCCTGCACCTTATTTCAATAAGGGGTACTTTTATATCCTGTGTGTTGCATAACATGCAAACATCAACCCAAACATTCACCGTACCATCATAAAACTCTGCTCAGGACATGTATCTCACTTTACAAACTTTTTATAAGAATATCAAGGTTTTGTTTAGTACACCGTGCAAATCATCTTTGTTGCACACTTTTATTTCGTGTTCATATTGAGTGCTGTGTCTTAACCTGCCCAAACATAATTCTGTTGATTCAAGTGTTGTCTCTAAAATGGGGCTCTAAGTCGGTGTGTGTTATGAATGTTCTTTAGCTGGTGATTCACCAAGCTGCAAATATTGATATTAACTATTTTAGGACTCATGTTGTTGGTTACGGTATCAAACTTCTAGGGAAATCTTGTCTATTTGAAAAAAAATCTTTTCATATGGCTTATTTCACATCCTCTTGTTTAAGTTCCGGCTGAACTCCCTGCTGAACAGTATTAAACATTAAGCACTCTTTTTATTGTGCTTAAATATGGAAAATAAGTCAAAACCTGTCCAGATCTGAATCAATAACCTTCAGGTAGAGTGGCGAAAACTGCCTATTCACTCAACACCTCCTTCAAAGCCCACCACGTTTGCTTGCCCAACCTCAAAGTAATTCATATTTTCCATTATTTTCAAGGGTAACATTGTTTCATGTGCCAAAATCTGCTACGACATTAAGAAGAAAATTTACTATCATTTTGCACTGGTTTTGTGTCACAAAAAAGACAAAAGCTGACAAAATACTTTCCAGCACAAAAGTTATTTTGCCCTAGAAGGTTGACTGAAAGTAACACAAAACAGTGCTTTGCGTTGCTTTGCATTACTTTGCATCAGGGGGCGCTCTATTGGTGGTACCTGGGTATTTCCATGCAAACACCCAGGGTGTCTCATGCAAATCCCTATCGACTAACATTAGTAGACAGGGTGTTTGACACAACATGTCTCTTTGAGGTTGCCATTACTTTGGAGACTTTTCCAACTTTGAATGTGTGCTTCACTGTACAGCTTATTTGGAGGGATTGTAGACACATTTGACACCTTAAAAGGTATTATGCATGCAAACATATCACTTAGGGCCTGATTTAGAACTCAGTGGTAACAAATATCCCATCCGCTGAAACTTAAATCCCATTATATTCCAGGGAATTTAGATTTTGGTACACATAATATCGTCACTGCATTGACACATCCGCCAAGTCCTAAATCAGGCCCATACTGTGAATACTGTGCAGAAAATTCCATCAATAAAGTTTTTTGCCACCTTAGACTCTTTGGGCTGCCTATGTCAGTGGAATAACAAACATTCCTTGAAGATGGAGGTATGGAGGTGTCAGAGCTGTGTGATGTCTGCAGTTGGCAAGCAGACTTTAGCAACAGTATAAAGAATAACCCCCCCCCCTCACAGCCCCCAGTTTCAAAACTGGTCTAATAGAGCTAGACAGATTCGTAAAGAACTCCCTTTGTGAGGAAACAAGACGATTTAATGGACACTCAGCAGTAAATTAGAAGGCTGAAACGAGAAAGGTGGGTGCCTTCAGAACCTGGACAGGAGAGAACTATCCCGCTCCCACTACACTCTCTCATCCCGCAAGAATTCAGGACTAACACGCTGAATCATGTGTGTCCCTCAAGATGAGAAGTGCAGGATAAAAAGGTTTCAAGAGAAAGGAACAACTCTACATCAACTAGCTGCTCTCTTTGGGACCAATGCCAATGTCTCTTGATTTATTAAGCAGTGGTTTTTTCCTGTTGTGGGTGAAGGTAACTGCTTTCTGTTTTCAACCTTTCAGAAAGACCATATAAAAGAGTGTCTACCTGTTATTCAGTGGTGGTGGCTCACTAACTGAATTCTGGCAGAATGAGGTATGAGTATGAGTAAAGAAAGGTGGATTGAAAGAGCAAGGAGCTTTTGTTGGGATTCCGCTCCATCTTTATGGAACTTAATGGCCTAAAGCAGGAATGGGCACTCGTGCCTCTGTGATGGAGCCTTGGATAAGGATAAAGCGGACATGAAAACACAGCTTGGACCCTTGCGGACTAACAGGGGAGGACTGAGCAGGTTCCTTGATCAAGTTGTCAATTTTGCAGGCGGTAAACATGATGTTAGAGATGGTGAGGTAGACAGTTTTAGATCTGTTGAGAAAACTTTTTGTCCAGTGCAATTTCAATACTATTACCCTCATCATAGCAGATGATCCAAAGGCCATCAATGTCATAGTTGCTAGTGGTGGCGCACCAATATGTTCTTCTAGACCATCCATCCATAGTGCAATTGTAGTAGGTGACTCCTCTGTAGATAAATGGGAAAACACACGCTTCTTTGGCAGTGCCTTCTGAAAAAGAAAGGATAAGCAAGACTGGGTGAGTAGGAACAGCAAGATAATTTAACAAGATGATGCCTTGCAACCTTCCTATCTTCCAAATCTTGAGTTAACTCAATACTATCTCTTTATGATAGTTCGCTTCTCCAGTCTACTTTTAAGATCCTCACCCACGCACACAAATCACTCCACAACACCGAACCAGCCTACCTGAACCAGCGACTCAACTTCCACATACCCCACAGGGCACTATGCTCCGCCCAGCTCTCTCTCACAGAAGTAAACCAGAACAGGAGGATGCTCCTTCTCCTACCTCACAGCCACTGCCTGGAACACCCTTCCTATCCACATCAGACAAACCAACGCCCTCCTCAGCTTCACAAAGGAACTGAAGACTTGGCTGCTCTAAACCACCTCATTGGTGTACGCTACACTCCCCCCCAGCGCCTTGAGACCCTAACGGGTGAGTAGCTGTGCTTTACAAACAATGATTGAGTGATTGATTGATTGACTCTACCAAAGGTGGAGCACCTTTCACAATATCAGCAAAAGCTAAGAAAGTGGAATTTCTGGTGGAAGAATGTAAGGGTGGTGTAACTTGCAAGAGCCAGTGTGACAATGCACACAGCAGTGTCAGTGACAATGAGCCTTTTGAAAATGCTGGAAAGCCAATAGTTCTGGGTTTTGGTGTCCAGTGGGTGTCTGATTTTTGTAAGATGCATTAGCTCATACAGGTAGAAGGAAATACCAGGTTTGATAATAGCATGATAAAAAGAGAGAGAGGTTAGCACTAAGTTAATAAGGACAGATATAGGGCCAGATGTAGGACACAATTTGCGACTCGCAAACGGCAAAAATTGCCGTTTGCGAGTCGCAAATCGGAGTTTCCTATGCAGAAATGCATTTTGCGAGTCGCGACCGACTCGAAAAATGCATTTCCGACTCGCAAATAGGAAGGGGTGTTCCCTTCCTATTTGGGACTTGCAGTGGTATGCAATTCCATTTGAAACCGCGTACGCGGTCGCAAATGGAGTCGCAGTTACCATCCACTTGAAGTGGATGGTAACCCACTCGCAAATTGGAAGGGGTCCCCATGGGACCTCTTCCCCTTTGTGAATGGACCACAAAATATTTTTTCAGGGCAGGTAGTGGTCCAAGGGACCACTACCTGCCCTGAAAAAATACAGAAACAAAAGGTTTCGTTTTTTTTTTAAGTGCAGCTCGTTTTCCTTTAATTGCTTTATTTAGAAGCAGTCACGGACATGGAGGTCTGCTGACTACAGCAGGCCTCCATATCTGCGAGTGCCCATAGTCGCTATAGGGCCGCAATTTGCGACCCACCTCATTAATATTAATGAGGTGGGTCTTTGCGACCCCATAGCGACTCGCAGACGGTGTCTGAGACACCGTTCTGCATTGCAAATTGCTCGGACTCGCAAATTGCAACTCGCAATTTGCAATATTGCTACATCTGGCCCATAATCTTTAAGTCTGTGTGTACCATAAAGTCTCGACAATGATGTCTTGATGATGAGGGGCTGTCATATCTGACAAAACATATAGAGGAAAAAAGTGAACTATCCATTGTGAGAATAAAGGCTTTGTTGAAGAGGATGCTGGAACACCTTCAGACTGCCAACCTGTGCTCAGTGTGAGGCCAATTTGACTGAGATAGTGTTAAAAAATAAATCTCAATGGGGCATTTACATTCAATCAGCACTGAAGGCAATCAATGAACATCATTACTAGTCTTGCATGTCATTTTTATGAAATGTGTTAATCACCCAAGAATATGGATTTATGGATTACTGAGCTACCTGTAGCTTGTGTGATGAAGGGACAAAATACCAAGAGACAAAATATCAGAGGTGTGTGCTCAAAGGGATGTATGGACTTATGATTCTTAATTCACATCTGCGTACCTTGAGGATATATCTGTCACCAAGGTACATGTATATAGAGTTAGAGATGGAAAATCTACATAAATTAACATTTCAATATATTTTGTATCAATATTCTGGTCATGATATTGTGACCTGTCAATATTTTGGGTTCGATATTCCCGACCCACGCCCACACAGATAGACACCCTCTTGTAGCACACATGAAATCTGTAGTTCTTGAGAAAAATCAAGAGCCACACCAATAACCCCAACTTGTCCTCCTTTAACATAAAGTAAATATGATTATGGTCTGATGCTAATGCAATGAATTTTTTAAACGTTTTTATACTTTTGCACATAAATATATGCATCGCAAACATATAAACATAGCAACTGTGACTCTTGTTGGTTCCTTTCTAACAGTATTTCTGCACAGCTATAATTCACCCACTCATTTCTGGATATTCCTCTCCCATGTTCCTCCTGTGGTGAACCCTCCCATTGTTCTCATTTTATTCATGGGTTAACCATGTTAGTTCTCCCTTGTCCTGCAGATTTCACCGCCCTTGACCGTGTGGTCTCACTGGTGTAGACCACTAAGGTGTACCAATCGTCAACCCCAGGACCCCATCAAACGCTTCAGCCTCTTCAATTGTTGTTAATGTCTTTCCCCAGTCCTCTAAATCCTCAATGACTTTTTCATCCCTTCGAGACAGCATATTATTTACCTCATTTGCCAGCGCCCATTTAAAAGTATCTCTTACCCATTTGTTGACCTCAAGTCTCCTAGTTCTCAGCTACCCTATGGCAACTTGTCATTTCGCCAGGAACAGTGCACACTGAGGAAATGTATACCTAATTTTTCAATTTTGGGGTGACTCACTATGCCCAGCAAGTATTTGGGCAACCGAGAGATCGAGACACAATTCAGTTGCTCCCCAAAACCTGCTCAACCACCACCTGCCTGTATGTCATGACCTCGCTGCAGTGCCATGCCAAATTCAGAAATGCGGAGTTCCCCTGTCCACAGCTAGGGTACACTGTAGAGTGACCCATATATATCCTATGCAGTTTGATCTGTATGTTAGGCCCGTACGATGTACTTTATTGAAATGTAGTAACTGAAATTAGGCATTACCAGAGACTTCTGTAATCAAGGCACAGATCATTCACTGTCTCTGTCTGTAAGATGTCCATTCAGTTCCTCCCCCATGCCATGTAAGCCACCTGATGTCATCTAGTCCAATCCATCTTGAGGGCCTTGAGAAACCATTTCTCACTGTTGTTTGTCAGTTACCCATTTTGCAACATATTGAACATGTGTCACATAATAAACAGCTCCATGTCCAGTAGCTCTAATCCGCCAACCTCCTGATCAAATTTTAGGGTGTCCAAAGCCACTCCACTTCCCTTTCCTGCCCACACCAGCGACACAAGCAAACTCTTCAGGCGCTTGAAGGTGGCAAGAGGTATGGGGCAGGGTGAGTTTTGTAACACATACAGACACCTAGGAAGGAACACTATCTTGGAAACTGCAACCCTATCCATTACAGATAGAGGAAGTCTGGTCCAGAATTGAATAGATGCTTTCGAGTCCTCAAACACTGTCCTAATATTATAAGCATACCGTTTTTTGGGCATCGCAGCTAACATTATGCTAAGGTATCTAAAATTGTCCATCTCCCCGTGCAGGCCCAGATCCCGTAGACTATCAACCGGGGTCCTCGCCAGTGTACTCATTGTGAACATTGTAGTTTTGTTCTGTTTACCTGTAGGCCAGCCACTACACCAAATGCCTCCAGGTATGTCAACAGGGCTGGTATAGATTCCCTCAGCCTCTTTAATTAAACATGATGTCATCTGCATACAGAGAGAGCCTCTTTGAAGACCTTTAGAAGTTTTTCTGTTTGGGTGGGTTTGAATGCATGATAAAATTCAATCAGGAATTCATCACCCCCAGTGCTTTATTTAAGGGCATTCAAGGGCATTGTCCCCAGGGCTTCCCGCACCTCCTCCAGTGTAATGTTCACCTCTTGGGAGCTCCTCCTCATTCAGATAGAAAGCTATGGCCCCCAGGTCAGCTGGGCCCTCATTTTGATACACCTCCTGCAAGTGATCCCTGAAGGTGCGGTTAATGGCCACCTGTATAATGACGCGTAGCCCATCAGCACGCCACAAAACCATGACCGGTGTTACCTATGTTTCTTTCTTCAGAACCCAGCCAAGTAACTTACTGGGTTTGTCCTGTTCACTGTGGAGATGCTGCCTGTAATCTCATCTAGTCAACTTGTCCTGTCCTTCAGCTCACCCAGGGGCCTGCGCACCTCTGTTAATTCCCGATTTATTGATTCACCTCCCTCTTCTGTAGGTCCACAAGCAGAGATTCTTGTATGGGTGAGTCCTGCAAATTTCACTTAACTCTGTACACTTTTCTCAGCTATACCTGTCAAGCAAATGCTTTTATCTACCATTGTTGGTGGATCCACAATTAGCCCTTAAATATTCTTCCAGATGTCTGCCGAGGTCCCTCCGACATGCAAGGTTTTGCAGGACCTCAGTCCAATCTGCTATTAATGTGATAGGTCACAGAGTAACATGAGTATTTCTTGCCTAGTGGGAGAAGTTCCCCCCACACATCTCCACTGCCCATTTTGGCCATTCCTTGTTGCAAAGCAAAAGTCATATGTGGTTTTGTGTTTTGATTTGGGGGATGTCTGTTGAAGTTTCCACCCAGAACCCAATTAAAGCCCCCCCCTCATATTATCAGAATATTGAGGCAGTCTGTCATGAGATCCTGCAACCTAAGAAAATAGTTGCCATAATCCATGTTTGTTTTATATTTTATATAAATATATATATATAGGATACCTATTTCCCTCCTGTCAAGGGTCTCCTGCTGGAGGATATACCTGCCGGGCAAGTCTACCTCTAAGTACATGAGTCTGAAAGGCACCCTGGGTACCACCCATACTGGCAGCCCCTTAGATGAGGCCGAGTAAGTGTACGAATAAAGGTGTCCCCTCCATTTCTTTTTAATTTCCTCAACTTCTGGGTCAATCCGATGCGTCTCCTGGAGCCATGTTATTGTGTTTTGTGTGTCAACTTTGGAAGGTCAGTACATGTGTCATTTCACATATGTGGACAATCCGCGGACATTCCACGTAAGGAAGTTGCATTTTATCTTAGGCCATATACCTGGTGGCTCAAATCTGTCTGGTGGGGGACCCGTCCAATGGTTCTCCTTCCAAGCCCCACCCGCACTCCTCCAGCCCAGTGGGGTTCCCAGCAAATAAGCAAGTCATTGGTGTGTCATGGCTGTTCAGTACAACCAAAACAAACCTTACTCTTGTGCCATCCCGTCCCTTCCTGGGTGAACACTTACAATAATCATTACAGTGAGTCTACCATTTAACCCCTCTCTTTCCCCAATTTATTGATCCAAATAACTCTATTATAAGAAATATCCTAATGCTAAACAGAATTCTCTGAGTGAGACCCTGCCTCCAGTGCCTCTATATCGAAAAGGTGTGAGGCATTCCAAAGTGAGCTCCCTCAGCTGCTCTTCAAGTCCCTGATCCAGTTCCATTATTGCATGAGTGTCAAACTGCATACAGTTCACTTAGCACTTTGACACCCATGACCATCTCACCTTATCCTTCCAACATTTTATTCACTGGACCCCTCATGTCAGGAAGTCTAGTCCTTCTAGCCATGCTATTGCTGTCATGACTATCCTACAACTTACTCCTCCCCAGTGGGCCCAAATCACCCTTTGGGGAACCAAGGTGTCCTCCACACGTTCCGGTGCCTCGCCTTCAGATTGTTCCCCCGCAACCAATGATCCTCCCTCCACTGCTGTATGGTTATTAAAGATGTCTACCTGTTCCTCCTATCAGGAAGGCCCCCGGGCTCCTTTTTTATGTCAACACCTCATCACCTCCTTACTGTGGCATGTCTGAAAAGTCCAACACCCTGTCTTGGGGATTTCATCCCAAAGTTTCAGCCAGGACCATACCTCCTCTGGGTGCTCAAAAGAAATGTGTTTTGCCTTGTGTGACCACCGTATTCTGGGCAGATATAACCGCATATATGGAAAGTTTATGGTCCTGAGTTTCTGTTTCATATCAACAAACGTCTTTCCCTTAGCTTGAATCTTTGTGGTGTAGTGCAGATATGTGGCAATCTTGTGGTTGTTGTGGTGTACAGTTTCGACCAGTCTAGCTGCCTTAAGGATAACATCACCATATTTATAATTGAAGATTCTGGCATTTAAAGCTCTGGGAGGGGCTCTGGTGGCAGTCTCAATGCGAGTACCCTGTGCGCTCTCGCCACAGCAAATATGTTGCACAGATCTCTTCCGATTACCCCAATTTCTATTTGGAGAACTCTGGTATATTTTTATACAGTGCCAGTATAACAATTGTTTTGATGTCCCACAATCTAAATTTTGTTAATATGGATGTGATCAGACTATGTTAACAGTTGTGCTTTATGCAACATTTTTAGGAGAAGTGATGTGCCTTATTTTGTAGTAGTTACTTACCCAAAGGAGTGAATGGTTCTGATGCTGTTGCAGTAGTTACATTTTTTAATGTGGTTCCTTCCGTTATGCTTTGAGTAGCCTTTGTGACGGATTCTAGAATAGTCACCATACTTGCATTTAGTGGTACTGTCTCACCTCTTGAGGTTATTACTTTAACTGTTGTTACTTTGATTGTAGGGAATTCTGCTACTGTTGTGTGAGATGGTACTTCAATTGGAGAGGTTGGAATTGTCGCTTGTGCTAGTTTTGTGGCTCCTATGCTTGCTAGAATGGTTTCAGTTAGTATTTGTGTTGTGCTTGAGTTTGAATCTAATTGTGTTGTGGTTGATTTAGTTGTAGGTACTGAATTACTTTGTTCACTGCTTGGTGTCTCTGTTGTATTTGTAGTTCGTATTGATGATTCAAACGTTGTGACAGTGGGAGAGGTTTCCGTTACCACTGGTTTTGAGTTTGCAGGGGACCATTTAGATATTGTTATTGTTGGTTCTGTTATTTCTGTAGTAGATATTTTAGTTTGCCTTGTTGGTGTTAATGTTGATGCTGTTGAAGCTGTTGCTGATAGAGTTGTGGCATCTCTTGATGGTGGCATTAATGGTGTTTGCGTTGTTCCTTCATTTATTGTGACCATATTGGTGGGAGGTTGTGCCTTGGCTATGGTTGACATGGAGGTCAATGGTGCTGTCATGGCTGCTGTTATTAAGGTGGTTGGTAATGTAGCTGATTGTGTAGTAGCCACTGTTTGTACAGCCGTTGTGAAGTTTCCAGATATTATGTCATCTTGTGTTGATGTGGTTGGCATTAATGAGGCTATGATTAAAGCACTTAGATCTGTGGGTAATGTGGTTTTATGTGATACTGCTGCTGTAGTTAGACTTTGCTGTGTTGTTGGAGTTGACACAGTTGGTAATGATGCTTTGGTTGGGATTACTGTAGCAAGTTGGGATGATGTTATTGATGTCACATTGGGTGTTTTTGCGATTGTCATTATTGTTGTCGCTGTTGCTTGTGTTTCATGCAACGTAGTCATTATTGATGCTACTGTTTTGGATTGTGTTGTTGATATTAGCATCGTTTCTGCTGGAATTGATGATGACTGTGGTATTATGCTGATTGCATCTGTTGTGTGTGAACCTGTAACTAGTGCTGCTGTGATTGGAGTTGTTGTCAATGATGTTGTGTTTTCTGGTAATATGATAGTTGGTGCTGTTGCTATTTCCCTAACAGCTAATGTTGTTATGGCAGTTTGTGAGTTTGTGGGTGTGATTTTATCTTCTGTTTTCATGGCTGATGTTGATGTGGCATTAACCAATTTAAGTATATTTGTATGTGGTGTTGTTTCAGGTAAGATTTCAGCACTATTTGCATATTGTTTAGTTGCAAATGACATGGTTGATAATGTTGCTGTAGATACTGAGAGTGACGTGGATATTACATCCAGTATTTTTGTGACTGGTGTTACTGTTGCTGTTGGTGGTTTTGTTGTGTATAGTGTTGGAATCATAGCTGTTATCTTTGCTGGGGATGATATTGCAGTTTTTGAATGTGTTGTGAGGGCTAGTGTTTCCCCTGTTGATGATTTTAATGACATTGATGTGCTTTCTGTTGGCATTGAAGATTTCTGGGTGGTTATGTTTACAGCATTTATCATGGATGAGATTGTTGCTGGCAGTGCGTTCGAGGGAGTGGATTCACTATTTAAAGATGATATGTTGCCTGTTATTGTTGTAGGAAGTGTTGTTTCTGAGATTAGTGTTCCCTTTGTGATTGGTGTTGTAGATGTCACTTGGGTTGGGATTTTTAGTATTGTGCTTGGTATTAGCATTGCACCTGATCTGGCAGTAGTTAATGATGTTATTGATGAATGGGCTATTGTGTCTAATATTTTTGTTTCTGTCCCTACTGTGGTTGTTGGTATTGCAGATCTTATTGGAATGGCTGTGGTTGTGATATTTTTTGTGGTTACTGATGGTGTTGTAGTCAGTGTTTTTGCTATCAGTGTTATGATTGATGTATTTTCTGGGGGTTTTAAATATGTGGTTATTGATGGCATTGTAGCGGGTGTTGCTGCAGTCAGCGTTATGACTGAAGTATTTTCTGTGGGTTTTAAACATGTTGTCATTGGTGATATTTTTGTTATGTTTAGTGTTGATGATGGAATAGATCTTGTGCTTGGTGCTGTTGTTGAGATTACAGGCAAGTTAGCTGTTTCCATTTCTGTCGATATTGCTGGTTGTGTTGTTAGTGGGGTTGGTATTTTTGCATTAGTCAATGTTCTTGTCATAGTACTGGAGGTTGGTGCTAATATGATGGTTACTGGAATTGTTGACAATGTTGCTGATGCTATTTCGTTAGTTTGTGGTATAGTGGTTGATGTTGCCATTACTGTTGTGGAGTCGGTTGTTGCTGATGTGGTTGTTTTGATTGGTGCTGTCTGTGTTGCCGTAATCATAGGTACTAAGCTTGTTGTTAATCTAATACTGGATGTAGTTGTTGGGATTTCTGTTCTAAGTAGTGAAATATTTGGGTATGATGCTTTTATTGTGGTTGGTGTCTTTAAAATTGTTGTTGTGGATATTGTGGGTGGTATTGATGCCTGCGCTTTTTCTGACATTGATGCTGTTCTAATTAGTGTGTTTGTGGTTGGTGTCTTCGTTATGATTTTCATTGGTGTTATGCTGGGTATTTGGATTGCTGTACTTGCTGTGTTTATATTATGTTTGGAGGTTAGTGCGCTTGATGTTGTTGTGTATACTGCTTCTGGGGTTGATTGTTTTGTTAATGGTTTCATTGTTACTTGCGGTGTTGTTGATGGTGCTGCTGTACTTTTGGTTTGTGTTTCTATTGTGGTGTATCTTAGTCTTGTTATGGGTGATGTGTGGGATATTGGTAATGTAGCTTTAGAGGCTGGTATTGTTAATGTTAACATTGTTGATGTTGGTGGTGATGGCAACTTCATTGTTGAGGTAATGACAGGTGTCTTGGCTGATGCACTATATGTCTGTATTGATGTCATGGTATATGTAGTAATGGCAGGTTTTTGTATTGTGTTATCTGGTGTTGTATTTGATATACTCTCTATCCCTTGTGATATTATGGTAGAAAGTGCTGGTGTTATTGTGGGTGATGTAGTAGTAGCAGTCGGTGATGTTGATGGCAGTGTCACTGTAGATATATGTATGCTAGATGCTTTTGTGTCTGATGCCTGTGTTGTTGTTGGCGATGGTGTTGTACTTGGGAATTGTGTTGTGTTTGATGTTGTTTTATTTCTGATTGGTATTTGGGATTCTGTTGTGGGAAATGTCAGCAATGAATCTGTGGTTAGTATTGTGTCTGGATGTGCTGTGGTAGCCAGTGTTGTCAAACTGTACTTTGTTATTGGTGTTGTGTATCTCTGTGTGGCTGTGGTATTAGATATTATGATTTGTGTTGTCCACACTGGTGTTAATGTTATGCTGTTTTCTGAGCCTGTTGGTGCATGTGTACTTGACTGTTTTTTAATCTGAGTTGCTGGTATTGATGTTGAAGTGGTTGGTGCTGTTGGACCTAATGGCATAGTAGTTGTTGTTACAGTTAGTGTTGTCTGTGTTGTTGGTGCTGCTGTTACTTTGGTTGGGAATACTACTGTTTTTGTTGTAGTTGATGTGTTAGCTGAATTGGGAGTATGTGTTGGTGTGAGAGGTGATATGGAAAATCGTATTACTGATGTAGCAGTCTGTGCTGTTGAGAGTAATCCAGTTGTTATTCTCGGTGAGAGTGCTGTTGAAGTAGTAAAAGATGTTGGTAGTATTGCTGATGTGTTCATTGTAGTGTTTGATAGTGCTGTGCCTTGTGTTGTTGCTGTCTCTGTTTCTTCTGTAATAAGTGTTTGTGTAATTGTTGTGAATCTGTTGGCAGCTGTTGGTGCTACTGATGCTGTAGTAAATGTTTGTTTTATAGTTGGCACTGTTTTGCTTATTATCTGTGTTGCTGGTGATGCTGTGTTAGCTGGTGATATTATTGTATTTATTGTTGTTGCAGTTGGTGTTTTTACAGAGGTTGTTGTATGAGTTGAAGCTAGGTTTATTGCTAAGGGTGGTGCTGTTGTTGTTAATTCAATTAAAGGGGACAGTGAAGATGAAGGTGATGCTGTTGTTGATGAATATGTTGCTGTAATGATGGGGATTGTTGTCATTAATGTTTTGTCTGTGTTTGGTGTTGTTAAGGATGCTGTTTCATGCGATGGAGTTGATTGAATTGTGGAGACTTGAACAGTTTCATGTTTTGGTGTTCCTTTAGTTGTTATTGTTGTGATTGATGTTGGTGTTGATAATGATATAGTTTTGGTTACAGGGCTTGATGCTATTGTTGATGTTTCTGTTTGCTCAGAAATTTCTTCCTCTATTTTGGTTGATGTTGTTATGGTTAGACTTGTTATTGCTATATTTCGTGTTAAGGTTACTAATGCTGTAGTGGTAGGAGTTGGTGCTGTTTCTGACAGTGTTGGTAATGTGCTAGGTGACATAACTGGTATCATTATTATTGTAGTAGTTGTAGCTGGTGGGAAAATGGTTGGTGTTATTGTGTGTAGTCCTGTTGATTGTGAACTGGTCGGATTTGCTAGAGTCGATGGCATCACAATTTTGGTTGTGACTGTTGTTGGTGTTGAAACAGATGTTTGCATTGTTGAAGTTATTGGTGATGTACATGTTGTAGTTAGTGGAGGCGTAATGGTTGTTGAGGTGGATGACATGGGGTTTGGCACAGATTTTGTGGTTGACTGTATTGACACTGATGCATTATTCAGTGGGAATGTGATTATTGTTGTGACTGATATCATTACTGGAGTTGGTTCTGGCACTGTTATTGGTGTGGCGTGTTTTGATACTGAGGTAGCTGTTTCTACTGGCACTGTCAGTGATTCTGCAGGCGTTGATGAAGGTACTGAAACAGAAAGAAATAATATGAAAATGTTAAATATCTAAATATTGATTTATCATATTTTAAATTATTTCAAGATTTGTCATTTTGCTTTCATGGTATAAAAAACAGGTTCTGAAAGATAACTGAGATTTTCATATTATACTTTTAAAATAAGTACATGCAAAATTAGGTGTTAAACAGCAGCACAAAATGTCCATCTAAATCTTGTTTTTCTTTCAAACTAAATTGGTTTTCATCATATTTATTTTTTCAAATATTTCCAGGTACAGCACCCAGAGATTATTCTCCTTTATATAACCTTTATAATATAATTAATTATAAGTAATTGGGAAAAGAAGGGTGAGACTGAGTCAGTCAACTATTAGATTGGCCGAGATGAGAGTGATGGTGCCTTAGATCCAAAGGTCCTTCAAAGGTGATGGCCTATTGAGCAACTTACTGATTTCCCCGTAAGTCAGATTTTATATTTTTGTAGTAACAAACTCATTCCAAACCTATACCATGAATTGATGCAGTTGCATAATTTACTGTCTAAATTTGTAATCAACTCATATAGTGAAACAGAAGGAATTCAGTAGAACCTTTAAAGATGCTGTTAAGCAGCTGGTAATAGCTTTTGAAGGATGCAGATAGTCACCATTTAGCACCAGCTCGGACTTGTTATCTGTCTCTCAAGTTTTTTTGTCTTCTTTACTCTTGGTTGCCTTGAAGTAGTTTAGCCATCAGGCCTCCCTTACTCCTTTGTGCTATTATTACTCGATCCTTCTCTCACATCCTCACAGCTTCTGACAGTGGTTGGTAGTGGAATTCCCAGGCCCTCAGCTGGATTACAAGTCTGCTTGGGGCTCATTTCAGCAACATCCTCCACTGAAACTGGTAAGCCTCTCAAAATCAAATATCATATATATGCTCTCTCTACTTACCTGTTGCCCTCTGTCTCTAGTACACCCAGTTTAGTGTGCTCCTGTCACTCTGACATAAAGGTAATGTTGAGCCCTGCAGTCTCTCTCTCTCTCTTTATCTTCCCTTCTCTGTTTTCCCCAGAATCCTACCATAGGTGTCAAAACACATTTCCCACCTGTGTAGGGGTTCAGGGATGGCAACAGCTTCCAGCGGACCTGAACATTCGGACTCTGATGCTCAGCCGGACATGGGATGTGGAGAGGAACTGCTCCATCAGTACAGCACCTTCTCTGCTGCTGAATTGGAGCTCCAAGTCAGTTTCCCAGCCCCATGTTGCTAATTTGCCACACTGTGTCAGAGTTCATTGAGGGCTTGGAGGAAGAATCCAGATAAGGCAGAAAGTAGAGTAGCAAGTGAGCCACAGATCTGGTCAGAATGGGTGAAAACTGCTGAATTCTTTCCCACAGCTGTGATGATCTAAGGGACATGGAATGGCTGGTGTGAAGAGCTCCTGAACATACCCTTGTCAGATACAGGTGCTCTGGAGAGGGCTACAACAGCTCATAGAGTGGTAAAGCATGGAGAAGCGAGGGGCACTGCTTCAATAGCCCTGGGGCATAACCAGAGCTGCTCATTAAAGCAGAATATGTTGGTCTGCTTTGGTAGATTGGCAATGGTGCTGAAGGAGGCGAGGTAGGTGGTGGCTGCAATGATAGACTCTGCAGGCATGGTGTAGTGCTGGAAACACCAATATTACCATGGCTGTCTGACTGGATCCTCCTGCAGTAAACGACAAACATGCCTGCGGACTGATTGTTCATTGAGTGGCAAGGATTGTTCATTGAGAGGCAAGGACGGTTCATTGAGTGACAAGGATGGTTCATTGAGTGGCAAGAGCTGTTAATTGAGTGTCAGGCACTGTTCACTGAGTGGCAAGGATTGACAAGGATTGTTCATTGAGTGGCAGGGACTGTTCATGGAGTGGAAAGGACTGTTCATTGAATGGCAGGGACTGTTCATTGAGTGGCAAGGATTGTTCATTGAGTGGCAAGCACTATTAATTGAGTGGCAAGGACCGTTCATTGAGAGGCAAGAACTGTTAATTGAGTGACAGGGAATGTTCACTGAGGGCCAGATGTAGCAAAAAGCGATTTTGCGAATCGGAAATTGCAAGTCGGTGCGACTCGCAATTTCCGATTCGCAAAATTGTATGCAGAATGGTGTCTCAGATACCTTCTGCGAATCTCAAGGGGGTCGCAAAGACCCACCTCATTAATATTAATGAGGTGGGTCGCAATTTGTGACCCCCTTGAGATTCCCTGCACTCACAGGGATGGTGGCCTGCTGGAGACAGCAGACCTCCATGTCTGTGACTGCTTTTTCAATAAAGCAGTTTTTTATTTTTGTATTGCAACCCGTCTTCCTTAAAGGAAAACGAGTTGCAATACAAAAAAAAAATGAAACCATTTGGTTTCGTTTTTTCAGAGTAGGCAGTGGTCCATTGGACCACTGCCTGCTCTGAAAAAACATTTATTACGACATTCACAAAGGGGAAGGGGTCCCATGCGAATGAGTTAGCACCCACTTCAAGTGGATGCTAACTGCGAATTGCTTTGCGACCGCTTTTGCGGTCACAAAGCAATTCTGCATTGCAGTGCGAGTCGCAAATAAGAAGGGAACACCCCTTCGTATTTGCGAGTCACATTCCCATTTTGCGAGTCGGTACCGACTCGCAAAATGGGAATGTGCATCGCGATGGCCGTTTTGCATGGCGCAAACTGCGATTTTCGCAGTTTGCGCCATGCAAAATGGTTACTGCATCTGGCCCTGAGTGGCAAGGGTTGGCAAGTACTGTTCACTGAGTGGCAAGGATTGTTCATTGAATGCCAAAGATTGTTCATTGCGAGGCAAGGAATTAGCTGTTGTTTAAATCACTGAGTGCCCGTTGCCCAGTGGAACCGTTAGGGATACATTTCCTTTTCAAATAAATACATTCCTGCCCTACATATTTCTTTGGATGGCGTATTCACACAAAGTCCATCTGCTAGCATGAAGGACATCAACACAGTAGATCAGTTCCTAGAGCATCTCAACACATATGCTCTACTCAACAATGATGATCCTTATCTTGGTGGCCATAACTATGAGAAGATGTACTGTTCTGTTAACTGGCTAACTTGAGCTTCATAATGTCATGCAATAGGAACCTTATATGATGCCCTATGTGATAGCCCTAAGGCTTTGCAACCAAAAGTTGTGAATTGTGATAGTAAGTGCAAATATGACATTTCATATTTTTATTTGCAGGGTGCAGAGTGGTTGCCAACTTTTATGGTGACATATCAAAAAGCCATAAAGTCACATTTTTCACTTGAATTCTTTCTCAAACATGGTTACGAGTACTTGGATGCTACTGTTTCTGTGTATAATGATTAAGGAACCACAATTATGGTAATTTAAGGGTTCGGAGCATCGTTTCCCATATGTCTTTAACCCAGGAGCTGATTTTCCTTATTGACACTACTTAACCAACGACGTGCTAGGATTTGCTTCCCTTAAGGTTTTGTTTATCCCAATAGTTTTTTTAAAATAATTACACACACACCTACATACACTTCCCAGACTGGAAAAAGAGAAAAACCCTTCCTACCAATGAAATTAACTAATGTGTTATAAATGGGACGTTAAAAAGAAAGGCTCACTAGGAGACAAGATGCAATGTGCTCACATCAAGGATGGCTGGGGTCCCAAACTCGGGTCACAATTATGGAATGGCCCACCTATGACTCTTGATACACTGGGCAAGGAGGGAGACCCAGAAGGGATATTGTATGACCGACCCCACATTGGCAGCGGGCCACTCTAGGAGGAGCCTTGATTGCCCAAGGCTCAATGCACTGAAACACTCTACAAATCCCTATTCACAAGGACCACATTGGACTTCTGGAATAGAGTGTTAGTCAGATATGGGGACACCTCCTTTACATCCCTCTTGACTCTTCTTTGGGACAAAGAGGATTACACTCCAGGGCTAACCAAGGCTCCATATCAAAAATGGCTAGACGGAAAGAGGTACAACCCTTAGAGACATGTTTGACCACGGCACTATTAAGTTGCTTGAACGACTGAAGGACGAATATGATCTTCCAAAATCTGAACAATTTTGTTATATGCAACTGTTTCATTGGTTGCTCAATCCTAGAATTAGACAGGAAGCCAGCAGAGCCTTCACCCCCTTTAAAAAATGTCTCTTAAGTTGCACTGGGTGATAAACACGTTACCACCAAAATTTACACTATCTTAAATAGCAAACATGGGCAGTGTCAATTCAAACATTCCTGAAAAAAGGAATTGGGCATTACACTGGAACAGGAGCAGTGGGTGTAGTGTAGATGTAGTGGTGTGAGACAATACGTTGCTACTCTTGTAGGAGGGAGGGAATTACTCTATCTTCTTTTCTTGGAAAGTTGGAAGGTAGGAGAAGACCATTATTCTGCAGGGAGGAGAAGCACATGTGCTTTGGTCCTGTCCTAGGCTGGCAAATTTCTAGATTGTGGTTTTAACGAACATTGACTTAATCACAGGATCGGCACTAGCCAAATGGCCCAAAGTGATACCATTGGGTCACCCAGCTATAGATATGTATCCCTTGCATGGCAGCCAGGGTCGCCTAATATTCCATCTGTTATTTGTGGCCAAACAATCCATCCTGGCACTTTTGGGGCAACAGCAGCCCACCTTAGAGCAGAAGGGGCTGTAAACATTGGCTGGGTATGGTAGAACATTTCTAAGCTGCATATGGTGAAGAACACGATTTGCCAGAACAATAGGGCTGGTTACTAGATTTCTTTACCACTGACTACAAGGAACTCTCATGCCCCGAAAAGACTGATCATAGAAGATCATGGGTAACTCCAAACTAGATAATTATGATCCTACACTTCAGCAGCAACCGAATTAACTTATGAATCCTTCACAGATATGTTCTAAGAGAATGGGATGTGAAGTGATTCAGGCACTATTGGGAGCTAAAATGTAATTTTAGCCATTGTGGTCCAAATGAGTGCATAGACATAAACAAGCCTCATGCCTTACAAACAACCCAGCAATGACATTGCTAGCTATACTTTCACTCCAGACTCAGAGAGACCATGCATGTGAAGGGGCACACATTATTAAGTTGACTCCATTTCGTGGTTAATAAATCATGAACCTCTGACAGAAAGCACTACAGATCAATCTTCTGTACACAGTCCAAGATGGCTGCCAGACACGTGGGTTAACGGTCTAGTGTCCTTGGACACTATTTTTTTACTGCTTTATTTTTTTAATTCTTTCTGCGTTTCTTCCCTTTGCTCAACAAAAAATATCACAAACCTGCACAATGAGACACTGCAAATATCTTGGTGGGCAGTTGCCATGGGATAAGTGCAGGTAAAGGTACAGTGCATATAGGCATCAACCACATGCAGTTGATACACACTGGGGATGTGTGAGAAGACGGGTATAGTGCACAAAGCAAAGCAAAGGGGGTGCATTTGGGGGATGAGCACATATTGGGGCACAGGGTATTGACCAGACCATGAGGTAAGAAGGGGATGAACAGCCACTCATGCACAGAGGTTGGGAGCCCATGCAGTGGACACACACTGGGAAAGAAGTCCTTACAGAGAAATTTGTGTACTATTGGCCAGCAACCTGCTGGTGAGCCCGTGAAAGAGGTACTGAGCAACAAGGCAACACAGAGCTACAAGATATACAGAACAATACTGCTAAAGGCAGCAACACTCAGGTACAGAAAAGAGCTAAAGGCAGAGATAATCGGGTGCAGAGAACTGCTAAGGGCAGCAATAGCCGAGTGCAATGAAGTGCTAAGAGCAGTGATAACCTGATACGACGCAACCCTAAAGAAAGTAAAAACCAGGTACAATGTAGAAGGGTGAGATTGGTGACATACAGGTGCATAAGACAAAACAAGTACTTGTAAAAGAGGAAGAAGGCACCGCCTGTCTGGTGAGAGGGCCCAACAATTTGAGTTCAAACACTGCACCAGTACCTCCAGAAGGTGCGGAATCAGGAGCACATCAAGCACTGTTTAAACAGCACATACTTCACAGACAGTAGAAGGAGACATGAAATACACAGCCAGCGCATTCTTGAAACCACCACTTCAATTCGATACCACCAAGAAGCAGAATATTGGCACCAGATGGACTGCCTGATTAGAAATTTTTGATGATTTCATTAATGCACTGGAAGAAGCAGAAAAAGGATGATCAAATATCTGAAGAATCTTGTAGGTGAAGGAGCAAAGGAAGTATTAAAGAAAATACCACATGCTGATGAAGTCTAAAACCCTCATATCAAAGAAGTGCTAAATATCAAGTCCAATCCAATGTCGAATGTTGATTACAAAACTGGTGAAATGATCATTGATTTTGTTGAATGACTTGATACACTCATCAAACATTGTACGTTCAATTAATTCAATGATGAAGAAGCCATACGTCTTAGAGTTATAGATGGTTGATAGAAAAAGAATGCTAACAGAAATACTTAGTCTGGAGTGAGTACTCATGGCTGTCAGAGCTGAGACATGCTGACATGGAGGCCGGAGGTGCCCAAAGTGAGTTAGTCATTAACATGAAAACTAAGCAGAAGCACAAAGCTGAAGGACACAAAGTGATATCTCCAAAGAATAAGAAACTGTGCTTCAGATGCAGATTTTTTGTTTCCACATGAAGATAAATGTCTCGCCACTGGACAAGTATGCAAGACCTGCGGGAAAGAGAACCTTTTTGTCATGGTTTGCAAGGCAAAGGAAAAACTAAGTGCATCACGCTAAGAAAACAAAATGGACTCACAAATGTTCCAGAAGCAATGTTCTACTCACACAAGGCAAAGTGGCAACACCAGCTGAGGCAAATCAACACTAGATGTAGTTGATCATTATCTAAATCTTCTTTCAAGAGTTTTTCAATGCCATTTTCAAGAGACAGTGAAGAGGCTAGATGTGTGATGTTGATGTTCACCTCAGCGAAACGTGCACATGTAAGTCTGCTTTCATGCAAGGAAGAAGATAAGTCAAGGAGAAGTTCGAAAAGTCAAATCACAAAAGTCATTCACGCATTGTCATTAAATTACACTAAAGGTGATCGGTTGCTCAATGCCTTTTACAATAAACAGTGGTGCATCGATAAACATTATGTCTGAGGAGAAGTATCATGAACTGTCTCTAATGCCCATTCTCACACTGTCAAAGACTAAAGTGTATACATGGGTTGTATCGACACCCTTAAAAAGTCAGGTTCATTCGTAGCAACCATGAAACAAAAAAAGACAAAAGTACAATCATCCATTCATGTGCTTCAAGTTAATGCGTCAAGTGCCAGTTTGCTAAGTTTCAGTACTGCTGCTGAAATAGGACTGATATCTGTGAACTACAACATGAATGCTCATCACGAAACATTGAGTCAGTTTCCATCGTTGTTTCATGGATTAGGAAAACTTAAGACCATTAAAGTACAACTTCATATTAATAAGGACGTTTGTTCTGTTGCTCAAAGACATTGTCAAATTTCATTTACTGGAAGCTGTTGAAAAGGAACTTGAGACATTACTAAAGCATGATATAATTGAGTGATCTACTGGTCCAAAACTGTTTGTGCCCAAAAAGGACCAGGAAGGAGATGTAACCATCTGTGTTGATAAGCGTCAAGCTAACAAGGAAAAGGAATGACAGCTAGGTCCACACATTGCCGACATGATCACACAGCTAAATGATGCCAAAGTTTTCTCTCGCCTTGATCTGAATAAAGGGTATAATCAATTGGAACTTGAAGAAAATTGATGGTATATTACTACCATTTCTACTCACATTGGTTTGTTCAGATATAAAAGATTACATTTCGGTGTGTCATAAGCTGCAGAACTTTTGCAAGATGACATTCAACGTATAATACAGCCTGTCAGAAATGCTTTCAATTACATTGATGACATATTGGTCTTTGGGGTCACATGAAAAGAACATGACAAAGCTCTTACACAAGTTTGTTGGTTACTCGCTGAAGCAGGTCTAACCTTGAATGCAGAGAAGTGTGAGTTCCACAAAACAAAACTCAAATTATTTGCCCATATTTTCTCTGATAGGGGAATGGGAGAATGACTCTGTACTGAAGTACAGCCACTGTCAGTCACCTGTCCCCCACAAAATGTTATCATGTTATGTTATTTTCTTGGCATGGCCAGCTACTGCTCTAGGTACATACATGACTTTTTCACAATAAGTGCTTCCTAAAGAGACTGAACAAAACAAAATGCTTCATTTCACTGGTCACGAGTGTGAACAAAGTTTCAAGAAAATCAAACATGGAATTGAGAATGCTACTGAAATGGCGTACTTTCATCTCAAACTTCATACAGAGGTTGTTGTTGATACAAGCCCAGTTGAGTTGGGTGTTTCTCTTGCCCGACACAGTGGACACCTAAATGCTCAAAGGCATATTATGGTATATGCTAGCACAAGTTTGTTACAGACTGAACATGCCTATTAACAACATGAAAGAAAAGGTTTAGCAGTGGTGTGAACTTGCAAACATGTCCACATATTTTATATAGAAAGCCTTTCAGTCCTGTCACAGATCATCAAGCATTGCTTACCATCTTTGGCAATCCTTAACTCAGGATGCCTCCTCATAATGAATGTTGGGGTTTGAGATTACAGGAATATGACTACATCATTGTGCACTGACCAGGGAAAGATCAAAACCTGCGGACTATTTTTCACGAGAGCCAGTTCAGTGTCCTAGTACCACTTCCAAAGCGGCTGAAGCATACATTAACTTCCCAGTAAAGTCCAGTACACCTGCTGTGGTTTCAATGGAACAAATTGTTATTGCCACAAGCACAGATCGTGACATGTTGATACTTAAAGACCTTATTGCACATCATTCCTGGAAACGGCACACTCTGGCCCTCATTCCGACCCTGGATGTTTGAAACCGCCAGGGTGGAGGGCAACGGAAGCACCGCCAACAGGCTGGCGGTGCTTCCAGGGCTATTCTGACCGCGGCGGTAAAGCCGCGGTCAGAAAAGGGGATCCGGCGGTTTCCCGCCGGATTTCCCCTGGCCCAGGGAATCCTCCATTGCGGCACTGCTTGCAGCGCCGCCATGGGGATTCCGACCCCCTTCCCGCCAGCCTGTTCCTGGCGGTAAAACCTGCCAGGAACAGGATGGCGGGAACGGGTGTTGTGGGGCCCCTGGGGGCCCCTGCACTGCCCATGCCACTGGCATGGGCAGTGCAGGGGCCCCCTAACAGGGCCCCACCATGATTTTCACTGTCTGCTATGCAGTAGCACCCGTCGCACCCCTGCAACTCCGCCGGCTCCATTCGGAGCCGGCTTCCTCGTTGCAGGGGCTTTCCCGCTGGGCCGGCGGGTGATCTTCTGGAGATCGCCCGCCGGCCCAGCGGGAAAGTCAAAATGACCCCCGCGTCATTTGACCGTTGTGCGGTCTTTGGGCGGTTTCCGCCCGGCGGGCGGCGCCCGCCACCCGCCGGGCTCGGAATGAGCCCCTCTATCTCTTACATATGACCGTGAATATCAGAAATTCAAAAATGTGACAGATGAACTGTCTGTTACTCTGGAAGGTATTGTCTTAAGAGTTTCGAGAATTGTCATACTGGGGAGTCTGTGACAACAAGAAATCATGGAATTGTTGCCTATAAATGAGCTCTCTGAGACCCAGTCTGGTTTCCTCATCTTGACAAAAGAGTTGAAGGGGAATTATAGGCCTGTCATTTGAGCAACTGCTTATCTCCCAAAACACCCCAGCACCCATTGTACATGTCTGATCTTCCTAAGCCTGTGTGGGAGAGAATCACTGTTGCTTCTTTTACCCATTGACAATGGACATCACCTGATTGTTGTCACTGACGACTAATCTTATTTTCCTTTGGTAGAAGACCTCTCATCAATCAGTTAGTAAAAAGTTACCAAGAGGTTAGATGGCATTTTTGCAACATGGGGTGTTCCTTCAATTCTAATGTCCATAGTCCCCCTTTTAACAGTCGAGAAGTCAGAGACTTTCTTAAGCATCTCAATGTTAAGCATCAGAAAAGCACGCCTCTTTGGCATCAAGCAAATAGTATTGTTGAGGGTTTTATGACTACACTCCAGAAGGCCGTTCAGACTGCTGCACTGGGGAAGCTTGATCTCAAATCAGCTCCTCACTCTACTCTTCGTGCCTTTCGGTAGACTTCTCTTTCAATGACAGGTGAAAGTCCTGCAACCCTGATGTACGGGATAGCTATGACAACCAAGTTGCCCTAATGGTCTAATGAAAGATGAACAAATTATGGTAAACTTTGTCATACAGATTTGTGTCAGAAGCACAAGTTGAAAATTCACAAAGACAAATGCTAATGTGCTAAAAACACTGTGTTTACAGAAGGAGACTAAGGGCCTCATTACGACTCCAGCCGGCAGCGATATCCGCCGGCCTGGCTGGGGCCGCCAGAATACCGCTGCGCGGTCAAAAGACCGCCGCGGGTATTCTGGGTTTCCCGCTGGGCTGGCGGGCGACCGCCAAAAGGCCGCCCGCCAGGAAACACCCTTCCATGATGATGCCGGCTCCGAATGGAGCCGGCGGAGTGGAAGGGGTGCGACGGGTGCAGTTGCACCCGTCGCGAATTTCAGTGTCTGCTATGCAGACACTGAAATTCAAAGTGGGGCCCTCTTACGGGGGCCCCTGCAGTGCCCATGCCATTGGCATGGGCACTGCAGGGGCACTCAGGGGCCCCACGACACCCCATACCGCCATCCTCTTCCTGGTGGCCGAAACCGCCAGGAACAGGATGGCGGTATGGGGGTCGGAATCCCCATGGCGGCACAGCAAGCTGCGCCGCCATGGAGGATTCCCCAGGGCAGCGGAAAGTCGGCGGTACACCGCCGACTTCCCGTTTCTGGCCGCGGCTGTACCGCCGCGGTCAGAATGCCCCAGGGAGCACCGCCAGCCTGTTGGCGGTGCTCCCGCGGTCCCCGGCCCTGGCGGTGTTTACCGCCAGGGTCGGAATGATGCCCTAAGTCCTAGCAAGACAAAGGAAAAAACTCAAGTCTGATGCTTCTTTTGATGTTGAACCCTTTAAATTTGTTGTTAGTAAAGGACACATGGTGACTGCTCACTCCCCTGGAAAATCTGTTATGCAAGATTATTCGCATTTCAAGCATCTGCCTCATCATTCACCCATTCAAGATGTCAGAAATGAGCCTGTTTCACCTGAGACTTCTGAGAGCCCCCTGACTGCACCTGTCTCTGTATCACCAGTGCCAGTCATGGACACCTCTCCTATCTCTTCACAGCCTCATAGGACATGGTGTGGGTGATTGATTCAAACTCCACGACGACTTATTGAAGAGTTGTGATGTATACATGTAAAATTTGTACTTTTTATTTCCTAAGGAGGAGATGCCGTCCCCAGTTGGTTCCTAACAGACTCCGTAGAACTGTGTCGTAAGTGTGTGGGTGTAGTTAAAAGGATTCATGATTTAGAATGTTGAGTTAACTGTTACACGCCGAGGAATAAAGACGTGTAATACCAGGCTCCATGTGTGGAGTAATTATTAACATGCACCAAGGCTGGGGAGGACACTGCATGAATTACACACCAAGCCGTGGCAGAGGTGGCTGGCCTATTGCCTTATTGGTTCTTTCTTTCTTTCTATCTCTTTGTTGTTATACAATCTGACAAATAGCTAAAGCCTTCAGTGCCAGACATAAAAACTGACTGCATCTTCTCAGGTAACAAACAGAAAGACTGAGATATAAAATGTTTTATATATTTCAGAAGCAGAATTATTAAGTGTTTTTTCACGGATGGTGCAAAAATGTAACAAGGACAATGCAGAATATTTTCTCAATATTTACAATATGCACAGCTCTGCATTTGACCACTGTGTACAATGCAAGCAATTGAATAACAATTGTTTTGCTTACTTTCATCTCTTTTTACTCGATTCAAAGGTAACCATGTGCTCCAGTCCCGTGGTCTCTTAAAAAAGCAAAAAAGAGGAAAAACAGTTACTCAGAAGAAGTGATCTTTAGAAAGATAGGTGTTGTGAGATAAACAGACCATTTAATGGCACAGATTAGCACCTTCATTCTAAGTGTAAGAGTGTAAGACAAGTAACTGCAATAACTTAATGCAAGAAGCTCCTTCCTTTAAAATAAGTACAGGGCATCCCAGCTGGCTGATGTATGTAGCACAACTCTTCATATGTAAAAAATATATAGATTTTTTCATTTATTAATAAACAATATAAACATATACCCTATTACATATGCATCAATGCTGTTCATCTTACATCATGAAAAATGATGAGGTGTCATTTATTTAAGAAAAAGCTCCAGGCACGCACATACTGCTTTATTCAGATCTTTATTAATTGTCTTCATGCATTTATTGAATTTTAGCAAATCACATAGTAGGATTTATCCATTGCATATAACCCAAAAGTGAGCTGTTTTGGAATGCTCGCTTTCAAACATTATGTGCAATAAGCCAATGTGTCCTGTGGTGCAAACTGTGCTTACCCTGCCCACCTTGGCATCCCTGACCAGGCCCCAGTGTGCTCTACTGTTCCACCATGTCCAAGGTGCATTTGTGTAATCTGAACCCTCAGACTTGGCTTCAAGTACATACAGATATATCCAGGTAAATCAGTTGTACAGGTCACTGCGCTACACAGGCCCTTGGGAACATTTTTCTGTGCATGCTGGATAACCCAATCCGCAAACTCTTCCAGTTAGGATCCTATTGCATATTTAAATATTGATAATATTGTATCATAACAGATCTTGCATATTTAACTAATTTTGCATAAGATGTAGTAATGTTCCATCCTTTGATCTAAAAGCTTTCAGCAAACATTAGCAATGCCAATAGGTCTGGCTTGAATGTGCTGCACCCTGCACTCTCACAGACACAATAATCATCCTGCACTGACACTGATACTGTCTTTTAGCTCTGATGTACTGGGAATAGGAGCAAGTACCAAGAAACGGAGTCTGACGGCTCTGGTATGATGGAAGATGGGCTTTACCAAGAGTGAATGAGAAGAGGAACGCAGTACGCAAGAGGACATGTCGGTCTGAAGCCAAGAGCTGAGATTTTCAGGACACGTGCCAGCAAGTGACTTGTGCACCATGCAAAGTGTCTTAAATCAACATCAGTTCATTTACTGGTAGCTTCTGGAGGAAGTTCAACTGAAGTTAATTAAGAAACAGATGTAGCAGCTGTACATTCCACAGTTAGAAAACAACAGATAAGATATTCAGACAAACCAAGACTCCATTCCAATAAACTGAACCAGATTATATTGTTTCTTGGATCACCGGCCTCTTCCCTTCAACTCGGTAGCAAGGAAGAAGTTTTCTTGAGCTTGTCAAAAGGACATAACGTACCAGCAACCTTGTTGACATGCAGGCAGAATTTAAGATCAGCACTGAGAGTAACAACAACAATGTCATAGTAGCAGGGTCAGAGTGTAAGTTAAAAGCCATTGACTACCAAATGGGGGCCCAGGTCTAAATGTGATTCCCTAGAACAAACACCTTTGTTTTACCAGCGTTCAAATTCAAAAGAAAATTGATCATCAGATATGCGACTGAGGAGAGGAATCCCCATAGCTAAAGGAGGGTGTTAAAGTTACTACTATTATACTGTATCAGGAATTAAGTACCAAGAGCATAATTAAAAATTAATGCTGAAAGAACAAATTAAAGCAACTAAGAGAGTTCAATAAATGTAAAAAAAACTTCACAAAAAAAAAAAGTGCATAATAATTCTTAATAAATCTTTTTCCAGTGTTTCAAAAGGAAAAGTACTTTAATTTGCACATAATTAAACACTAAACATAAAAATACAAATATACGAAATGAAATCAAGATCTTTCCAGCTCTGCATGAACTTGAGATCTGTGTCAGAAGATCTCTTAGTGGTGCCTGCTGAGACACCAGAATATATTTTAGGCAGGCCCAAAGTATACACTGACATGAGCATAAAGTCGCTGTCTGCAAACGCCAAGCATTTACTGTGACCAGACCTAGAAAGGAACCATTCCTATTGCAACTGTCAGAGTGTCCACAATGAAAAAACTCTTCCAGCTGTACTGGTTGCAAAGTTAAATCATGCAAACCCCCCTCTTATTTGACCTGGGACCTGCGTTAGAAAACAACAGTCTACAGGCCTCAGGCCTTTACACTAATCCACCTATAAATGTCTACTAGTTTTAACATACGCTTTTCACAATAAATAATTCTGGTCTCTTGCCTTTGTTAGCGATTTTCATATCGGACCTTCTGCATGTGACATAACTTTTCCCCAATGAACTAATCAGGCCTGGATCCTTCATCATTGGCTTGTTATCATAACCACCACAGGACCATGAACTGAGTTCAGTCTACTAAGTACAAGCACTCTTTTTCAGCAGAACGCACAACTTCTGTCCTATCAAATCCAGTTTGGAGGAAGATCAACATATGCACGCAGACAAATCCCCTCTCCTTGTAGGGGTTCTTAAAGCTTAAACCATACTGAATCAGTATCTGGAAGGGCCATGTTTAGGGCGTCCCTTCCAAATACTGATTCCCTATGGTATGTATTAATGTTTTGTGACTGAAATCTAGTCCTAAAACATTTTAGTAACTAATGAAAGGTAGTTGTAACCATTTAACAAACAAGAAGGTATCCCCCAATTTTCAAAAACTGTCAGAAAAACAATAGGCAATGGTCCAAAAAGAAGTTTTCAAAAGTTAAAGTTTTTGTTTTTTAACACAGCTACATTTTAAGAAACGTTTGCTTTATTTCAGCAGTCACAAACACCCCACCATGGTCACCATCCCTATGACGGAAAAGAGTCGTAGTGGGTCACAATTTGTGACTGATCTCATTAATATGCATGAAGTCGGTCAGATTCTGAGGCACTGCGATTCGGAATTTTAAGAAACCACCTATTATTACATGTTTCGGTTCTTAAAAATCTTTAGTGGTGGCAAATCACAGTCAGTATTGTGGATAATGTGAACAGTACATATGACCTTCATTGTCATTTCCATATGTTCACTGTGTACACACCTTTCCATGAAACAACATTGACCATGCAGTTATTATAACCGTACACCCTTTGTGTGGTTTTATATCAGCCCTTCTGCAAAAATTCCAAATATGCTTACATTTTCATGCCATCTCTGAAAGTTCTGCAAAAGTGTTCTTTAGAAGTTGAAGCTTTTTTTATTCAATGTGACATTTAGTGGTTGTTCCAAAACAAGTGGTGTTGAAACCAAATGATATCATATCTAAACAAGCATTTGCAATACAACGGGTCTCACTTTTGCTTGAGTTAAAGCTATTAGCTTTGTAAACTCCTAACCTGACTTTTCTTGCCACATAAACTGAAAATGAAAAGTAAAATGGTTTCACATAAGCGAGCCGATGAGCTCAAAGCAGATACACAAAAGGAAACAGAAGTTTGCTAACGTATCGGCAAAAGTGCAATTATCCATGTAACTGGCAAAAGTGCAGTTATCCATGTTCCCGGCAAAAGTGCAAATGTCCATGTAACAGGGTCGGTGTCATGCAAAGTGCTTGACTACTGCCCAGCGAGATCACGCTGCTACGAAATAAACAGAAAAAGTAGTCCAGAAACCATATGGAAAACGCCGAGCCTCGTATGTTTTCAGTAGCTGGCCGGTGCACTCAAAGCGGGCTAAACACCAAAAAAGCCATGACATATGCATGCCTTCCACTAATGAAATCAAGTGAATTTTAAAAGGCAAGTCCAGGAACCAACCAAACTGATGGGCGTGACATGGGCGTGGTTAAAAGCCCGTCGAAAGATTACTCCACAGACAGAGCGCTTTGTGCTCAACCCTAAAAAGGAAGACAAAGTGGCCAATTACCTTTTTGATGGTTTGCATTTGCACTTGCTTAAGATGAGATGGAAACTAATATGTGGATTTTGAATGTTACACTTTTCTTTCATTACTGTGTTGAGTAATACTATAGAAGCGCTGCAATATTATCTATAGCATGCAGTTAATTCTTTTATTATTGTTTTGAGGAAAAAAACACAAGTGCGGGGGTATTAAGACACAGAAAGAAGGTGGATGGAATCCCTGAATTAAGCAGAGCCACCCACGATGCCTTCTCAGATTAGACCCAGCCATATGCAAATCAGCTATGGTCCTGCTCAACCTTTAACATCTGAACCTGAACTGTCAAGCCAAGCATTCTCTGAACTGAGACAAAAGCAATCCAAGACAGGTTTCAGCCTATTTGAGTCTCATCTATTGGGTACAGCTGTGTTCCAGTGGAAGAAGGAGTATGGGGACATGCCCAGCACACTCAGGGCATCACAACAAAGAATACACAAAACTGTTTGGTGAAATGCTCGAGTTTACCTCAGTCACTTGTCACGACATGACACTTAGGGTGTCACAATGAAGAATGCAAAAAACTGATGGATGAAATGCTTACATTAATCTCAGCCACTGGTAATTATTCAGGCAGCATTTTAGTACATCATTTTTGTGCCCCTATTGCATCTCAGGTGAGACCCAGACATATGCAAATCAGCCTTGGTCTTGTTCCAAAAGGAACAGTTCAGCCGGAACTGTCAAATATGGTCCTCTATCATCTGGATCGCAAGCTATCTCAGACCAGTTTTGGTCTATTTGGCCTCTTCGTGGAGTGGCACAGTGAGCACAAGACCCATGTCTCGGCATACCCATCACACTTAGGGCATCACAATGAGGAACACATGAAAGTGATGGATGGAATGCTTGAATTCATCTCAGCCTCTTGTAAATACAAGGCACCCCATTCCAGTCCATCATTTGTTTGTCCACCATGCCAATTCAAATTAGACTCAGCCATATGCAACTCACCATTTGTCCTCCTCAAATAGGAACAGTCCAGACCAAGCTGCCAAGACAAGACAGGGGTAGACCATGCCCGATCCTCCTTGTGGGCGGACCTGAGATCATCCCAGTCAAGAGGTTCAAATGTGACACTGAAGTCACCTGCCACAATGATTTTATGATGCTGGGGACAGTTTTGCAAAAATGCCTCCAGAGCACAGAGGGTTTTGGAGACCCGACCCTCCCCAACCCCTCTAGTGTAGATGTTAAAAATGATCACAACTGTGTCGGTCCCGAATGATTGGTGAAGATCTAACAGGTCGGGGGAATCAATAGATAGTTGTGATATGCAGCAGTTTAGTGATGTTCTAGTCCAAATGGTTAAACCCACGGAAGGCCTACCCCTGATACGGGGCAAAGCAGGGATATACAAATTTGAGTAGCCAGTTCAAAAGAGTGGATCGGTCCACCATGTCTCCTGGAGAAGACATATGTTATGTTCCTCAATAAATGAGGTCAAGGACGGGAGGGGGAGGATAGATCTCAAACCTGCCACATTCCATGAGACAGGTCTTACCCCAGTGATTAGAGGTACTGCCCTGTCCACTGACGTGACATTTGAATGTTTAGCTACCAGAGGTTGGTTTGGCAGGTGGAGTTGGTTGAGGGGGGAGGGGTCGTTATCACTATTGCCCAGCAAGGTCTGGGTTGAGTGGTGGTATCCATCTAGGGGAGCCAGCCTAACCCTAGGTGAGGTGTTCTTATGCTTGGCTGTCTGTTCTTGGATTGGTAAGTGATGTTCTTGGGCAAGGGAAAGTACGATGTTATCACGGTTGTGCAATAGGTCATGGGCGGTCTGATGGAATCTGTTAGGAAGAGAAACGTGGCTGCTTGTAGTGACAAAGCTGGGAGCTACCGCCAGACCAGGGACAGTTGTTTTATGTAAGTTGGAGGGTAGTTCAATATGTGTTTTGGATGGTACTTCAAGTCAATCGTTCTCACTGAGAGCAGACAGATTACCTGCTGGACAATGAGTGGGGCGAACCCCATAGTGCACAGGTGGCCTAATGTATTTGAACTGGATATAGGATTGCCCTGGAGCACTTGTCCTTGCGTCTAGGGCCACCAGTTTATCCACCATGCTCCTATCCCTAAATGTCAATTTTAGCATGTCAAAGTGTGTGCCTGGATCAGGCCTTCTGACTGCATCAATTACATCCTCACGTATTACAGAGTAGCCGCCTCTTATGTGGTGAATCCAATGAACTGCCTTATTTCTGATGGAATCCCCCCCTTCCCTTTGTGCCAGTGGGTGTAGCTTGGGGACGTTGACCATTAGAACAGTGTTATTAGATTGAAACTGATCAATGGCGGGCTGTGCAGTGCATTTAGGGACAGTGTCGCTCGTGAATTTGGGGATCTGGTGGCAGGCATCAGATGCTTTTCCTGCGCCTAAGCTGTTGTGTGGAAGAGGCTGAAAGGAATTCTTGATCTTAGCACCAGCTAAAGGTTGGTCAGCACAACTGGTTGCTGGTGATTTGGGTACCTAATGGATTTGGCGTTGGGCTACGGATATCATTCATGATGGCCGTGGCATCTGAAGGAATTAGCTGCTTGACTACTGCAATTAAGGAATGAACCATAGACTTGAGTTCTGACACCTCCCTCTTTAAATCTTGTATGCATAAGATGTGCTGTGCATTTGTCTGGGTTGAATACACATTTACATCTACTGACCCACCCTGTGTCGGGGTCGTCATGTGGGTCTGAGATATTTATTAAAGGACTAAAGCGGTTGCTACACTGAATAGAGTCATTAGGATCCAGTGGTGGCTCATTCGCTGAGAATGAGGGAGCGTGGATGATGACATTCCTACCCTCCCCCTGCCCTGTAGTGGCTGCATTTTACTAATATGTCAGCAATTTTCTTGTGACCCGCCCCCTTCCTGACTGAGGAGCACGTGCCCCCAGTTCCGTTGGGGCCATTATCCGGGGAAGAGGTTAACATTTCTTCGTATTCACCAAGAAGGTTGTCAATTCTGTCCATAACAGAGTTATTAGCTGCATGCTTATGTCTTTTCCGCTTCGTTTTTAACACCGCCCCTGCCCCACCCTCTGTTGCTTTCCTTTTACCCATTAAAGGACTGTAATTGGTGGATAAGTGTCCTATAGAGAGTTAGTTCAATGATACAACCTGCAGGAGGATAAAATAATGCCTACTTGAAGATAAATATTAGGGGGGTGGCCCAGCCTCCTCTGGGCTCTGAGGGGCATGGATGGGCCCGCCCTTGGCTCGTGCTTTGCCTGGGTGCTTCCCGCGCTGCGAAGTGCCCCCACGCGCTTTATAGCGTTCGTTGGTCTGGTCAAGTGGATGCAGGTGATGGTGAAAATGGCCACCTCCTGGGGCCTCAAAGCAGTCTGGGATATGCAATCCCTTGCCAAAGTTTCTAGAGCGTCCGCGAGGATGAATGAGTGTTCGTAAGTATGAATAAATGAGTGAGATTGAATGTGAGTCGGTCCTGGTACAAGGAAAACCAGATCCAGTGGTCGAGCCTTCTACTACATCGCTCCTAAAGCGTGGAATGACCTGCCACTACACATCAGAGACTCCTTCTCACTACTTGGATTCCACAAGAAGCTGAAGAACTGGCTCTTCAAGTAGTACTGCTAGGCCCAGGTGTGCCTAGACTGACACCTGCTTAGCGCCAGGATATACTCCCAGGTGATAGTGCGCTCTACAAATCTGCATAACAGTAATAGAAAATTAGAAGATGCAAAAGAAAGCTTGATCCCTTAGATGTGCTAATAACAAGACATTTGATAAAATCTACAGTGAAGAGGACCTAAGCCAGCAGGGTAGTATCCCTAACGCATTAGAAGCATCAGGCCCATCTGACATTGGCACTAGGTTGATGGTCATTCTGGCCGTAGCATCTGGCAAAAAGGCCATTTCTGTTATTTCGGCCGAGCGTTGCCACAATGTTTGAACAAAGTCATTCATTCCATACTCTATGTCAAGCCAGAAAAATGACTACGTAGCAGCGTAGCCAGCATACTGAAACATGAGGAGATATATGAATATGTAGCTAAATGACAACAGTCATTGACAAAGCCAATACATCTGACTTGTATTTTCAGTTATAAATCAGACCTTTTGGCTTTGCTAGAACAGCTAGGAAGTTTCAATCTGTCTTTCAGCAAAAGCCCAATGGCAGGAGCAGGGGAGCTGCTAGACATACTGAGGGCCATATTTATACTTTTTGACGCAAAACTGCGCTAACGCAGTTTTGCGTCAAAAAATTTAATGCGGGCTAACGCCATTCCAACGCGCCAGCCGGGCGTCATATTTATGGAATGACGCTAGCCGGCGCTGCTGCCTGGTGAGAGTAAAAAAAAAATGACGGGAACCAGGCAGCGCAGGCGTAGGGAATAATGGGGGTTATGCGTCAAAAAATGGTGCAAGTCAGGTTAGAGTCAAAAATGTTGACGCCAACCTGACTTGCACCATTTTATGGCGCACAACCACCATGGAAATGACTCCTGTCTTAGCAAAGACAGGAGTCATGCCCCACTGCCCAATGTCCATGCCCAGGGGACTTATGTCCCCTGGGCATGGCCATTGGGCACAGTGGCATGTAGGGGGCCCAAGTTAGGCCCCCCTATGCCACTTAAAAAAATATATAAAAATACTTACCTCTACTTACCTGTACTTACCTGAAATGGGTCCCCCCATCCATGGGTGTCCTCCAGGGGTGGGCAAGGGTGGCAGGGGGTGTCCCTGGGGGCATGGGAGGGCACCTCTGGGCTCCTTCCGAGCCCACAGATCCCTTAACGCCTGCCCTGACCAGGCGTTAAAAAATGACGCAAATGCGGCTGCACGTCATTTTTTAAGGCCAGCCCACTCCCTTGCGTCATTTTTGCACAGGAGTTTAAATAAGGCGCAAATACCTTAGAGTCATTTTTAGCGTGGAAACGCCTACCCTGCATCTCATTAACGCAAGGTAGGTGTCCACGCAAAAAAATGACGCAAACTCCAAGATTTTTGACGCTAGACGGGTCTAGCGTCAAAGTATAAATATGGAGTTAGCTTTGCGTCGGATTTGCGTAAAAAAAACTACGCAAATCCGGCGCAAACAGAGTATAAATATGCCCCTGAATCTTCTAAGTGAGGAAAACTGTGAAGAGGGAAATGCTTTCATTTGCCTGGTAGTTACTCTAGGCAGAAGTTCAGTTCATTGCCAGTGTCTGAGATTGATTCAAGCATTCCACCCATCACCTTGTTGGTTGTAGGTCCCATGCTCACTCTGCTGTAGAACCCAAACTACCCTCTAAAGATGAGGTTCACATAGGGCACAACCAGTTTCGGGTTGCTTGTGTTCCCTCTAAGAGAGGGGCCTTGAATAGCAATTCAATATGAACTGTTACCATGGCAAGGTGATTTTGTACTTATTTCAGTGCTTAATTTGAGCTGCTGGATTCCGGTGCGGGGCACCGGCACTTATTTTTGAGGGCCGGCACTTATTTTTCTTCTTCAAGCATTTACTGCCAGCAAAAGACTCATGCGGTAAGGACAGAGGAAGAGAAAAATGAAAAAGCTTAACAAATGGAGAAAGCTGCAAGAGTGCGCTGAAGAGGCAGAGAGTGGCTGTAAATGGATTTAAGAGGCCCGAGATGGCTTCAGGATTACACTGTCTCTGTATTCAGTGCTCACACATTTAATTGCAGCAGCCACGTGTTTCCGAGGAGAGCTTGGTGCACCAGCACATTTTTATTTACAAATTAAGCGCTGACTTATTTGCATGAGTCGGGCATCTAAAGTGACATGGCGGGTGAACAATGATGGACTGGAATGTGGCCTGAGTTGTGGTTGACATTAATTGAAGCATTCCATCCATCACCTTGTTGTTTTTTGCAAGTATGCTCAGAAATTTGTTCGTTATCAGCCCTTTTGACAAGGCCCAGTATAGTCAAAACTGGTCTGGGTTTGTTTGTTCTCCCTTCCGAAGGGGCCTTGCCTGGCTTTTGGGGATGGACTGTTCCCATGAGGAACAGGGTCAGTACTGAGTTGTCGATGGCCAGCTTGTGTCTAGAGAGGCACAGTGGGTGTAAAATGATGGACTGGAATGCTACCCTGAGCGATAACCAGTGACAGAGTTTAATTCAAGCATTCCACCTCACATGCACGGGTGGCAACAATGAATCTGTCATATGTGCTGAATGCTAGGGATGCCAAATGTCTGCTCCTTTAATGGAAACCATTAGCAGAGTGATCCTTCGGTGTCCACAACAAGTTATTTGTTTCACAGCTACTGCTGAATAATTCAGCAGCAGCTCAGCAGAAAAGCTGCACCAGTGCTTGGCTGCTGGAGTGGCACACAGACTGCCTCCAGTCTCACAGCAACGCCCTCAGCAGCACCTGCATCCTCCAGCAATGCCTGGCTGGACGCCCTGATGAGTGCCAGTACTCTCCTAGTCTAAGGTGGGTACTAAAACATACAACCTAGCAAGTGCTGGCACTCTGTCCTGGTGAGTACTGGCTCCTTCAACTCAATGAGAGGTGGGGTATGTGTAGGATGCTTCACTGAGTACACCAGGCTTTTCCCAATGTCTTTTCTAGAGTAAGCAACTGGCTAATTTCATATGAAGGAGAGATCCACATTGGGTCTGACAGCACCAGTAGAAAGGCCCTGGGTGTTTTAACCACTATTTACAATAAGATGTATGACAGACATCACAAATGTATTCATGCATGTGTGTATTTTAAATGAATTATAAGGCCACCTACCACTAATTAGGCAAAAAACACATATAAATAAGAAATTACGAATCTTGGTACACAAAAAAAAATCAAAATGTTAATTATCAGACACATTAACTAAATATTGCAGATTTTGAAGGCACTGGATGTAGTATGATGGAGGTAAGATGAGGAGAGAAGTGTTTTTTCAGCATTTTCTGTTCTTTACTTGAAATTAAGACGAGGGGCAGATGCTGCTCGGGGCTTGGCATGCAAAAGGATGATTTTACTGCCAATATGTGGTGTACCTAGTGTTATGTGGCACACAGTTGCATATTATATGGAAGACCTTGTTACAGTGTGAAAAACGGGGTGGCGTGGTGGAGAGCATCTTCTCCGGTTGCAACTACAGCTACAATATGCACACTAAGGGGACATTGCGGACATGTCCCTAAGTTTAGTTGCTCTCTAGTGTACCCTGACATGTACAGCCTGGATGTAGGAGGGAGGCCACAAACCTTCATGGAAAGCAGGGTGAGGAATGACTCCCTGAATCTCATTGTGTTTTTCAACCCATGTGGGGTCTCAATGACAGGTCTGCACTGAGCAACCTAGAAGATACACCACAAGGCCCGCTCTGATTGGTTGCCATACTTATGAAGCGTGCCAACACATGACAATATGCTTTGTGTAATGTGGCTGTTAAGAAGAGGGTGAGTCCTCAGAAGAAGTCAGCACAAGAGGTCAGCTGTGGTGTCTCCAACCTAGAAGCACGACACCCAGGGGCCTCACTGCGCACACAGACCCTGTGCCTACTCACCGGGTTGACCAGAATTTTGAAGTGAAAAAACGGGACATTTTCTAAAAATAGAGAAAGGACTACGATTTTCCGAGCGCGCAGAATGACAGCGCTCATCAGCACAGAACTTCAGCAGAGGCACTAACAACATTAATAAAATGCAGTTTTTAAAGCCAGTATCATGCTTGTTAATTACATTGCTTTCCTACAGCAGTTGCACACTATCCCTGCTTTGGAGAACATAACAAGGGACCCCCCACCGTTTTCGGTCGAGCCTCTCTAAAAACCGGGACATGAGCTAAATTTCCCGAAATCTGCCGGGACAGCTAGTGAAAAGCCGGGACTCCGTCCCCCTACCACTAACCCCATGAGTCCAGTCAGCAGCTGCTCACCTCCTGAAGTATATCTCTTGCAAATGACAGACGCTTTGTGCGTCAATGAGCCGAGGCAGAACGCTGCGGGTGTTTGCACACCGGAGGCAAATTGCTACAGGTCATTAAGGAGCTGCCGTGCGTGATAGGGCTGCACGCAAGAAGAAACCTACAGCTCACCTGCCACTGGGAGCACGTGCTCAGAGGGCAAGTGTTCAGTGGGAACGCATAGGCCACAGTTGTTTTATAAAAGACATTTAGAGGCCCATAGCGTTGGTTTACTGAAAGCCCTTCTCCCCAAATGGTGGCTGTTGCATGCCACTGGACCTGACGCCATGTTCAGTACCTGTCAGTAGAGTCCCTTGTGCACAGGCATAGGGAGGGGTTGTGAGTCTGCTCTCTGTTCTCATTAATGGCTGGGCCTATCCTTACTGGCCATTTGTGGTCATATGGAGGCACACAGGTTGACACTGTAAGGACATTTCTCTGGCTTTTTCAGTAGGACTTCGACAGGAACTCTCTGAGAACATTTCCCAGTTGTTCATCAATTGTCGGCCATTTTGTTTTGAAAGATTCATGAATACAAACCCACTACCCAAGCTCGTTGTTTAGGAGATTTCAAGGAGAAAGCTGCAGAAAGCAAAACACTGAGATAAATGCTCCTTCTACCAGATGTCCATGCTGGGATCTCCAGGTTTGGAAAGCAGGGTTGGCAGTGACAGTATGATGCACTTGCTCTAATGTAATGCTTTAGTGTTTTAGTTTAAGCGCTTTGAAGCACATAGGCCAGCTTTAGAAGGTCATCCTCGGAGCTTAGAAGGCCTTGACTCTTCCCGTGCTTCGGGTAGGAAACTTGGCTTTGGGTCATTCAGAACAATAACTATAGAACAATTCATGCCAGAGACATGTTCTGAAGAGTAAAGATAGATATATAGACCTTGGGTCAGAGGTGATGATATAGAAGACCTTCTGTGCACCCTGGTGATGCATGTGCTTAAAAGCTTATCAGGAAAAGTGAAGAATTTATCATAAGGCATAGAAGCCCTGAAGATGAATCACCCTTGTACGTAGGTCCATTCCTATCCAGTCCTTTTCCTAATCCGTGGCACTCAAGTGGTGATTTTTGTCCTGAACTATAAGGAGGAGACAAGATCACAGATAAAGGGTAAGGGCTGCATCCGAGGCCTTGTGCTGCCCCCAGGGAAGGAGCCAGGATCCATTACAGGTTGCAAACCTCATGATGACCCTGCTTCAAAGGATGCGTCGATCCACCGTCTTTTGCTATTGGTGAACTCCGGAAAGTCCGACATATTATTACTGATCAAGGCAGCAGCCTATAAAGCTGAAACTGCAGATTTCCACACCCAGGTTGTTCAGTTTCAGGCCGGGCTCATTTCTTTGCCACTAGGGTCATGTCCACATGGGCCTTATGGTTACTTCTCCTCCCAACTCTGGTACCTCTTCTAGCCTCAGCCTCTACCACAACTAATCATGGTGGGTGCTCCTCCCTCTCTACTGTGTATCTCACCAAAGTTGTACTCAGTGGACCCTCAAGAATATCAAAGATATTTTTACCAAATATGACCTTATTTTTTTATTATGGCTAGCGGCTTTTCCTGATGCTTAGTTTTGGGCAGTCTCTTTAATTTCCATGGGCCCAATTCATGAAAAGCCTCTGCAGGCTCAATGGAGGCTCCACAGTCGTAGCGGAATATGTGCACTGCAGTTTCTCATAGGAGGAGACTCAACCATGTGTGCAGAGATCCAGCCATGACTGAAAAGGCTGTTTGTGAATCAGGCCCTAGTTCTTTGGGGATGCTGACGCTTAGGTCATTCCACTGCTGAAGTATACCAGCCCTTCCTGCACCACTGGACTTACTTTAACATCAAGTTACAAAGACTATGCAACAAGCTGCCTATTGTTCTGTGACTATAAACGGGAAACTACAATTAACAAATATTACTATGTTGATCTACGTGACCCATTTCAATCAGTTTTTCTTGAAGGGTTTTTGGGCCAAGGAAACGTGGGCATCCTTTTGCAACCAAGGACACATGAGCTCAGTAGAGAAATGTTGGCCGAGTCTTGATTTACGCTAATTCAGACTTCCAGATTCATCATCTGGATCTTCAACAGAGGAATGGAAATAGGAGAACAGTTCGGACACTGGGACTTGTCTCTCAAATATTAGCACATTGGAATGTTTGGACCGCTATTGAAGACAATGAAGCGGTAAGGGGCAAATAATGGCTGGTATAAGGCTCCTGTGCCAACATTCAAACATTTGTCTTTCTGTTTCTCCCTTTTCAATTTAGAACTTTCTACCCTCAGTGGATGGAATGTTCTAATAGCCTTATTGCCCTTCTGCCTCGGGCTGTACCTGTTATTAATGGCCCTCACACTCATGAGAGGCCCTCACCTGCGACTTAGGCTTATAGCTTGGGTTTGGGGCCTTAAACAAGCAATATAGCTCTCAGCAGTGGATTACAAGGCTATATTAATGAACCAGAGAGGCGACTCGATGGACTGAATAAACTTCCAAACTCAATTCATGTTGGAGGGGGAGAAGGCTCTTGGGTAAAGGAAACAGAAGCCCGATCAAGGGCAGTGGTTTGCCAATAAGGTGTAAAATAAGGATGTGAAGGATTACCCAGCAGTCATCAGCCTCTGCTAGTAATATATCAGTGCACTCACTAGATGTCATTGCATATAATCAGTTTTACTCCATGAACTATGAGCCTGTTGATCTTACCAAGGGTGTATTGTTAAAGCATGTTCTAAAGCAGTGATACTCCAACTACGGCCAGGGGGCTGCATGCGGCCCTCTTGACATTTACATGTGGCCCCCAGGTCAACAGCAGCACTCGACTCAACAATAACAACAATAACACTTAAAAAAGTTAAATAAACAGGCAAGCATTTATATAAAGGCTGATTGAATTTGAAGAAAGGAAGTAACTAGAGTATCCTGCACCACTTAACTTTTGAAACACTATGATTATTAAAGAAATATTGTAGCAAAAGTATAAAGTTATGATGAACTAAGTTCTAATTCAAAAAGTGCATTTCATTAACATGAAGAACTGTTCCACTTAGTACATCATATAAGTGCATTAAGAAGTTCGTTTTTTAAAGTGATAGTTTTCAAACACGAATTTAGAAATATTAATTCATCTCCCCATCCTGACAACAATGTGAATAGTAAACTAAAAGGCAAGTCAGTTGTTATGTGAACACTTTGGGAGGCTTGGTTTACTATTATACATGAACAACATTACAGTTTATTAAATCAGACACAGATGTTTTGTACAGCACACATCCTGAACTCATGTATTTCTAGGTCCTCATATTTGCTAATGAAGAAAAAGGAGGTAGAGAGAACTAAAATGATTTCCTAGGATCACAAAAAGTGCTTAAGTGGAGAAGCCGGGATTAATCCCAAATTTTTGGATTCACATTGTGCAATTTAGACACTAGGGGGCGTATTACAGATTATGGCGCGCTCGCCATATTTGCTGCGGGCGCACCTTTCAAACGGTGTGCCTGCCGCAAACAAGCTGAGTGGGGCGTATTATACTGAATGCGCTGCCCTGGGGGCAGTGCATTTAAGTGAAAAACAGAGCGGCTCCTTTCAAGCCATTCCGTATGTCACTGAGAAGGCGGTAATCCGCCTGCACTTTTAAGGGGATTAGAGATTCCCTTGCAAAATGGTGTAGTGAGTGACTACACCTGCCTGCCAGGGGATGTCTGAGAAGTCAGTGGGACTCCTTTCTCACCCCCAATAGTGCTGCCTTTGAGTGCGCCCTCTAAATGCCCTCTGATGATGGGGCTAGAGCCATATGTGTGCCGGCGCTATCCGTATTATAGAATGGGCTGCAGCCCCTCCTGTAATACCAAAGTGCACATCGCGCCCCGGGGCACTCTATGTAATACAGCACTAGATTATACACTTTGCTTCCCCTACACCAACCTTACCACCAAACCCCCCCCCCCCCGCCCTCCTACCCTCCCACCGCTACCTTGTTGGCATCAGTGCGACCCTCGGTCACATCACTGACCAACTGTGTGGCCCCTGGGAAAATGTTTGTGAGTACTCCTGTTCTAAAGCCATGGGAGCTGCTATTAAAATGTATGATTCGGACGTATGAAATACTTACACAGAGACGTGTAATCGGCTTTTTAGAGCTCTGGAGATCGGTACTTAAACCAGATGAAACAACAAACAAGATCAAGAAATCAGTGATGCATGCGAAGGCCACCCGGTGTGAGGACAAAAGACAACTCCACTGCTAATCAGGGGAGACAGCGGAAGATTCCGCTCCACCTGTGAGAGAGTTTGAAAAACGAAGAGTGAAAATGGATTGAAATGTTGAAAAAGATCAGAAATTGAGGCTTCATAGGTAGTCAATGCCTGCGTATCATTCATACTATGACGAGATGATGAAGAAACGCACCGAGTCTCGTGGGCCAACTACTTACGTCAATTATGGAATTAAACTCTGGTAGCAATGGTGCGATATCAGGGAATTACGTCACGCCACAAACTAAGGCACTGAGGAATATGCCACGGTGTCAGAACATATCCAGGGATCCGCGGGGCGAACAGGTCACGTGCCTCAACCCAGGTACTTGGGGCCTTTTACCACTGACGTCCCGGGGCCTGGCCTCTACGGTAAACTGGGTACCAACAGCATCCTTCAGAACTTGGCTCACAGGGTCGCGAGCAGACCAATGCCTAAAAAGGACGTAAACAGTCCTCTGTGAAGGAGGAGTACTTTCATCCCACAACAAAAGGTAAAACTGCACATAGGAAACGTTTATCAGCTTCACGGTACTAAGAGGGGAGTTACAGAGTTCTAATCACGCTGAAATGTTCAGGAATACACCTGGCAGCTGTGTGAACTCCCTGTGACACGGTACAAGCAGCGTCCCTCATTCTCTGACATTTCCGCCAGCCCCTATATGTCTCACAACTAAGGTTCTTTAGGGCGATTCAGTACCACTTGGTTAAATAACCCGCTGGAATTCTGGCCAGAGAAGGCACCGTCCATTTTCTGGTTTATTCGGTTCGAGTTATGTTTTGGATTGTGCTCCTGGTGCACACAAGCATGCAGCGGCTGTTAGCAGAGGGCAGGCAAGCATCCTGCCCATGGAGCAGGCTGGGGCCTTGCCCCCTCTGACTCTCAGCACTGGCACTGAGCACGGTGGCTCTGGACAGCAGGAATCCTCCCACTGGGGCAGTTTCGGGTCTTCGATTGCAAGACTCATTGTCGTGGGAGAGTCAACAGAATTTCTGCTGTCGGTAGCAGATGACAGCTCGTGATGGTCATATTGCCAGAGATGATTTGGCTCACATGACTTGATGTGGATATTTGTAGGGAGGCTGGGAGACCCTCTCCAGAATCGGGTCGCTACCGCTTCTTCTGGGCTGTCTCACAACCTGAGCGCAGTGACTGGGCTTCTCCTCAGGAGGTCTCTTCCCTCCCTCACCAGGCCACCTCACAGCTCTCAGCAGGATCTTCAGGCTTCAGGTGATGTTCCCTGGGAGACTGGCTATCAAAGATACTGTAGGAGGCTGGCCTGGTTTGTAGTGGTACCAAGGGGTACTTACACTCTGCACCAGGTCCCGTTATCCCTTATTAGTGTAGAAAAGGTGTCCAGCAGCTTAGGCTGATAGAAAAGGTAGCTTAGCAGAGCAGCTTAGGCTGAACTAGGAGACGAGTGAAGCTCCTACTATACCACTGGTGTCATATGCACAATATCATAAGAAAACACAATACACAGATATACTAAAAATAAAGGTACTTTATTTTTATGACAATATGCCAAAAGTATCTCAGTGAGTACCCTCAGTATGAGGATAGCAAATATACACAAGATATATGTACACAATACCAAAAATATACAGTAATAGCAATAGAAAGCAATGCAAGCAATGCAAGCAATGTGCAGTCACAATAGATTGCAATGAGAGCACATAGGTATAGGGGCAACAGAAACCATATACTCCAAAAGTGGAATGCGAACCACGAATGGACCCCAAACCTATGTGAGCTTGTAGAGGGTCGCTGGGACTGTAAGAAAACAGTGAGGGTTAGAAAAATAGCCCACCCCAAGACCCTGAAAAGTAGGTGTAAAGTACACCTAAGTTCCCCAGAGAGCACAGAAGTCGTGATAGGGGAATTCTGCAAGGAAGACCAACACCAGCAATGCAACAATGATGGATTTCTGGACGAGAGTACCTGTGGAACAAGGGGACCAAGTCCAAGAATCACGACAAAGTCGAGATTGGGCAGATGCCCAGGAAATGCCAGCTGGGGGTGCAAAGAAGCTGCCACCGGATGGTAGAAGCTGTGGATTCTGCAAGAACGAAGAGGACTAGGAACTTCCCCTTTGGAGGATGGATGTCCCACGCCGTGAAGAAGCTTGCAGAGGTGTTCCCACGCAGAAAGACCGCAAACAAGCCTTGCTAGCTGCAAGGGTCGCGGTTAGGGTTTTTGGATGCTGCTGTGGCCCAGGAGGGACCAGGATATCGCCAATTGCGTGAGGAGACAGAGGAGGCGCCCAGCAAGATAAGGAGCCCTCACAGAAGCAGGCAGCACCCGCAGAAGTGCCGAAACAGGCACTATGAAGAGGAGTGAACCGGAGCTCACCCGAAGTCACAAAAGGAGATCCCACGACGCCGGAGGACAACTCAGGAGGTTGTGCACTGCAGGTTAGAGTGTCGGGGACCCAGGCTTGGCTGTGCACAAAGGAAATCCTGGAAGAGTGCACAGGAGCCGGAGCAGCTGCAAATCACGTGGTACCCAGCAATGCAGTCTAGCGTGGTGAGGCAAGGACTTACCTCCACCAAACTTGGACTGAAGAGTCACTGGACTGTGGGAGTCACTTGGACAGAGTTGCTGAGTTCCAGGGACCACGCTCGTCATGCTGAGAGGGGACCCAGAGGACCGGTGATGCAGTCTTTTGGTGCCTGCGATTGCAGGGGGAGGATTCCGTCGACCCACGGGAGATTTCTTCAGAGCTTCTAGTGCAGAGAGGAGGCAGACTACCCCCACAGCATGCACCACCAGGAAAACAGTCGAGAAGGCGGCCGGATCAGCGATACAAGGTTGCAGTAGTCGTCTTTGCTACTTTGTTGCGGTTTTGTAGGCGTCCAGAGCAGTCAGCGGTCGATTCCTTGGCAGAAGGTGAACAGAGAGATGCAGAGGAACTCTGATGAGCTCTTGCATTCGTTATCTAAAGAATTCCCCAAAGCAGAGACCCTAAATAGCCAGAAAAGGAGGTTTGGCTACCTAGGAAGGAGGATAGGCTAGCAACACAGGTAAGAGCCTATCAGAAGGAGTCTCTGACGTTACCTGCTGGCACTGGCCACTCAGAGCAGTCCAGTGTGCCAGCAGCACCTCTGTTTCCAAGATGGCAGAGGTCTGGAGCACACTGGAGGAGCTCTGGGCACCTCCCCTGGGAGGTGCAGGTCAGGGGAGTGGTCACTCCCCTTTCCTTTGTCCAGTTTCGCACCAGAGCAGGGCTGGGGGATCCCTGAACCGGTGTAGACTGGCTTATGCAGAGATGGGCACCATCTGTGCCCATCAAAGCATTTCCAGAGGCTGGGGGAGGCTACTCCTCCCCAGCCCTGACACCTTTTTCCAAAGGGAGAGGGTGTAACACCCTCTCTCTGAGGAAGTCCTTTGTTCTGCCTTCCTGGGCCAAGCCTGGCTGGACCCCAGGAGGGCAGAAACCTGTCTGAGGGGTTGGCAGCAGCTGCAGTGAAACCCCGGGAAAGGTAGTTTGGCAGTACCCGGGTCTGTGCTAGAGACTCGGGGGATCATGGAATTGTCTCCCCAATGCTCTTAGACATGTTACATGGCCATGTTCGGAGTTACCAATGTGACGCTATACATAGGTAGTGACCTATGTATAGTGCACGCGTGTAATGGTGTCCCTGCACTCACAAAGTCAGGGGAATTTGCCCTGAACAATGTGGGGGCACCTTGGCTAGTGCCAGGGTGCCCACACACTAAGTAACTTAGCACCCAACCTTTACCAGGTAAAGGTTAGACATATAGGTGGCTTATAAGTTACTTAAGTGCAGTGGTAAATGGCTGTGAAATAACGTGGACGTTATTTCACTCAGGCTGCAGTGGCAGGCCTGTGTAAGAATTGTCAGAGCTCCCTATGGGTGGCAAAAGAAATGCTGCAGCCCATAGGGATCTCCTGGAACCCCAATACCCTGGGTACCTCAGTACCATATACTAGGGAATTATAAGGGTGTTCCAGTATGCCAATGTGAATTGGTGAAATTGGTCACTAGCCTGTTAGTGACAATTTGTAAAGAGAGAGCATAACCACTGACGTTCTGGTTAGCAGAGCCTCAGTGAGACAGTTAGGCATCACACAGGGAACACATACATATAGGTCACAAACTTATGAGCACTGGGGTCCTGACTAGCAGGGTCCCAGTGACACATAACAAACATACTGAAAACATAGGGTTTTCATTATGAGCACTGGGCCCTGGCTAGCAGGATCCCAGTGAGACAGTGAAAACACCCTGACATACACTCACAAACAAGCCAAAAGTGGGGGTAACAAGGCTAGAAAGAGCCTACTTTCTCACACAACCCCCCCCCCAAACGAAGGACAATAAGGCTAACCTTGGCCAGTTGAGACTTTATTGTCTAAGTGGTGATAAGTAGAGAGTAGCTCTGCAATAGACTGGTTACTCCCTTTATCATCCACTATATGGTTACTTCCCTGTGGGGATGTAAACCACCCTGTTTGAAGTTTTTTAGCTAAGCAACACTGTGAAGATATATTTTCAGAGTTTCTATCAGTAAGTTTTAGTTTAGAGCAGTGGGAATTATCCACTGAACCTATTTCTAGTGATGAAAATGCCAGACAGGGATGCTGTCTCAGTAAAGCCATAGCTGGGCAAAAACTTTGTCCATATGGCTGGAAGAGAGAACAGGGATGCTGTTTCTCTTGATTTGGAGCAGGGCAGGGATGCTGTCCTATGAGCTCCACACTAGGGCAGGGATGCTGTCCTAAGTCTTGTGAGGCAGTGCAGAGTTTTTGCACTAAAGTTTCTCTGGGAGGGTTGGAGGGATGCTCCATGTTAACTAAAATGGTGCTCTTTTTCTCACCAATATGAGTTATCCCACAGAGAGGTACTTCCACCTCAGGGAGTACAGCTATGCCAGCTGATGATTCCCTTGGAACAGGTCCCACCCCAGGAGAGGTTTCTCCCACCACAGGAATGGTATCCTGAATGGCAGGGTGGTTAGGGGATTCTGTGATACCCTTTTTACCTGTTGTTGGAGAGGGATCCTGAGTTTTCAGGCCTTCTCTCCTTTGCTTTTTCATTTCAGTAGAAATGAGAGGGAACAATTCCTCAGGGATACCCAGCATGGCTGCATGGGTATAAAACTCTACATCAGCCCAACCTGAGGCCTCTAGGTCATTACCTAAGAGACAATCTACAGGTAAGCTAGGTGATACTACCACCTGCTTAGGCCCAGTAACTCCACCCCAACTAAGCTGAACTATAGCTAAGGGAAGAAACTTAGTGGAGTTATGGACATCAATAATCTTATACTGTTGTCCAATGATGTGTTGTTCAGGAGCCACTAGGTTTTCAGTCACCAAAGTGATACTGGCACCTGTGTCCCTGTAGGCCTGGGCCTCAACGCCATTTATTGAAACTGTCTGCCTGTACTTATCCATTGTAAGGGGACAAGCAGCCAGTGTGGCAAGGCTAATGCCACTAGGTGTGACAGAAACTGTCTTGGGACTGACTACCCCAGTTTCTATGATGGACCCATAAGTGAACCCAACTACACCCTTAGTTTGACTGTTGCCAGCAGTCCCACCACTATTACCACTACTGCTAGGGCCACTAGAGCTTGATGTATCAGTGGTGGTAGGCTCAGGGGGTTTACCTGGACAGGACTTATCCCCTGGCCTATGGCCTCTGTTTTTACACACAAAGCACCAAGGCTTTTTAATGTGTGCAGGTTGTGAAGAAGAGGAAGAATTTGTTTTATCCCCACCCCCTGAAGAGTGTTTTTGTGGGCCTGATGAAGACTCATTTTTAGATTTGTCCCCACCCTTGTCTGAAGACTTACCATCCTTCTTCTTGCCATCCTTGTCACCCCCTGTATCAACTTTTCTGTTCACTCTTGTTCTGACCCATTTGTCTGCCTTCTTTCCCAATTCTTGGGGAGAGGTCAGATCTGAGTCCACTAGATATTGGTGTAACAAATCAGACACACAGTTATTAAGAATATGCTCTCAGGATCAAGTTATACAGGCTTTCATAGTCAGAAACTTTACTGCCATGTAACCACCCCTCAAAGGCCTTCACTGAATGGTCAACAAAGTCTACCCAGTCTTGTGAAGACTCTTTTTTGGTTTCTCTGAACTTAATCCTGTATTGTTCAGTGGTTAAGCCATAACCATCCAGGAGTGCATTCTTTAAAACTGTAAAATTATTGGCATTACTTTCCTTTACAGTAAGGAGCCTATCCCTACCCTTTCCACTGAAAGATAGCCATAGGATAGCAGCCCACTGCCTTTGAGGGACCCCCTGTACAACACAGGCCCTCTCAAGTGCAGCAAACCACTTGTTAATGTCATCCCCCTCCTTGTAAGGGGGAACTATCTTATGCAGATTCCTAGAATCATGCTCTTTTACAGGATTACTATCTGTAATACTGCTGCTGCCACCATGGGGTCCTAACCCCAACCTCTGCCTTTCTTTTTCTAAGTCTAAAGTTTCCCTGTCTAGAGCCAACTGTTGCTGTTTAAGCTTCAGCCTGGACTCTTCCACTCTCAATCTATTGAGCTCCCTTTATAACATTCTTTCATCAGGGTGGGTGGGTTGGGCATGCTTAGACACAGAAGAATGGTGTGAATGAACAGAGGGAGACCTGTCCCTAATAGTTGGCACTCTAACAACCTGGCCTGCAGGAGTGAAACCCCTACTGTGATGAGAGCTCACATTAGTACCAGTGATGCTAGGTGGCCTGCTATCTAACATTCTTACTGGGGCCACCCCAGAATCAGAGTGTGAACCATCTGCCAATTTCTCACTTGATGTGCCACCTAAGGCCTTATCATTTTCAATGAGCATATTTATTAACAATTCTCTAGAGCAGAGGTCTTCAAACTGGGGGGCGGGCCCCCGAAGTGGGGCCTCGAGTGATCCCAGGGGGGGGCCCAGACTCTGGTCAAAATAAATATTATACAGACAATAGGCTTTTTTTTAAAGCAGAAGCATGTTATTGCAGTTTTAAAAAGGTAACAGTACTTAACTGTAATGTTTAAATAGGTTTAGACATATTTACACATTTCCATGTTTATAAAATAATTGTGAAAAATTCTGAGGGGGGCCCAATGATTTTTATTTTTCAACTGGGGGGGCGCGGCATTAAAAAGTTTGGAGACCTCTGCTCTAGAGGGAATTCTTCCCTACCCCTAAACCTCTATCAATGCAGAGACTCCTTGCACCTTTCCAGCTAAGGTGGTCATAAGCAGTGCTGGCCAGATCAAGAGTTTGGCCTGTACCAGACATGATAGAAAAAGGTTTAAGGGACAGAAAAAGAAAGAAAAAGTTTCAGAACTTTTTAAGGAAACAGAAAAAAAACTTTTTCACTTTTAAGAAACGTTTTGAAAGTTTTAGAAGTACTTTTCAGCACTTAGCAATAGAGTAAGAGAAGAAAAGCAAAACTTTGTGGTTAGGTGTACATACACTGAACTTGTTTTGTATATTTTTCTCTTATGAAAAGTACAAAATGACAAAGTGGTAAGTAGTTGCAAGTACTTATCCCACCGCTGCACAACCAATGTAGGAGGCTGGCCTGGTTTGTAGTGGTACCAAGGGGTACTTACACTCTGCACCAGGTCCCGTTATCCCTTATTAGTGTAGAAGAGGTGTCTAGCAGCTTAGGCTGCTAGAAAAGGGTATCTTAGCAGAGCAGCTTAGGCTGAACTAGGAGACATGCAAAGCTCCCACTATACCACTGGTGTCATATGCACAATATCATAAGAAAACACAATACACAGATATACTAAAAATAAAGGGACTTTATTTTTATGACAATATGCCAAAAGTATCTCAGTGAGTACCCTCAGTATGAGGATAGCAAATATACACAAGATATGTGTCCACAATACCAAAAATATGCAGTAATAGCAATAGAAAGCAATGCAAGCAATGTACAGTCACAATAGATTGCAATGAGAGCACATCGGTATTGGGGCAACACAAACCATATACTACAAAAGTGGAATGTGAACCACGAATGGACCCCGAACCTATGTGAGCTTGTAGAGGGTCGCTGGGACTGTAAGAAAACAGTGAGGGTTAGAAAAATAGCCCACCCCAAGACTCTGAAAAGTAGGTGTAAACTGCACCTAAGTTCCCCAGAGAGCACAGAAGTCGTGATAGGGGAATTCTGCAAAGAAGACCAACACCAGCAATGCAACAACAATGGATTTCCGGACGAGAGTACCTGTGGAACAAGGGGACCAAGTCCAAGAATCACGACAAAGTCGAGATTGGGCAGATGCCCAGGAAATGCCAGCTGGGGGTGCAAAGAAGCTGCCACCGGATGGTAGAAGCTGTGGATTCTGCAAGAACGAAGAGGACTAGGAACTTCCCCTTTGGAGGATGGATGTCCCACGCCGTGAAGAAGCTTGCAGAGGTGTTCCCACGCAGAAAGACCGCAAACAAGCCTTGCTAGCTGCAAGGGTCGCGGTTAGGGTTTTTGGATGCTGCTGTGGCCCAGGAGGGACCAGGATGTCGCCAATTGCGTGAGGAGACAGAGGGGGCGCCCAGCAAGACAAGGAGCCCTCACAGAAGCAGGCAGCACCCGCAGAAGTGCTGAAACAGGCACTACAAAGAGGAGTGAACCGGAGCTCACCCGAAGTCACAAAAGGAGATCCCACGACGCCGGAGGACAACTCAGGAGGTTGTGCACTGCAGGTTAGAGTGTCAGGGACCCAGGCTTGGCTGTGCACAAAGGAAATCCTGGAAGAGTGCACAGGAGCCGGAGCAGCTGCAAATCACGCGGTACCCAGCAATGCAGTCTAGCGTGGTGAGGCAAGGACTTACCTCCACCAAACTTGGACTGAAGAGTCACTGGACTGTGGGAGTCACTTGGACAGAGTTGCTGAGTTCCAGGGACCCCGCTCGTCATGCTGAGAGGGGACCCAGAGGACCGGTGATGCAGTCTTTTGTTGCCTGCGGTTGCAGGGGGAAGATTCCGTCGACCCACAGGAGATTTCTTCGGAACTTCTAGTGCAGAGAGGAGGCAGACTACCCCCACAGCATGCACCACCAGGAAAACAGTCGAGAAGGGGGCCGGATCAGCGATACAAGGTTGCAGTAGTCGTCTCTGCTACTTTGTTGCGGTTTTGCAGGCATCCAGAGCAGTCAGCGGTCGATTCCTTGGCAGAAGGTGAAGAGAGAGATGCAGAGGAACTCCTATGAGCTCTTGCATTTGTTATCTAAAGAATTCCCCAAAGCAGAGACCCTAAATAGCCAGAAAAGGAGGTTTGGTTACCTAGGAAGGAGGATAGGCTAGCAACACAGGTAAGAGCCTATGAGAAGGAGTCTCTGACGTCACCTGCTGGCACTGGCCACTCAGAGAAGTCCAGTGTGCCAGCAGCACATCTGTTTCCAAGATGGCAGAGGTCTGGAGCACACTGGAGGAGCTCTGGGCACCTCCCCTAGGAGGTGCAGGTCAGGGGAGTGGTCACTCCCCTTTCCTTTGTCCAGTTTCACGCCAGAGCAGGGCTGGGGGATCCCTGAACCAGTGTAGACTGGCTTATGCAGAGATGGGCACCATCTGTGCCCATCAAAGCATTTCCAGAGGCTGGGGGAGGCTACTCCTCCCCAGCCCTGACACATTTTTCCAAAGGGAGAGGGTGTAACACCCTCTCTCTGAGGAAGTCCTTTGTTCTGCCTTTCTGGGCCAAGCCTGGCTGGACCCCAGGAGGGCAGAAACCTGTCTGAGGGGTTGGCTGCAGCAGCAGCTGCAGTGAAACCCCGGGAAAGGTAGTTTGGCAGTACCCGGGTCTGTGCTAGAGACTCGGGGGATCATGGAATTGTCTCCCCAATGCCAGAATGGCATTGGGGTGGCAATTCCATGATCTTAGTCACGTTACATGGCCATGTTCGGAGTTACCATTGTGACGCTATACATAGGTAGGTATAATGGTGTCTCTGCACTCACAAAGTCCGGGGAATTTGCCCTGAACGATGTGGGGGCATCTTGGCTAGTGCCAGGGTGCCCACACACTAAATAACTTAGCACCCAACCTTTACCAGGTAAAGGTTAGACATATAGGTGACTTATAAGTTACTTAAGTGCAGTGGTAAATGGCTGTGAAATAACGTGGACGTTATTTCACTCAGGCTGCAGTGGCAGGCCTGTGTAAGAATTGTCAGAGCTCCCTATGGGTGGCAAAAGAAATGCTGCAGCCCATAGGGATCTCCTGGAACCCCAATACCCTGGGTACCTCAGTACCATATACTAGGGAATTATAAGGGTGTTCCAGTATGCCAATGTGAATTGGTGAAATTGGTCACTAGCCTGTTAGTGACAATTTGTAAAGAGAGAGCATAACCACTGAGGTTCTGGTTAGCAGAGCCTCAGTGAGACAGTTAGGCATCACACAGGGAACACATACATATAGGTCACAAACTTATGAGCACTGGGGTCCTGACTAGCAGGGTCCCAGTGACACATAACAAACATACTGAAAACATAGGGTTTTCACTATGAGCACTGGGCCCTGGCTAGCAGGATCCCAGTGAGACAGTGAAAACACCCTGACATACACTCACAAACAGGCCAAAAGTGGGGGTAACAAGGCTAGAAAGAGGCTACTTTCTCACACAACCCCCTCCCCCCCAAACGAAGGACAATAAGGCTAACCTTGGCCAGTTGAGACTTTATTGTCTAAGTGGTGATCAGTAGAGAGTAGCTCTGCAATAGACTGGTTACTCCCTTTATCATCCACTATATGGTTACTTCCCTGTGGGGATGTAAACCACCCTGTTTGAAGTTTTTTAGCTAAGAAACAATGTGAAGATATATTTTCAGAGTTTCTATCAGTAAGTTTTAGTTTAGAGCAGTGGGAATTATCCACTGAACCTATTTCTAGTGATGAGAATGCCAGACAGGGATGCTGTCTCAGTAAAGCCATAGCAGGGCAAAAACTTTGTCCATATGGCTGGAAGAGAGAACAGGGATGCTGTTTCTCTTGATTTGGAGCAGGGTAGGGATGCTGTCCTATGAGCTCCACACTAGGGCAGGGATGCTGTCCTAAGTGTTGTGAGGCAGTGCAGAGTTTTTGCACTAAAGTTTCTCTGGGAGGGTTGGAGGGATGCTCCATGTTAACTAAAATGGTGCTCTTTTTGTCACCAATATGAGTTATCCCACAGAGAGGTACTTCCACCTCAGGGAGTACAGCTATGCCAGCTGATGATTCCCTTGGAACAGGTGCCACCCCAGGAGAGGTTTCTCCCACCACAGGAATGGTATCCTGAATGGCAGGGTGGTTAGGGGATTCTGTGATACCCTTTTTACCTGTTGTTGGAGAGGGATCCTGAGTTTTCAGGCCTTCTCTCCTTTGCTTTTTCATTTCAGTAGAAATGAGAGGGAACAATTCCTCAGGGATACCCAGCATGGCTGCATGGGTATAAAACTCTACATCAGCCCAACCTGAGGCCTCTAGGTCATTACCTAAGAGACAATCGACAGGTAAGCTAGGTGATACTACCACCTGCTTAGGCCCAGTAACTCCACCCCAACTAAGCTGAACTATAGCTAAGGGAAGAAACTTAGTGGAGTTATGGACATCAATAATCTTATATTGTTGTCCAATGATGTGTTGTTCAGGAGCCACTAGGTATTCAGTCACCAAAGTGATACTGGCACCTGTGTCCCTGTAGGCCTGGGCCTCAACGCCATTTATTGAAACTGTCTGCCTATACTTATCCATTGTGTGGGGACAAGCAGCCAGTGTGGCAAGGCCAATGCCACTAGGTGTGACAGAAACTGTCTTGGGACTGACTACCCCACTTTCTATGATGGACCCATAAGTGAACCCAACTACACCCTTAGTTTGACTGTTGCCAGCAGTCCCACCACTATTACCACTACTGCTAGGGCCACTAGAGCTTGATGTATCAGTGGTGGTAGGCTCAGGGGGTTTACCTGGACAGGACTTATCCCCTGGCCTATGGCCTCTGTTTTTACACACAAAGCACCAAGGCATTTTAATGTGTGCAGGTTGTGAAGAAGAGGAAGAATTTGTTTTATCCCCACCCCCTGAAGAGTGTTTTTGTGGGCCTGATGAAGACTCATTTTTAGATTTGTCCCCACCCTTGTCTGAAGACTTACCATCCTTCTTCTTGCCATCCTTGTCACCCCCTGTATGAACTTTTCTGTTCACTCTTGTTCTGACCCATTTGTCTGCCTTCTTTCCCAATTCTTGGGGAGAGGTCAGATTGGAGTCCACTAGATATTGGTGTAACAAATCAGACACACAGTTATTAAGAATATGCTCTCTCAGGATCAAGTTATACAGGCTTTCATAGTCAGAAACTTTACTGCCATGTAACCACCCCTACAAGGCCTTCACTGAATGGTCAACAAAGTCTACCCAGTCTTGTGAAGACTCCTTTTTGGTTTCTCTGAACTTAATCCTGTATTGTTCAGTGGTTAAGCCATAACCATCCAGGAGTGCATTCTTTAAAACTGTACAATTATTGGCATCACTTTCCTTTACAGTAAGGAGCCTATCCCTACCCTTTCCACTGAAAGATAGCCATAGGATAGCAGCCCACTGCCTTTGAGGGACCCCCTGTACAACACAGGCCCTCTCAAGTGCAGCAAACCACTTGTTAATGTCATCCCCCTCCTTGTAAGGGGGAACTATCTTATGCAGATTCCTAGAATCATGCTCTTTTACAGGATTACTATCTGTAATACTGCTGCTGCCACCATGGGGTCCTAACCCCAACCTCTGCCTTTCTTTTTCTAAGTCTAAAGTTTCCCTGTCTAGAGCCAACTGTTGCTGTTTAAGCTTCAGCGTGGACTCTTATACTCTCAATCTATTGAGCTCCCTTTCTAACATTCTGTCATCAGGGTGGGCGGGTTGGGCATGCTTAGACACAGAAGAATGGTGTGAATGAACAGAGGGAGACCTGTCCCTAATAGTTGGCACTCTAACAACCTGGCCTGCAGGAGTGAAACCCCTACTGTGATGAGAGCTCACATTAGTACCAGTGATGCTAGGTGGCCTGCTAAGGGGCAGGTTGGGAAGAATACTATCTAACATTCTTACTGGGGCCACCCCAGAATCAGAGTGTGAACCATCTGCCAATTTCTCACTTGATGTGCCACCTAAGGCCTTATCATTTTCAATGAGCATATTTATTAACAATTCTCTAGAGCAGAGGTCTTCAAACTGGGGGGCGGGCCCCCCTAGTGGGGCCTCGAGTGATCCCAGGGGGGGGCCCAGACTCTGGTCAAAATAAATATTATACAGATAATAGGCTTTTTTTAAAAGCAGAAGCATGTTATTGCAGTTTTAAAAAGGTAACAGTACTTAACTGTAATGTTTAAATAGGTTTAGACATATTTACACATTTCCATGTTTATAAAATAATTGTGAAAAATTCTGAGGGGGGCCCAATTATTTTTATTTTTCAACTGGGGGGGGGGCGGCATTAAAAAGTTTGGAGACCTCTGCTCTAGAGGGAATTCTTCCCTACCCCTAAACCTCTATCAATGCAGAGACTCCTTGCACCTTTCCAGCTAAGGTGGTCATAATCAGTGCTGGTCAGATCAAGAGTTTGGCCTGTACCAGACATGATAGAAAAAGGTTTAAGGGACAGAAAAAGAAAGACAAAGTTTCAGAACTTTTTAAGGAAACAGAAAAAAATCTTTTTCAACTTTTAAGAAACTTTTTGAAAGTTTTAGAAGTACTTTTCAGCACTTAGCAATAGAGTAAGAGAAGAAAAGCAAAACTTTGTGGTTAGGTGTACATACACTGAACTTGTTTTGTATATTTTTCTCTTATGAAAAGTACAAAATGACAAAGTGGTAAGTAGTTGCAAGTACTTATCCCACCGCTGCACAACCAATGTAGGAGGCTGGCCTGGTTTGTAGTGGTACCAAGGGGTACTTACACTCTGCACCAGGTCCCGTTATCCCTTATTAGTGTAGAAGAGGTGTCTAGCAGCTTAGGCTGATAGAAAAGGGTAGCTTAGCAGAGCAGCTTAGGCTGAACTAGGAGACATGCAAAGCTCCCACTATACCACTGGTGTCATATGCACAATATCATAAGAAAACACAATACACAGATATACTAAAAATAAAGGTACTTTATTTTTATGACAATATGCCAAAAGTATCTCAGTGAGTACCCTCAGTATGAGGATAGCAAATATACACAAGATATGTGTACACAATACCAAAAATATGCAGTAATAGCAATAGAAAGCAATGCAAGCAATGTACAGTCACAATAGATTGCAATGAGAGCACATAGGTATAGGGGCAACACAAACCATATACTCCAAAAGTGGAATGCAAACCACGAATGGACCCCGAACCTATGTGAGCTTGTAGAGGGTCGCTGGGACTGTAAGAAAACAGTGAGGGTTAGAAAAATAGCCCACCCCAAGACCCTGAAAAGTAGGTGTAAAGTGCACCTAAGTTCCCCAGAGAGCACAGAAGTCGTGATAGGGGAATTCTGCAAGGAAGACCAACACCAGCAATGCAACAACAATGGATTTCCGGACGAGAGTACCTATGGAACAAGGGGACCAAGTCCAAGAGTCATGACAAAGTCGAGATTGGGCAGATTCCCAGGAAATGCCAGCTGGGGGTGCAAAGAAGCTGCCACCGGATGGTAGAAGCTGTGGATTCTGCAAGAACGAAGAGGACTAGGAACTTCCCCTTTGGAGGATGGATGTCCCATGTCGTGAAGAAGCTTGCAGAGGTGTTCCCACGCAGAAAGACCGCAAACAAACCTTGCTAGCTGCAAGGGTCGCGGTTAGGATTTTTGGATGCTGCTGTGGCCCAGGAGGGACCAGGATGTTGCCAATTGCGTGAGGAGGCAGAGGGGGAGCCCAGCAAGACAAGGAGCCCTCACAGAAGCAGGCAGCACCCGCAGAAGTGCTGAAACAGGCACATAAAGAGGAGTGAACCAGAGCTCACCCGAAGTCACAAAAGGAGATCCCACGACGCCGGAGGACAACTCAGGAGGTTGTGCACTGCAGGTTAGAGTGTCGGGGACCCAGGCTTGGCTGTGCACAAAGGAAATCCTGGAAGAGTGCACAGGAGCCAGAGCAGCTGCAAATCACGCAGTACCCAGCAATGCAGTCTAGCGTGGTGAGGCAAGGACTTACCTCCACCAAACTTGGGCTGAAGAGTCACTGGACTGTGGGAGTCACTTGGACAGAGTTGCTGAGTTCCAGGGACCCCGCTCGTCGTGCTGGGAGGGGACCCAGAGGACCGGTGATGCAGTCTTTTGTTGCCTGCGGTTGCAGGGGGAAGATTCTGTCAACCCACGGGAGATTTCTTCGGAGCTTCTAGTGCAGAGAGGAGGCAGACTACCCCCACAGCATGCACCACCAGGAAAACAGTCGAGAAGGCGGCCGGATCAGCGATACAAGGTTGCAGTAGTCGTCTTTGCTACTTTGTTGTGGTTTTGCAGGCATCCAGAGCAGTCAGCGGTCGATTCCTTGGCAGAAGGTGAAGAGAGAGATGCAGAGGAACTCCTATGAGCTCTTGCATTCGTTATCTAAAGAATTCCCCAAAGCAGAGACCCTAAATAGCCAGAAAAGGAGGTTTGGTTACCTAGGAAGGAGAATAGGCTAGCAACACAGGTAAGAGCCTATGAGAAGGAGTCTCTGACGTCACCTGCTGCCACTGGCCACTCAGAGAAGACCAGTGTGCCAGCAGCACATCTGTTTCCAAGATGGCAGAGGTCTGGAGCACACTGGAGGAGCTCTGGACACCTCCCCTGGGAGGTGCAGGTCAGGGGAGTGGTCACTCCCCTTTCCTTTGTCCAGTTTCACGCCAGAGCAGGGCTGGGGGATCCCTGAACTGGTGTAGACTGGCTTATGCAGAGATGGGCACCATCTGTGCCCATCAAAGCATTTCCAGAGGCTGGAGGAGGCTATTCCTCCCCAGCCCTGACACATTTTTCCAAAGGGAGAGGGTGTAACACCCTCTCTCTGAGGAAGTCCTTTGTTCTGCCTTCCTGGGCCAAGCCTGGCTGGACCCCAGGAGGGCAGAAACCTGTCTGAGGGGTTGGCAGCAGCAGCAGCTGCAGTGAAACCCCGGGAAAGGTAGTTTGGCAGTACCCGGGTCTGTGCTAGAGACTCGGGGGATCATGGAATTGTCTCCCCAATGCCAGAATGGCATTGGGGTGGCAATTCCATGATCTTAGACATGTTACATGGCCATGTTCGGAGTTACCATTGTGACGCTATACATAGGCAGTGACCTATGTATAGTGCACGCGTGTAATGGTGTCCCCGCACTCACAAAGTCCGGGGAATTTGCCCTGAACGATGTGGGGCATCTTGGCTAGTGCCAGGGTGCCCACACACTAAATAACTTAGCACCCAACCTTTACCAGGTAAAGTTTAGACATATAGGTGACTTATAAGTTACTTAAGTGCAGTGGTAAATGGCTGTGAAATAACGTGGACGTTATTTCACTCAGGCTGCAGTGGCAGGCCTGTGTAAGAATTGTCAGAGCTCCCTATGGGTGGCAAAAGAAATGCTGCAGCCCATAGGGATCTCCTGGAACCCCAATACCCTGGGTACCTCAGTACCATATACTAGGGAATTATAAGGGTGTTCCAGTATGCCAATGTGAATTGGTGAAATTGGTCACTAGCCTGTTAGTGACAATTTGTAAAGAGAGAGCATAACCACTGAGGTTCTGGTTAGCAAAGCCTCAGTGAGACAGTTAGGCATCACACAGGGAACACATACATATAGGTCACAAACTTATGAGCACTGGGGTCCTGACTAGCAGGGTCCCAGTGACACATAACAAACATACTGAAAACATAGGGTTTTCACTATGAGCACTGGGCCCTGGCTAGCAGGATCCCAGTGAGACAGTGAAAACACCCTGACATACACTCACAAACAGGCCAAAAGTGGGGGTAACAAGGCTAAAAAGAGGCTACTTTCTCACACAACTTCCCCCCCCCCCAAACGAAGGACAATAAGGCTAACCTTGGCCAGTTGAGACTTTATTGTCTAAGTGGTGATCAGTAGAGAGTAGCTCTGCAATAGACTGGTTACTCCCTTTATCATCCACTATATGGTTACTTCCCTGTGGGGATGTAAACACCCTGTTTGAAGTTTTTTAGCTAAGCAACAATGTGAAGATATATTTTCAGAGTTTCTATCAGTAAGTTTTAGTTTAGAGCAGTGGGAATTATCCACTGAACCTATTTCTAGTGATGAGAATGCCAGACAGGGATGCTGTCTCAGTAAAGCCATAGCTGGGCAAAAACTTTGTCCATATGGCTGGAAGAGAGAACAGGGATGCTGTTTCTCTTGATTTGGAGCAGGGCAGGGATGCTGTCCTATGAGCTCCACACTAGGGCAGGGATGCTGTCCTAAGTGTTGTGAGGCAGTGCAGAGTTTTTGCACTAAAGGTTCTCTGGGAGGGTTGGAGGGATGCTCCATTTTAACAAAATGGTGCTCTTTTTCTCACCAACATGAGTTATCCCACAGAGAGGTACTTCCACCTCAGGGAGTACAGCTATGCCAGCTGATGATTCCCTTGGAACAGGTGCCACCCCAGGAGAGGTTTCTCCCACCACAGGAATGGTATCCTGAATGGCAGGGTGGTTAGGGGATTCTGTGATACCCTTTTTACCTGTTGTTGGAGAGGGATCCTGAGTTTTCAGGCCTTCTCTCCTTTGCTTTTTCATTTCAGTAGAAATGAGAGGGAACAATTCCTCAGGGATACCCAGCATGGCTGCATGGGTATAAAACTCTACATCAGCCCAACCTGAGGCCTCTAGGTCATTACCTAAGAGACAATCGACAGGTAAGCTAGGTGATACTACCACCTGCTTAGGCCCAGTAACTCCACCCCAACTAAGCTGAACTATAGCTAAGGGAAGAAACTTAGTGGAGTTATGGACATCAATAATCTTATACTGTTGTCCAATGATGTGTTGTTCAGGAGCCACTAGGTTTTCAGTCACCAAAGTGATACTGGCACCTGTGTCCCTGTAGGCCTGGGCCTCAATGCCATTTATTGAAACTGTCTACCTATACTTATCCATTGTGTGGGGACAAGCAGCCAGTGTGGCAAGGCCAATGCCACTAGGTGTGACAGAAACTGTCTTGGGACTGACTACCCCACTTTCTATGATGGACCCATAAGTGAACCCAACTACACCCTTAGTTTGACTGTTGCCGGCAGTCCCACCACTATTACCACTACTGCTAGGGCCACTAGAGCTTGATGTATCAGTGGTGGTAGGCTCAGGGGGTTTACCTGGACAGGACTTATCCCCTGGCCTATGGCCTCTGTTTTTACACCAAGCACCAAGGCTTTTTAATGTGTGCAGGTTGTGAAGAAGAGGAAGAATTTGTTTTATCCCCACCCCCTGAAGAGTGTTTTTGTGGGCCTGATGAAGACTCATTTTTAGATTTGTCCCCACCCTTGTCTGAAGACTTACCATCCTTCTTCTTGCCATCCTTGTCACCCCCTGTATGAACTTTTCTGTTCACTCTTGTTCTGACCCATTTGTCTGCCTTCTTTCCCAATTCTTGGGGAGAGGTCAGATTGGAGTCCACTAGATATTGGTGTAACAAATCAGACACACAGTTATTAAGAATATGCTCTCTCAGGATCAAGTTATACAGGCTTTCATAGTCAGAAACTTTACTGCCATGTAACCACCCCTACAAGGCCTTCACTGAATGGTCAACAAAGTCTACCCAGTCTTGTGAAGACTCCTTTTTGGTTTCTCTGAACTTAATCCTGTATTGTTCAGTGGTTAAGCCATAACCATCCAGGAGTGCATTCTTTAAAACTGTAAAATTATTGGCATCACTTTCCTTTACAGTAAGGAGCCTATCCCTACCCTTTCCACTGAAAGATAGCCATAGGATAGCAGCCCACTGCCTTTGAGGGACCCCCTGTACAACACAGGCCCTCTCAAGTGCAGCAAACCACTTGTTAATGTCATCCCCCTCCTTGTAAGGGGGAACTATCTTATGCAGATTCCTAGAATCATGCTCTTTTACAGGATTACTATCTGTAATACTGCTGCTGCCACCATGGGGTCCTAACCCCAACCTCTGCCTTTCTTTTTCTAAGTCTAAAGTTTCCCTGTCTAGAGCCAACTGTTGCTGTTTAAGCTTCAGCGTGGACTCTTCCACTCTCAATCTATTGAGCTCCCTTTCTAACATTCTGTCATCAGGGTGGGTGGGTTGGGCATGCTTAGACACAGAAGAATGGTGTGAATGAACAGAGGGAGACCTGTCCCTAATAGTTGGCACTCTAACAACCTGGCCTGCAGGAGTGAAACCCCTACTGTGATGAGAGCTCACATTAGTACCAGTGATGCTAGGTGGCCTGCTAAGGGGCAGGTTGGGAAGAATACTATCTAACATTCTTACTGGGGCCACCCCAGAATCAGAGTGTGAACCATCTGCCAATTTCTCACTTGATGTGCCACCTAAGGCCTTATCATTTTCAATGAGCATATTTATTAACAATTCTCTAGAGCAGAGGTCTTCAAACTGGGGGGCGGGCCCCCCTAGTGGGGCCTCGAGTGATCCCAGGGGGGGGCCCAGACTCTGGTCAAAATAAATATTATACAGATAGTAGGCTTTTTTTAAAAGCAGAAGCATGTTATTGTAGTTTTAAAAAGGTAACAGTACTTAACTGTAATGTTTAAATAGGTTTAGACATATTTACACATTTCCATGTTTATAAAATAATTGTGAAAAAATCTGAGGGGGGCCCAATGATTTTTATTTTTCAACTGGGGGGGGCGGCATTAAAAAGTTTGGAGACCTCTGCTCTAGAGGGAATTCTTCCCTACCCCTAAACCTCTATCAATGCAGAGACTCCTTGCACCTTTCCAGCTAAGGTGGTCATAAGCAGTGCTGGCCAGATCAAGAGTTTGGCCTGTACCAGACATGATAGAAAAAGGTTTAAGGGACAGAAAAAGAAAGACAAAGTTTCAGAACTTTTTAAGGAAACAGAAAAAAAACTTTTTCAACTTTTAAGAAACTTTTTGAAAGTTTTAGAAGTACTTTTCAGCACTTAGCAATAGAGTAAGAGAAGAAAAGCAAAACTTTGTGGTTAGGTGTACATACACTGAACTTGTTTTGTATATTTTTCTCTTATGAAAAGTACAAAATGACAAAGTGGTAAGTAGTTGCAAGTACTTATCCCACCGCTGCACAACCAATGTAGGAGGCTGGCCTGGTTTGTAGTGGTACCAAGGGGTACTTACACTCTGCACCAAGTCCCGTTATCCGTTATTAGTGTAGAAGAGGTGTCTAGCAGCTTAGGCTGATAGAAAAGGGTAGCTTAGCAGAGCAGCTTAGGCTGAACTAGGAGACATGCAAACCTCCCACTATACCACTGGTGTCATATGCACAATATCATAAGAAAACACAATACACAGATATACTAAAAATAAAGGTACTTTATTTTTATGACAATATGCCAAAAGTATCTCAGTGAGTACCCTCAGTATGAGGATAGCAAATATACACAAGATATGTGTACACAATACCAAAAATATGCAGTAATAGCAATAGAAAGCAATGCAAGCAATGTACAGTCACAATAGATTGCAATGAGAGCACATAGGTATAGGGGCAACACAAACCATATACTCCAAAAGTGGAATGCAAACCACGAATGGACCCCGAACCTATGTGAGCTTGTAGAGGGTCGCTGGGACTGTAAGAAAACAGTGAGGGTTAGAAAAATAGCCCACCCCAAGACCCTGAAAAGTAGGTGTAAAGTGCACCTAAGTTCTCCAGAGAGCACAGAAGTCGTGATAGGGGAATTCTGCAAGGAAGACCAACACCAGCAATGCAACAACAATTGATTTCCGGACGAGAGTACCTATGGAACAAGGGGACCAAGTCCAAGAGTCATGACAAAGTCGAGATTGGGCAGATTCCCAGGAAATGCCAGCTGGGGGTGCAAAGAAGCTGCCACCGGATGGTAGAAGCTGTGGATTCTGCAAGAACGAAGAGGACTAGGAACTTCCCCTTTGGAGGATGGATGTCCCATGTCGTGAAGAAGCTTGCAGAGGTGTTCCCACGCAGAAAGACCGCAAACAAACCTTGCTAGCTGCAAGGGTCGCGGTTAGGATTTTTGGATGCTGCTGTGGCCCAGGAGGGACCAGGATGTCGCCAATTGCGTAAGGAGGCAGAGGGGGAGCCCAGCAAGACAAGGAGCCCTCACAGAAGCAGGCAGCACCCGCAGAAGTGCTGAAACAGGCACATAAAGAGGAGTGAACCAGAGCTCACCCGAAGTCACAAAAGGAGATCCAACGACGCCGGAGGACAACTCAGGAGGTTGTGCACTGCAGGTTAGAGTGTCGGGGACCCAGGCTTGGCTGTGCACAAAGGAAATCCTGGAAGAGTGCACAGGAGCCAGAGCAGCTGCAAATCACGCAGTAGCCAGCAATGCAGTCTAGCGTGGTGAGGCAAGGACTTACCTCCACCAAACTTGGGCTGAAGAGTCACTGGACTGTGGGAGTCACTTGGACAGAGTTGCTGAGTTCCAGGGACCCCGCTCGTCGTGCTGGGAGGGGACCCAGAGGACCGGTGATGCAGTCTTTTGTTGCCTGCGGTTGCAGGGGGAAGATTCTGTCAACCCATGGGAGATTTCTTCGGAGCTTCTAGTGCAGAGAGGAGGCAGACTACCCCCACAGCATGCACCACCAGGAAAACAGTCGAGAAGGCGGCCGGATCAGCGATACAAGGTTGCAGTAGTCGTCTTTGCTACTTTGTTGCGGTTTTGCAGGCATCCAGAGCAGTCAGCGGTCGATTCCTTGGCAGAAGGTGAAGAGAGAGATGCAGAGGAACTCCTATGAGCTCTTGCATTCGTTATCTAAAGAATTCCCCAAAGCAGAGACCCTAAATAGCCAGAAAAGGAGGTTTGGTTACCTAGGAAGGAGAATAGGCTAGCAACACAGGTAAGAGCCTATGAGAAGGAGTCTCTGACGTCACCTGCTGGCACTGGCCACTCAGAGAAGACCAGTGTGCCAGCAGCACATCTGTTTCCAAGATGGCAGAGGTCTGGAGCACACTGGAGGAGCTCTGGGCACCTCCCCTGAGAGGTGCAGGTCAGGGGAGTGGTCACTCCCCTTTCCTTTGTCCAGTTTCACGCCAGAGCAGGGCTGGGGGATCCCTGAACCGGTGTAGACTGGCTTATGCAGAGATGGGCACCATCTGTGCCCATCAAAGCATTTCCAGAGGCTGGGGGAGGCTACTCCTCCCCAGCCCTGACACATTTTTCCAAAGGGAGAGGGTGTAACACCCTCTCTCTGAGGAAGTCCTTTGTTCTGCCTTCCTGGGCCAAGCCTGGCTGGACCCTAGGAGGGCAGAAACCTGTCTGAGGGGTTGGCAGCAGCAGCAGCTGCAGTGAAACCCCGGGAAAGGTAGTTTGGCAGTACCCGGGTCTGTGCTAGAGACTCGGGGGATCATGGAATTGTCTCCCCAATGCCAGAATGGCATTGGGGTGGCAATTCCATGATCTTAGACATGTTACATGGCCATGTTCGGAGTTACCATTGTGACGCTATACATAGGCAGTGACCTATGTATAGTGCACGCGTGTAATGGTGTCCCCGCACTCACAAAGTCCGGGGAATTTGCCCTGAACGATGTGGGGGCATCTTGGCTAGTGCCAGGGTGCCCACACACTAAATAACTTAGCACCCAACCTTTACCAGGTAAAGTTTAGACATATAGGTGACTTATAAGTTACTTAAGTGCAGTGGTAAATGGCTGTGAAATAACGTGGACGTTATTTCACTCAGGCTGCAGTGGCAGGCCTGTGTAAGAATTGTCAGAGCTCCCTATGGGTGGCAAAAGAAATGCTGCAGCCCATAGGGATCTCCTGGAACCCCAATACCCTGGGTACCTCAGTACCATATACTAGGGAATTATAAGGGTGTTCCAGTATGCCAATGTGAATTGGTGAAATTGGTCACTAGCCTGTTAGTGACAATTTGTAAAGAGAAAGCATAACCACTGAGGTTCTGGTTAGCAGAGCCTCAGTGAGACAGTTAGGCATCACACAGGGAACACATACATATAGGTCACAAACTTATGAGCACTGGGGTCCTGACTAGCAGGGTCCCAGTGACACATAACAAACATACTGAAAACATAGGGTTTTCACTATGAGCACTGGGCCCTGGCTAGCAGGATCCCAGTGAGACAGTGAAAACACCCTGACATACACTCACAAACAGGCTAAAGGTGGGGGTAACAAGGCTAAAAAGAGGCTACTTTCTCACACAACTTCCCCCACCCCCCCAAACGAAGGACAATAAGGCTAACCTTGGCCAGTTGAGACTTTATTGTCTAAGTGGTGATCAGTAGAGAGTAGCTCTGCAATAGACTGGTTACTCCCTTTATCATCCACTATATGGTTACTTCCCTGTGGGGATGTAAACACCCTGTTTGAAGTTTTTTAGCTAAGCAACAATGTGAAGATATATTTTCAGAGTTTCTATCAGTAAGTTTTAGTTTAGAGCAGTGGGAATTATCCACTGAACCTATTTCTAGTGATGAGAATGCCAGACAGGGATGCTGTCTCAGTAAAGCCATAGCTGGGCAAAAACTTTGTCCATATGGCTGGAAGAGAGAACAGGGATGCTGTTTCCCTTGATTTGGAGCAGGGCAGGGATGCTGTCCTATGAGCTCCACACTAGGGCAGGGATGCTGTCCGAAGTATTGTGAGGCAGTGTAGAGTTTTTGCACTAAAGGTTCTCTGGGAGGGTTGGAGGGATGCTCCATTTTAACTAACATGGTGCTCTTTTTCTCACCAATATGAGTTATCCCACAGAGAGGTACTTCCATCTCCTGGAGTACAGCTATGCCAGCTGATGATTCCCTTGGAACAGGTGCCACCCCAGGAGAGGTTTCTCCCATCTCAGGAATGGTATCCTGAATGGCAGGGTGGTTAGGGGATTCTGTGATACCCTTTTTACCTGTTGTTGGAGAGGGATCCTGAGTTTTCAGGCCTTCTCTCCTTTGCTTTTTCATTTCAGTAGAAATGAGAGGAAACAATTCCTCAGGGATACCCAGCATGGCTGCATGGGTATAAAACTCTACATCAGCCCAACCTGAGGCCTCTAGGTCATTACCTAAGAGACAATTGACAGGTAAGCTAGGTGATACTACCACCTGCTTAGGCCCAGTAACTCCACCCCAACTAAGCTGAACTATAGCTAAGGGAAGAAACTTAGTGGAGTTATGGACATCAATAATCTTGTACTGTTGTCCAATGATGTGTTGTTCAGGAGCCACTAGGTTTTCTGTCACCAAAGTGATACTGGCACCTGTGTCCCTGTAGGCCTGTGCCTCAACGCCATTTATTGAAACTGTCTGCCTGTACTTATCCATTGTAAGGGGACAAGCAGCCAGTGTGGCAAGGCCAATGCCACTAGGTGTGACAAAAACTGTCTTGGGACTGACTACCCCACTTTCTATGTTGGACCCATAAGTGAACCCAACTACACCCTTAGTTTGACTGTTGCCAGCAGTCCCACCACTATTACCACTACTGCTAGGGCCACTAGAGCTTGATGTATCAGTGGTGGTAGGCTCAGGGGGTTTACCTGGACAGGACTTATCCCCTGGCCTATGGCCTCTGTTTTTACACACAAAGCACCAAGGCTTTTTAATGTGTGCAGGTTGTGAAGAAGAGGAAGAATTTGTTTTATCCCCACCCCCTGAAGAGTGTTTTTGTGGGCCTGATGAAGACTAATTTTTAGATTTGTCCCCACCCTTGTCTGAAGACTTACCATCCTTCTTCTTCCCATCCTTGTCACCCCCTGTATGAACTTTTCTGTTCACTCTTGTTCTGACCCATTTGTCTGCCTTCTTTCCCAATTCTTGGGGAGAGGTCAGATCTGAGTCCACTAGATATTGGTGTAACAAATCAGACACACAGTTATCAAGAATATGCTCTCTCAGGATCAAGTTATACAGGCTTTCATAGTCAGAAGCTTTACTGCCACGTAACCACCCCTCCAAGGCCTTCAATGAATGGTCAACAAAGTCTACCCAGTCTTGTGAAGACTCCTTTTTGATTTCTTCGAACTTAATCCTGTATTGTTCAGTGGTTAAGCCATAACCATCCAGGAGTGCATTCTTTAAAACTGTAAAATTATTCGCATCACTTTCCTTCACAGTAAGGAGCCTATCCCTACCCTTTCCACTAAAAGATAGCCATAGGATAGCAGCCCACTGCCTTTGAGGGACCCCCTGTACAACACAGGCCCTCTCAAGTGTAGCAAACCACTTGTTAATGTCATCCCCCTCCTTGTAAGGGGGAACTATCTTATGCAGATTCCTAGAATCATGCTCTTTTACAGGATTACTATCTGTAATACTGCTGCTGCCACCATGGGGTCCTAACCCCAACCTCTGCATTTCTTTTTCTAAGTCTAAAGTTTCCCTGTCTAGAGCCAGCTGTTGCTGTTTAAGCTTCAGCCTGGACTCTTCCACTCTCAATCTATTGAGCTCCCTTTCTAACATTCTGTCATCAGGGTGGGTGGGTTGGGCATGCTTAGACACAGAAGAATGGTGTGAATGAACAGAGGGAGACCTGTCCCTAGTAGTTGGCACTCTAACAACCTGGCCTGCAGGAGTGAAACCCCTACTGTGATGAGAGCTCACATTAGTACCAGTGATGCTAGGTGGCCTGCTAAGGGGCAGGTTGGGAAGAATACTATTTAACATTCTTACTGGGGCCACCCCAGAATCAGAGTGTGAACCATCTGCCAATTTCTCACCTGATGTGCCACCTAAGGCCTTATCATTTTCAATGAGCATATTAACTAACAATTCTCTAGAGGGATTCTTCCCTACCCCTAAACCTCTATCAATGCAGAGACTCCTTGCACCTTTCCAGCTAAGGTGGTCATAAGCAGTGCTGGCCAGATCAAGAGTTTGGCCTGTATCAGACATGATAGAAAAAGGTTTCAGGGACAGAAAAAGAAAGAAAAAGTTTCAGAACTTTTTAAGGAAACAGAAAAAAAACGTTTTCAACTTTTAAGAAACTTTTTGAAAGTTTTAGTAGTACTTTTCAGCACTTAGCAATAGAGTAAGAGAAGAAAAGCAAAACTTTTTGGTTAGGTGTACATACACTGAACTTGTTTTGTATATTTTTCTCTTATGAAAAGTACAAAATGACAAAGTGGTAAGTAGTTGCAAGTACTTATCCCACCGCAGCACAACCAATGTAGCAGGCTGGCCTGGTTTGTAGTGGTACCAAGGGGTACTTACACTCTGCACCAGGTCCCGTTATCCCTTATTAGTGTAGAAGAGGTGTCTAGCAGCTTAGGATGATAGAAAAGGGTAGCTTAGCAGAGCAGCTTAGGCTGAACTAGGAGACATGCAAAGCTCCCACTATACCACTGGTGTCATATGCACAATATCATAAGAAAACACAATACACAGATATACTAAAATTAAAGGTACTTTATTTTTATGACAATATGCCAAAAGTATCTCAGTGGGTGCCCTCAGTATGAGGATAGCAAATATACACAAGATATATGTACACAATACCAAAAATATGCAGTAATAGCAATAGAAAGCAATGCAAGCAATGTACAGTCACAATAGATTGCAATGAGAGAACATAGGTATAGGGGCAACACAAACCATATACTCCAAAAGTGGAATGCGAACCACGAATGGATCCCAAACCTATGTGAGCTTGTAGAGGGTCGCTGGGACTGTAAGAAAACAGTGAGGGTTAGAAAAATAGCCCACCCCAAGACCCTGAAAAGTAGATGTAAAGTGCACCTAAGTTCCCCAGAGAGCACAGAAGTCGTGATAGGGGAATTCTGCAAGGAAGACCAACACCAGCAATGCAACAACAATGGATTTCCGGACGAGAGTACCTTTGGAACAAGGGGACCAAGTCCAAGAGTCGCGACAAAGTCGAGATTGGGCAGATGCCCAGGAAATGCCAGCTGGGGGTGCAAAGAAGCTGCCACCGGATGGTAGAAGCTGTGGATTCTGCAAGAACGAAGAGGACTAGGAACTTTCCCTTTGGAGGATGGATGTCCCACATCGTGAAGAAGCTTGCAGAGGTGTTCCCACGCAGAAAGACCGCAAACAAGCCTTGCTAGCTGCAAGGGTCACGGTTAGGGTTTTTGGATGCTGCTGTGGCCCAGGAGGGACCAGGATGTCGTCAATTGCGTGAGGAGACAGAGGGGGCGCCCAGCAAGACAAGGAGCCCTCACAGAAGCAGGCAGCACCCGCAGAAGTGCTGAAACAGGCACTACAAAGAGGAATGAACCAGAGCTCACCCGAAGTCACAAAAGGAGATCCAACGACGCCGGAGAACAACTCAGGAGGTTGTGCACTGCAGGTTAGAGTGTCAGGGACCCAGGCTTGGCTGTGCACAAAGGAAATCCTGGAAGAGTTCACAGGAGCGGGAGCAGCTGCAAATCACGTGGTACACAGCAATGCAGTCTAGCGTGGTGAGGCAAGGACTTACCTCCACCAAACTTGGACTGAAGAGTCACTGGACTGTGGGAGTCACTTGGACAGAGTTGCTGAGTTCCAGGGACCACGCTCGTCATGCTGAGAGCGGACCCAGAGGACCGGTGATGCAGTCTTTTGTTGCCTGCGTTTGCAGGGGGAAGATTCCGTCGACCCACAGGAGATTTCTTCGGAGCTTCTAGTGCAGACAGGAGGCAGACTACCCCCACAGCATGCACCACCAGGAAAACAGTCGAGAAGGCGGCCGGATCAGCGATACAAGGTTGCAGTAGTCGTCTTTGCTACTTTGTTGTGATTTTGCAGGCATCCAGAGCAGTCAGCGGTCGATTCCTTGGCAGAAGGTGAAGAGAGAGATGCAGAGGAACTCTGATGAGCTCTTGCATTCGTTATCTAAAGAATTCCCCAAAGCAGAGACCCTAAATAGCCAGAAAAGGAGGTTTGGCTATCTAGGAAGGAGGATAGGCTAGCAACACAGGTAAGAGCCTATCAGAAGGAGTCTCTGACGTCACCTGCTGGCACTGGCCACTCAGAGCAGTCCAGTGTGCCAGCAGCACCTCTGTTTCCAAGATGGCAGAGGTCTGGTGCACACTGGAGGAGCTCTGGGCACCTCCCCTGGGAAGTGCAGGTCAGGGGAGTATTCACTCCCCTTTCCTTTGTCCAGTTTCGCGCCAGAGCAGGGCTGGGGGTGTCGTAGTTTGGACTCTTGCTCTGAGCAAGACTGCTGGTCTCAGGATGACAGTACTTTCGTTTGTAGGTGACTAAGGGGGTCATTCTGACCCTGGCGGTCACCGACCGCCAGGGTCAACGACCACGGAAGCACCGCCAACAGGCTGGCGGTGCTTCCTGGGCCATTCTGACCGCGGCGGTAAAGCCACGGTCAGAAAAGGGGAACCAGCGGTTTCCCGCCGGTTTACCCCTGGCCCAGGGAATCCATGGGGATTCCGACCCCCTTCCTGCCATCCTGTTCCTGGCGGTTTTTACTGCCAGGAACAGGATGGCGGGAACGGGTGTCGCGGGCCCCCTAACAGGGCCCCATAATGATTTTCAGTGTCTGCTTTGCAGACACTGAAAATCGCGATGGGTGCCACTGCACCAGTCGCACCCCTGCAAATCCGCCAGCTCCATTCGGAGTCGGCTTCCTCTTTGCAGGGGCTTTCCCGCTGGGCCGGCGGGCGATCTTCTTGAGATCGCCCGCCGGCCCAGCAGGAAAGTTGGAATCACCGCCGCGGTCATTTGACCGCGGTGCGGTGTTTGGGCGGTTTCCGCCCGGCGGGCGGTGCCCGCCGCCCGCCGGGGTCGGAATGACCCCCTAAGTCTCTTCCTACAACTAGTTGTAACTGTTGTCCAAACCTTACCGGCTTACTAGCAGTACCTCACCAGAAACACAATAGTAAAAGGTGATTTGTAGCAGTCGCTTACGCATGGACTCAAAGTAAGATCTCTCAGGGTTGTCGTGGTTAAACGGAAATTACCCTTTTCTCACAGATTTATTATGTCTCATACAAACAAAGGCAATAACACAGATGCAGTGAAATTATAATAGTTTTTATTCAACATAACTGCAATTTGTGATAAGTTGCATGAACTGCAATGATTAGGATAATGAATATACCAAGCAACAGTATTGTGAAGAAGAGAGTCATTGTTATAAAGACCCCCACCATTGTGCAATATATAAAAGAAATATATGTATATGTTTAAGATGGAATATGCCCTAATACCCTAAGAAGAATAGGTCTAACCTCCTACCTAATAGGAGAGCTGGGTTTGTTAAACCTAATCTGCCAAAGCAGTGTCCATGAGAGGAGCCCCCAACCCTCGTTTCCTTGGAATGAGGTCTCTATCTCAGACTCCGCAGGGACACGAAGACTGGGTCAGCGTCAAGATGACTGCAGCATCGGTATCAGCGATGGTGGCGATGCCCTCTGGTCGGAATCCCTCTGATTATCTGTCTAAAGTGTGTTGTATGTATACAGATCTACAAGGTCCCCTGACATAAGTGTTATTCATAACAATAGATAACAGGTATGCTTTGGACGGCAATTAATATCAACAATCCCTCGAAGTATAGAGAGGGAAAATCCCTAAGTGTGAATACCTACTGTATGTTTGTCTTTCGTGCTTGATCTTGACGCCTTGGCGCAGTGACACTGATAATAGAACCCATAACAAGTGGCCTAACTATAAACAAGGCCACCATCTTAAAGGAAATAAATAATTAAATGGACTAAGACAGAGCAAGCTAAGTAGGTTAAAAGTCACTGGGTGACGGGGGCACGAGTTTACAAGCCTACGGCTAAGCTAACTCCTGTTATCCCGTTAAAACAAACTAGGATTCACTACAGGGGATCCCTGAACCGGTGTAGACTGGCTTATGCAGAGATGGGCACCATCTGTGCCCATCAAAGCATTTCCAGAGGCTGGGGGAGGCTACTCCTCCCCAGCCCTGACACATTTTTCCAAAGGGAGAGGGTGTAACACCCTCTCTCTGAGGAAGTCCTTTGTTCTGCCTTCCTGGGCCAAGCCTGGCTGGACCCCAGGAGGGCAGAAACCTGTCTGAGGGGTTGGCAGCAGCAGCAGCTGCAGTGAAACCCCGGGAAAGGTAGTTTGGCAGTACCCGGGTCTGTGCTAGAGACTCGGGGGATCATGGAATTGTCTTCCCAATGCCAGAATGGCATTGGGGTGACAATTCCATGATCTTAGACATGTTACATGGCCATGTTCGGAGTTACCATTGTGACGTTATACATAGGTAGTGACCTATGTATAGTGCACGCGTGTAATGGTGTCCCGCACTCACAAAGTCTGGGGAATTTGCCCTGAACGATGTGGGGGCATCTTGGCTAGTGCCAGGGTGCCCACACACTAAGTAACTTAGCACCCAACCTTTACCAGGTAAAGGTTAGACATATAGGTGACTTATAAGTTACTTAAGTGCAGTGGTAAATGGCTGTGAAATAACACGAAATCCCTAAGTGTGAATACCTACTGTATGTTTGTCTTTCGTGCTTGATCTTGACGTCTTGGCGCAGTGACACTGATAATAGAACCCATAACAAGTGGCCTAACTATAAACAAGGCCGCCATCGTAAAGGAAATAAATAATTAAATGGACTAAGACAGAGCAAGCTAAGTAGGTTAAAAGTCACTGGGTGACGGGGGCACGAGTTTACAAGCCTACGGCTAAGCTAACTCCTGTTATCCCGTTAAAACAAACTAGGATTCACTACACCCTCCCCATTGCCGTAACAGGTATGATGAAGGTAAAGCAACCCAAACGCTAAAAAAGCTGCTACTGAACTAAAAGCCAAAAAACAAAAACAAAAACTCAAGCTAAAAAATGTACTTAATGACAAAATAATTGCTGTGTGTTAAAATTTGTTTAAAAAACATACAGAGATGTTAATATCAACCATGACAAGTATAGCAAACTTTTAGTATAATCGCTTATTTTAGAACCAGGAACTGGTAAGCAAATTCATCAAATCATGTGTTATATGCAGGATCTTGAAGAATGTCATCGAAGTCACCATTCAAGGATCTTAAAAATTAGTCAACATCGTCTGAAGTGAAATCGAGAGCTGGACGGACAAACGGATCCACAGAGCAGAAGTGAGCCATATTCATCGGTGTATCGACACTAGCTGCAGAGTCCTCATCCATATTAGATCTTATAACGGAAGGCTCATAGGTGGCCTCGCAGAGCAACCTCAGTCTCAAGGGGCATGACCGTGTATGAACCCTCATCGGGGACATCAGCAGTTCGTGGTCCACAGGAGATGTCGGTACAACAGCAAGACAGACCATAGGCAGATGTTCAAAGAGACACCATATGCAGTGGAACACCGGTTGCACACACCAGAGTAGAGGCCGGAATGACAATGACCAGTCAAACTCCAGTTCCACCAGCAAAGGTGTACCGAAGATCCGAACCATGCGTTCACGGCACAGCTGGGTAGACGGGAGCGGCTCCATTGCTCTGTGTCGCTGGAAAAAAACAACCACTGCGAATCAGAAAAAATAGCAGTAGCAGTCCGCCAATTAAAGCCAAAATAATTGGAAAGCCACCAAACACACTTGAAAAGAGAGAATGGATGGCTGATGGGATGACTCCGAAGACAGTCTGGAAGATGGACACGAAACCAGACCCGACAGCCTTAAAGAAATGAACAATCCCAGTTGTGCTTGAAGCATTGAATATTCTGGATACCAACTCTCCAAAGTGTTTGGGGAAATAGGTATTTAAAAGGGATTGTATCTCGGCTGATGATCTTGCAATCTGGAGAGCATATGTCTCTTTTGCGGATGTCAAGGCGACCTGTTTCTGAAACAATAGCGCCTTTAGTCTACTCAACTTGTCATAGTTCACATTTATAGTATCAATGTGGGGCCACATTTCAGATACTTGTATCTCTCGTGTGGGGGGAAACCAAACATGGCCACAACACGTAACGACCTTCGTGACTGAGATTGCGTAGGCAATTCCAGGTCGCAAGCCGCAGCAGCTGTCATCGCTCAGTAGAACATAACTCCCATTAGAAAGTACATGAAACACTGAACGAATCAAGGGGACGGGAGTACCCTTCAGAAAACAGGCCAAATTTGCGACCCCCGCATTGCAAAGACCGTGAAGAGACACCTGTTTGCATAACATAGAATGACGAACAGCAGTCTCACATTCACTTCCACTAAGAAAGACCTCCTGTTCACCATTCAAACATCGATACTCAAAGGGCAACTCCCACTCTTCCTTAATAAAGCTATCTCCTAGACGTTCATATCGTCCCATTGCAAGATGTTTCAGGCAGCTCGAGAAACGAAAGGTCGAAAACGGTAAATTAATAATGCCGTGTAAGAGCCAGATAGTTGAAGGACTCTCTGCTACCGTGAAGGGCAACTTATCTAACTTCTCTACTTGAAGCAAGGTGAAACGAGCCTCCCTTTTAGCCATTGTCTCCTGTTCCCTGGAAAAATTAAAAGCAGCGAATAGTTCACTCCCATTAATGTATTTCCATGGAATGTGGCCACTTCTCAGTGACTGTAATGCACAACCCAGCTGCATGATGGAACGTAGCTGTATTTGCCCATGATATAACCAGGACAAATCAGTCTGAGTGATATCAATAGCAGACTACACTATATTTGACAGTGAATAAATCCTGTTGGACAGTGTGTTCATGCCATTGTCGACAACAGCCAATGTTTTTTCCAAATTCTCCTTATCAAGTTGCCTTAAACGTGCAGCAGCCTCAATTTGAGAAAGTTTCCAAATTTCATTATACATAGCATATAAAAACCGTTTAGAGCGTTGTTTCCTAGGACCTAATAGGGAATCCTGTAAGTCTATACTATCAGAAAGAGTGTTCAGGTGTTGTTTAACCGCTGTTAAAGTGTTTGTCTGCACCCATTGCTGGCACAGCTTACCCACACTGTATGTTGTAATTATACCAGTATGTTGACCTGATATTAAGCGAGGGTCTGGCCTATGAATGGAAAAAAACCCTGAAGAGTTCAAAAAACGCCTTTGACACTCATCAGTGTCGGTGGGCCATACCAACCATCCGCCGGGACAGGAAAGTGAAGAATTATAAGCACCAGCCTTAACCATTGCATCTAGCCTGTCCTCTGAAATATTAAGAAAGTGTTGCCAATCTCTAAATTTTGTCGGAGTAGGGATACTGGGCGTGTTCAGATCTTTAATTTTTGCTAACCCCAGACATGATGTCTGTTCAACAGTGTCATTTAAAAAAATAATTTGCACAGGAATCAAGCAAGCTCGAAACAAAGCCTCCCTACCCTGTATTTGCCAATCTTGTGTTCCCCATACACTCTTCAGATCGATAGTGTTCTTCCAATATTCGTAACCCTCAATCGAGAGCCGGGAAACAAAAGGATCTGAATAAATCAGTTTTGTATCTGTTAGCAAAAGTTTTTTAAATTGCGCTGTAGGTAATTTAAAATAATATGATTCAGCTTTCTTTGTATCATGCCCAGAAAAGTATGTGAATTTGTCACTGTAATACTTTGGACTCCCCACCCGTGGTGTTGAACAGTGTTCCCATTGTGTGTAGTTAAAGAGAGGCCTATATCTAGTTGCACGGTGCAGGTAGTGATGTCCCCAATTGTTATAGCAGAACATTTCCCCATAATTCATTGTATAATCATATACATCATCACTTCCAAAAGCGGAGTAGTCCTTCATTTCAGTTAGCATTGAATCAACTGTTTGGACATCCCAATCATCAGAGACAACATTAGGTGTAATAACATCAGACATTGAAATTTTGAACACGTATGGTATTTGAATTATCTCTGTAGGCCCATATATATCGAACGGAACTTTGTCCCATACAATCCCATCAGGAATCGGAATAGCTGTAATATTGACAGGGGACAAATCACGTCGGATGTTATGTGATGAATGATGTGGTGTTAAAATTTCATCAACAGGCTCCACAGAGGAGCGATCAGCGATATAGTGACCATTAATTAGTAAAATGAAAACAGTCACAAAACCAATCCATAAAAATAATGCAATGAATGTCAAACAGAACCAGAGATAGTTCCATGGATATATCAAATAGTTCTCCTTAAGCCATCGATAGAATTTGCTACTTCTTGAAAGTTTGACAGTCTCAGTTGAGGATGAATCCTAAGAAAAATCATCAATGTCCACAAAATAGCCAGAGGAAGTCTCTGCAAACACAGGACCCGTCGAATTCTCATCCATTGCTCTTGGAAGTTCTTGATAGACGACGTTATTAGCCATGGAAGTGTTTGTGTAAAACACAGCCAAATCCTTAAGCGGGGTGGTCACTGAAGTTGTTACAAGTTCATTTTCCGCCCTCCCCATGGTCGAGGAAGTGTTCGGAACAGCAGTTGACATAGTTGCATAGTCAGTAGTAGTGATATTCATCCTACTATGTAGATGAATGTCCTGTTGGGTAGTGAGAGGGGATCGGGAACTACCTAAGGGACCTCCTGGTCTACTGTGAAGAATCGGCCACATGGTGTAATTTGATGTCATCAATTGAGATGAATCTGTTTGATTTGGAACCAGACAATGGTGGAAGGATGACAGTCCTGGTGCCTTTTATCCCCAAGACCGGTACAGGTGCTCTGTATGATGGACCAAACTCTTTTCTCACAGCGATCTTCTCACGAACCAGATCCCCAGCGTTAGGAATCCAGCCAGTCGATGTTTTCGCCAATTCCCTTATTCCCAAGGTGGCAGCACTTGTAGATGATTTATCATCACAGAATTGTTGAAGCTCCTGTAAAACAGCGAGACGTTCTTTTATGTCAAATGGTGTTTCTGCTGCCACCATACCAGGGGCATCAAGATCGGGGACATACATAGGTGTCCCAAAGAGAACCTCATATGGAGACTTTCCCCTCAAGGACCGTCTTGGCAGATTATTCAGTGCTCTCTGGACCCCATATAGGTGATGTAACCAACTGCGGCCTGAACCTAATACTCAAGCTGTTAAGGACTGCTTTAGATCACGATTCCGCCTCTCCACGACTGAATTTCCCTCGGGATGGTAAGGTGAGGAGTAATGGAGTTCAACACCCATCGTTCTCATGGTGTCCCTGAAAGCTTTAGAGGCAAATGCAGGGCCCTGGTCCGAATGGAATGCTGCAACCGCATATGTACCGCTAAAGATCAGCAAATCTTTTATAACAGTCCGGGCGTCAGCCGACCGCTGTGGCCATACCCACAGGAATCTAGAACAGGAATCTACAGCCACTAAAATGTATTTATATGCACCATCTTGTTGCAAGGGACCACAATGGTCCAGGTACACACAATGGAGTGGCTTGTCTGACACTGAGAGAGATGTCTGCGGAGGGCGTTTGATATTTGAGCCCTTAATCTGCTGACAAATGTCACAGCAAAGGACATACTGTTTAGTCCGTCTGCATAGACCAGGCCACCAGTACCGTTGTTGTAGAATGGTGATAGTGGCCTGTATACCAGCATGTGCAGAAGCGACACCCTCATGTGCAGCTGTAATCAGCTCTAATCTTTGGTCTTCATTGGGGATCACTCGATCACCTACCTCAGGAATTGTTGCAAAAGCAACATTCTGTGCACTGATATGATAAGTATAGTTCGTAGGGTATCCTTTCGGAAGGGTCTTGCCTGCAGCCGAAGCTTTAACGGCAATCAGTATTTCATTATCCAACCTCGTCCGAGAACGAGTCACTGCAGCCACAGAAGCCGTAGCTACTGATGCTTTGGCTGCTTCATCAGCCAATGTATTGCCAGCAACGTGTATTCCTACACATTGGTGCCCTAATGTATGAACTACATGGACACATGGAAGCTTATCTTTAAGATCAGCCACTCTTCCCCACAACATTTTGTGTTTAATGGTGTTCCCTTTAGAATCTCTAAACCCGTTCAGTTTCCAATGATTGAGATATTCATTGTATGACTGGACGCAGTAATATGAATCACAGACGATCAAAGTCTGTGTTCCTGGCTCAGAATGTTCGAGCGCTAGAAGAAGAGCTTTAAGCTCGGCCAACTGGGCTGTGCAGTCCCCTAAGGTCTGAGTGTAGGTGTTGTGAGGATGGAAAACTCATTTTTCCATTACTCCGCACACGGCTGCGCAAGCTGCAGAGTATTGATGTTTAGTACCCACAGCCGGTTGTGCCGATCCGTCAGTATAAATGATGGTAGTATAACTGTCTATTGGCAATATATGTAGAGGAGCGGGGTACTCCTGTTCATACTGGAGAAATTCTTGTGTCTGAAGTCTTGGGTCAAACACATAATCAACATCAGTCTCGGTCAGAGACGTTGCCCATTGAATCCAGCGTGGATGTAATGCCTTAGCGTTTGGAACGCTCGCTTTAGTGACAGCCTCTAAGGTCGGCACCGGGGAGACAACAATAATGCATTTCCCCTGGGCAAGTGGCCTCTCCTTTATGACGGCCATCTGAACTGCTGTGAGAATTTTTTCAGTAGGAGCAAAACGTTTCTCAGCATTGGAGTACAAATGTGACTTGTATGCTATCGGCACCGTGTCACCCTCATTAAAGGTGACATAGGTAAATCCAAGGGCACCAGCTATTATTCTGATGACCAAATTTGTTTTATTGTCACATGTGTATAAGTGTCTAGCTTCCAGCATGTCCCTAAGGATGTGTGTGTGTTCAATCGTCCATCGCCTGCTAGAAAAATTGGGCTGAATTAAGTCATAAAGAGGCTTGATGCGTTCAGCATAATCTGGAATGTATGTTCTGCCAAAATTAAAGAAACCCAGTAATGACTGTAATTTCTTCAGCGTGTTTGGAGGCTGTAGCTGAGCACACTTTTCTAGGAAGTGCGGGGCCAGGCTCTTCCCCTCGTTTGATAGCTCATATCCTAGGAACAATACACTAAGAAAGGCTATCTTGCTTTTCTTAAAATTAAATTTATAGCCGAAGGCTGCAAATCCCCAAATTATCCGATCGACCCTTGCAAGATGTCGAGGGTGTCGTCAGTGAGATAGATATCATCCACATAGGATAATGCATCGGAATCAAGCTCGTGCAAGATTGATGTTACACGGGTCGAAAACAGTCCTGGGCTGTTTTTATAGCCTTGGGGTAAACGACAAAAGCGTTTCTGAGAGCCAAAGGAAAATGCACTTAGGTCCTTACTTTCATGTGCTAAATTCTGGCAGAAAAACCCATTAGATATATCCAATGTAGTTTTATATTTTTTACGCACTATATTATTGATCAGCGCTGTGCTGTGTGAATTTTGTATAGCATATGTGCGTGTATGACTATTCAAGTGTCTATAATCAACCACTATTCTATATGAATGATCAGGTTTTGCAACGGAAAATAACGGATTATTCATTGCCGATGTACAGGGCTCAATTACCCCCTGGTATTCAAGTTGTGACAGTATCTCTGTCACTGGAGCTTTCGCTTCATGTTTAACAGGGTATTGTGGCTGCGGGTGCGGTGTAGACCTAACGGGAATAACATGACAAGGAGAGTCCTTGTCCCAACCTACATGATTACGGTATAATGCAGGTGCCTGCGCTAAAGCCCATTCAGCAGCATAGGCTTTTTTGTCTGCCTCCGGAACAAGATCGGAGAAAGAAGGCAAAATGACATCTTCCCCATGTGGGAGCTTGCGGACATGTTCAGGTGGCCAGTCTCTCTCGGCCAACAGGATATCACTAGTAAGTTCATCCCAAAATATTACACTAATAATGCATTCCACGTCTCCTTCTATCTTAGAGCCCTCTTGTGCTTGCTTTGTACCTTCCTTATGGGCGGTACTCGGTATGTCCAATTTTTTAGGTTTGGCTCCCAAACCATCCCGTCCTATACTAGTATAGGTATCGGAGATTATTTTCGGTAGCTGTCTCTCTTGTTCCAAATTTGGAGTTTCCCGGAGATGCTGGCGTATTGCCAGTGCCACCGCTTCCCCTTTAATATTACTTAGTCTTATCGAGGAGACGGCGTCAAAGTTACGCATCAATTTCATCCCCAGATCCAGGGCCGGTGCAGCCCCATGCTCATTTTGTATTTGTTTTAACACTTTCGGTAAATTGGCAAGTGTAGGGGTACCATGTGTGGTAGTATAAACGGCAGTGAAGACTGTACCCCAAGTGGCACATTCATCCACCGAGGGAACCATCCCGAACGGCAAGCACATAGTGAGCAATCTATGTTTCTCCTGTGGCCCCGTATGGGGGAACACAGCTTCCAGCTGATTAGTTTTCTGAGCAATCCAGAACGGTATTTTTTCCCGTTCCGTGGGCACTTTACCCATAATAGTATGCACTGTTTGTGGATTAATCCCAGTAGCCAATTGATATCCACCAGGTACTGGTGGTGCTGGACGCGCTGGTGTAGTGTTCAATGTTCGCATTACGAACCGAACCAATCGTCTATATAATGCCACTAATTCATTATATAATATTCGTAAATCTGCGATCGGCATAGTCTGTATGCCTGGGTGAGGTGTATATGTGGCAAACATGGGCCATGTAGGCCCTTCATTACTTAAAGGACCTAGCCTCACCCATCGTAGTACATGCGGTAGGGCGCTTTCAAACCAGTTCTGATGCTCTTGATATGTGAGCGATATTTCATGATACTGGTATGCTTCGTATCTTACGGGTACGTTCGCAATGTCATAAGTGTGAAATGTGTGCGTTCGTTGGTCAGCCTCAGGAAAGGCAACCCAACAGTAAAACGTTTCTGTTTGGTAGGCTTCAGTCGCTTCTATAATCAGAGTAACATCCCCGCCCTCTTCTGTAAGGCCATGCGCTAATAAATGTTGTGTAAGTGCATGTCTAGCATTTGCAGGAATGTCTATGGTATTAGCCATAGTTGTTTAGAGAAACGGAACACCAAAATAGGGGAAGTTTTTCCTTTTGTGAGTTCGAGCTCGAACAACCTACAACCTAATTAGGTATTACCTGTTTGGCTGAGGAGGATTCTCCCAAAGACCACGGACGTCTCCGTATAATGGTACTGAGGGTACCTGTTTTCTGTGAGACAGTGATAGTCAGGGTATCCGTAAATTAGTGCCTAAACACCATCGTTGGTTGCGCCATGTCGTAGTTTGGACTCTTGCTCTGAGCAAGACTGCTGGTCTCAGGATGACAGTACTTTCGTTTGTAGGTGACTAAGGGGGTCATACTGACCCCAGCCGGCGCCGGTAGCCGCCGGCCTGGCTGGGACCGCCAGAAGACCGTACCGCGGTCAAAAGACCGCGGCGGTCATTCTGGGTTTCCCACTGGGCTGGCGGGCGACCGCCAAAAGGCCGCCCGCCAGCCCAGTGGGAAACACCCTTCCACGATGAAGCCGGCTCCGAATGGAGCCGGCGGAGTGGAAGGTGTGCGACGGGTGCAGTGGCACCCGTCGCGAATTTCAGTGTCTGCTGAGCAGACACTGAAATTCAAAGTGGGGCCCTCTTACGGGGGCCCCTGCAGTGCCCATGCCATTGGCATGGGCACTGCAGGGGCCCCCAGGGGCCCCACGACACCCCTCACCGCCATCCTGTTCCTGACGGTCGAAACCGCCAGGGACAGGATGGCGGTGAGGGGGTCGGAATCTCCATGGAGGATTCCCATGGGCAGCGGAAAGTCGGCGGTACACCGCCGACTTTCCGTTTCTGGCCGCGGCTGTACCGCCGCGGTCAGAATGCCCTGCGGAGCACCGCCAGCCTGTCAGAATGACCCCCTAAGTCTCTTCCTACAACTAGTTGTAACTGTTGTCCAAACCTTACCGGCTTACTAGCAGTACCTCACCAGAAACACAATAGTAAAAGGTGATTTGTAGCAGTCGCTTACGCATGGACTCAAAGTAAGATCTCTCAGGGTTGTCGTGGTTAAACGGAAATTACCCTTTTCTCACAGATTTATTATGGGGGTGATTCTAAGTCTGGCGGGCGGCGGAGGCCGCCCGCCAGACTTCCCCCTCCAAAATACCACTCCGCGGTCGAAAGACCGCTGAGGGTATTTTGGGTTTTGCACTGGGCTGGCGGGCGACCGCCAAAAGGCCGCCCGCCAGCCCAGTGCAAAACACCCTTCCCACGAGGACGCCGGCTCAGAATTGAGCCAGCGGAGTGGGAAGGTGCGACGGGTGCAGTTGCATCCGTCGCGAATTTCAGTGTCTGCAAAGCAGACACTGAAATTCTTTTTGGGGCCCTCTTACGGGGGCCCCTGCAGTGCCCATGCCATTGGCATGGGCACTGCAGGGGCCCCCAGGGGCCCCGCGACACCCCATACCGCCATCCTGTTCCTGGCGGGAGAACCGCCAGGAACAGGATGGCGGTATGGGGTGTCAGAATCCTCCATGGCGGCGCAGCTTGCTGCGCCGCCATGGAGGATTCATTTGGGCAGCGGAAAACCGGCAGGAGACCGCCGGTTTTCCACTTCTGACCACGGCCGAACCGCCGCGGTCAGAATGCACAGCGGGGCACCGCCAGCCTGTTGGCGGTGCCCCTGTCATTTTAGCCCTGGCGGTCTTGAACCGCCAGGGTTAGAATGACCCCCTATGTCTCATACAAACAAAGGCAATAACACAGATGCAGTGAAATTATAATCGTTTTTATTCAACATAACTGCAATTTGTGATAAGTTGCATGAACTGCAATGATTAGGATAATGAATATACCAAGCAACAGTATTGTGAAGAAGAGAGTCATTGTTATAAAGACCCCCACCATTGTGCAATATATAAAAGAAATATATGTATATGTTTAAGATGGAATATGCCCTAATACCCTAAGGAGAATAGGTCTAACCTCCTACCTAAAAGGAGAGCTGGGTTCGTTAAACCTAATCTGCCAAAGCCGTGTCCATGAGAGGAGCCCCCAACCCTCGTTACCTTGGAATGAGGTCTCTTATCTCAGACTCCGCAGGGACACGAAGACTGGGTCAGCGTCAAGATGACTGCAGCATCGGTATCAGCGATGGTGGCGATGCCCTCTGGTCGGAATCCCTCTGATTATCTGTCTAAAGTGTGTTGTATTTATACAGATCTACAAGGTCCCCTGACATAAGTGTTATTCATAACAATAGATAACAGGCATGCTTGGAACGGCAATTAATATCAACAATCCCTCGAAGTATAGAGAGGGAAAATCCCTAAGTGTGAATACCTACTGCATGTTTGTCTTTCGTGCTTGATCTTGACGCCTTGGCGCAGTGACACTGATAATAGAACCCATAACAAGTGGCCTAACTATAAACAAGGCCGCCATCTTAAAGGAAATAAATAATTAAATGGACTAAGACAGAGCAAGCTAAGTAGGTTAAAAGTCACTGGGTGACGGGGGCCCGAGTTTACAAGACTACGGCTAAACTAACTCCTGTTATCCCATTAAAACAAACTAGGATTCACTACAGGGGATCCCTGAACCGGTGTAGACTGGCTTATGCAGAGATGGGCACCATCTGTGCCCATCAAAGCATTTCCAGAGGCTGGGGGAGGCTACTCCTCCCCAGCCCTGACACATTTTTCCAAAGGGAGAGGGTGTAACACCCTCTCTCTGAGGAAGTCCTTTGTTCTGCCTTCCTGGGCCAAGCCTGGCTGGACCCCAGGAGGGCAGAAACCTGTCTGAGGGGTTGGCAGCAGCAGCAGCTGCAGTGAAACCCCGGGAAAGGTAGTTTGGCAGTACCCGGGTCTGTGCTAGAGACTCGGGGGATCATGGAATTGTCTCCCCAATGCCAGAATGGCATTGGGGTGACAATTCCATGATCTTAGACATGTTACATGGCCATGTTCGGAGTTACCATTGTGACGTTATACATAGGTAGTGACCTATGTATAGTGCACGCGTGTAATGGTGTCCCGCACTCACAAAGTCTGGGGAATTTGCCCTGAACGATGTGGGGGCATCTTGGCTAGTGCCAGGGTGCCCACACACTAAGTAACTTAGCACCCAACCTTTACCAGGTAAAGGTTAGACATATAGGTGACTTATAAGTTACTTAAGTGCAGTGGTAAATGGCTGTGAAATAACGTGGACGTTATTTCACTCAGGCTGCAGTGGCAGGCCTGTGTAAGAATTGTCAGAGCTCGCTATGGGTGGCAAAAGAAATGCTGCAGCCCATAGGGATCTCCTGGAACCCCAATACCCTGGGTACCTCAGTACCATATACTAGGGAATTATAAGGGTGTTCCAGTATGCCAATGTGAATTGGTGAAATTGGTCACTAGCCTGTTAGTGACAATTTGTAAAGAGAGAGCATAACCACTGAGGTTCTGGTTAGCAGAGCCTCAGTGAGACAGTTAGGCATCACACAGGGAACACATACATATAGGTCACAAACTTATGAGCACTGGGGTCCTGACTAGCAGGGTCCCAGTGACACATAACAAACATACTGAAAACATAGGGTTTTCACTATGAGCACTGGGCCCTGGCTAGCAGGATCCCAGTAAGACAGTGAAAACACCCTGACATACACTCACAAACAGGCCAAAAGTGGGGGTAACAAGGCAAGAAAGAGGCTACTTTCTCACAGATACCAGCCCTGGATCTCAGCAGTCCTACAAGTACTCCCTCCCTTAGTTGGATGGGGTGGTTCTGAATTGTATACATAGTTTCCAGGCAACTGATGTTGACCTTACCGTCAATGACCAAGAATCCATTTGGAGCAGTACCCTTCCATAGTTCAGTCTTCCTTCTGAAGAGCAGAAACATTCTTTAACAAAGGTGATGGCTCTCAAAGCAGGTAGTGACAATGCTGGACGATGCACACGGCTGTCATCTGCCTTTTGGAGTAGCACTTAAGAGAGAGATGGGTGGGGCAGGCTCTGCCTAGAAGATTACCTCTCATAAACAACAGAATCTGCTGACTCCCCTCCCCTTCTCAACTATCAGTGGAAGTGGTCCGGTAGAGATCACAATCACAATTGAGTAATTGAGCGAGCCCTCTCCATGTAGTGTGATGTTCTATCAAGGGTATTGAATATGGATCCCACTGGTCTCTGATGTCACACAGTCACAAACAATATGGAGTCCTGCTGCCAGGCATCAATCACACAACATGCATACAACATGCACACAGGACATCCATGCAGGATCCTGGCCTACAAGCACCACACTAATCCTTCAACAGAAAAAAGGTGGGGTCTGCACTATCAATCAGAAAAATGGTACACTGACACCACAAGTTGATATATGGGCTCAGGATATGGACATTACTCCCATGTCAGCTAAAGAGCACGGTTAGTCCACTCCTCCAGACCACAGGGATAGGATCTGGGTCTCAGAACTATGATGAAAAACGCAAACCTCAGCGTGCAGTCCTGATTGTCATGTGTACTAGAACAAAGAAATACCAGAAGACCAGATAACCTACAGCTGGACTCTCTCATGGCAAGTGTGCATGAGCCACCTTCATACTATTCAGTACCAACATTAACAGTTCATATGGGCTTACATACACACAAATATGCAACACGTCATCCTTACACACACACATCATGCTATACCTACATGTACTAGGACCAGTCATTGACTGTAATAGAGTGTGTATTTAGTGTTCAAACTACACATGCACCTTGATTGTAGGGCAGGCTATAAAGTGGACTGAAAGAAATATAGCTGCCCTTCTTGATGCCCTTTCTTGAAAGTACCTTAACACATAAAAGCCCAGGAAAATTGCAGATAATTTCTCCACTGCGTCAGAGTAGAGCAGTGTATAGAAAGGCCTTGGACCTTAGATGAACTGAAGCAAAAGTCAGAGAACTGCAATGAGTATCAAAGATGCATCTCAAACTGGAACACATCCACCAGCAGTCGCAAACCTCCACCAAACATCTAAATAATAGTTTGCAGGGAATCGCCACAACATGGTTGTAAGCAACCCATCACACATCCTTTGGTAGAGCAAACCAAAGGTGTCACTACCAAGGATGATGTTGGACTTCACCAAAGAAGAAATATAAATCCTGGCCCTGGAGATACATCCACATGTAAAGTTGGTCATTTACTCTTGCAAAAACAGAGTGACACCCAGGCACGCTAAACTACCAACGTCTGAAACAGATTCTGCACTAAAGTGCATCACAACCGAACTGTGGTGTAGATGAAGGTCAATTACTAAAAGGTGAGACTGCTATTAAGGAGCACTTTGTTCAGAGATGGGTATGCAGAGCGGCCATTGCGAGAGCTTAAGAGACCACCTGCATCAGGACAGAGTGGTAAAATATTGTGGCCACAGGACTCACCCAGCAGCAAATAACACCAGTAATGCAAGCACTTGCATGGATTTCCATCAACTATGTAAGGTCACAGAAAACAGATTCAGGGCATGGGTTAATGATGGAAAAGGAAGTGGTTGTGACTTAGAGGAGGCCTTGGCAAAAAAGGCTGCAGTAGACTTTTAACAGAGTAACACAGGAAGAAACCCTCAAAGTTTGAAGAATGGATTGGAGAGTGGATGTCCTTGCTTCCTACTGGCTCCATAGCATGTGTATCTTCTGGCCACCAGGCCACATGCATGTGCAGTAAGGTACTCTAACCACAAAAGCCGTGTTGTCACCACTTACTCAGACTGTTTTCTGTCCTGATTCAAAAGCCAAGAACTCATTTAGAGACCTGCAACATGTAGACTTTTACTTAATGCTAGAACTTGGAGACTGATACATAATTAGTCATGCATGTTGATGTTTGTTGCACAAATAATGTTTATTTACTACTATGATGATGTAGGAGTATTTTTGCTATAGTGCTTATTATAACGTTTGAAACTTTTTTTCAACCAACATTGCTAAAGTAATTTCATTTAACTGATTTTGTCAGAAGAAAATGTGGTTCTGCTCACGAATGTGGCGTAACATTGGAAATTGTAGCGTATTATTTCCTTTGGTGTATGCTAATAGTTGTCCTAGCAGATTTGACAAAGTATTGCTGCTTCTCATCTTTTCTACACCAGCGACACCTTGCTGTGGTAGCACTATGGGGGGAGAGCTAGGCTCATGTCAATGCATGAATACAACCTCCAGAAGGAAACCTATCATGCTGCAAACCTGGATTCAGTCTACCAGCTCTCTCACTGGCTCTCACCTCACTTATCCCCTTCTGTGGGAGGCTGGCCTGGTTTGTAGTGGGTACCAAGGGGTACTTACACTCTCCACCAGGTCCAGTTATCCCTTATTAGTGTAGAAGAGGTGTCTAGCAGCTTAGGCTGATAGAAAAGGTAACTTAGCAGAGCAGCTCAGGCTGAACTAGGAGACATGCAAAGCTCCCACTATACCACTTGTGTCATATGCACAATATCATAAGAAAACACAATACACAGATATATTAAAAATAAAGGTACTTTATTTTTATGACAATATGCCAAAAGTATCTCAGTGAGTACCCTCAGTATGAGGATAGCAAATATACACAAGATATATGTACACAATACCAAATATATGCAGTAATAGCAAAAGGAAGTAATGCAAGCAATGTACAGTCACAATAGATTGCAATGAGAGCACATAGGTATAGGGGCAACACAAACCATATACTCCAAAAGTGGAATGCGAACCACAAATGGACCCCAAACCTATGTGAGCTTGTAGAGGGTCGCTGGGACTGTAAGAAAACAGTGAGGGTTAGAAAAATAGCCCACCCCAGGACCCTGAAAAGTAGGTGTAAAGTGCACCTAAGTTCCCCAGAGAGCACAGAAGTCGTGATAGGGGAATTCTGCAATGAAGACCAACACCAGCAATGCAACAAAGGTGGATTTCCGGACGAGAGTACCTGTGGAACAAGGGGACCAAGTCCAAGAGCCGCGACAAAGTCGAGATTGGGCAGATGCCCAGGAAATGCCAGCTGAGGGTGCAAAGAAGCTGCCACTGGATGGTAGAAGCTGTGGATTCTGCAAGAACGAAGAGTACTAGGAACTTCCCCTTTGGAGGATGGATGTCCCACGTCGTGAAGAAGCTTGCAGAGGTGTTCCCACGCAGAAATACCGCAAACAAGCCTTGCTAGCTGCAAGGGTCGCGGTTAGGGTTTTTGTATGCTGCTGTGGCCCAGGAGGGACCAGGATGTCGCCAATTGCGTGAGGAGACAGAGGGGGCGCCCAGCAAGACAGGGAGCCCTCACAGAAGCAGGCAGCACCCGCAGAAGTGCCGGAACAGGCACTACGAAGAGGAGTGAACCGTAGCTCACCCGAAGTCACAAAAGAAGATCCCACGACGCCGGAGGACAACTCAGGAGGTTGTGCACTGCAGGTTAGAGTGTCGGGGACCCAGGCTTGGCTGTGCACAAAGGAAATCCTGGAAGAGTGCACAGGAGCCGGAGCAGCTGCAAATCACGTGGTACCCAGCAATGCAGTCTAGCGTGGTGAGGCAAGGACTTACCTCCACCAAACTTGGACTGAAGAGTCACTGGACTGTGGGAGTCACTTGGACAGAGTTTCTGAGTTCCAGGGCCCACGCTCGTCGTGCTGAGAGGAGACCCAGAGGACCGGTGATGCAGTCTTTTGTTGCCTGCGGTTGCAAGGGGAAGATTCCTTCGACCCACGGGAGATTTCTTCTGAGCTTCTAGTGCAGAGAGGAGGCAGACTACCCCCACAGCATGCACCACCAGGAAAACAGTCGAGAAGGCGGCAGGATCAGTGATACAAGGTTGCAGTAGTCGTCTTTGCTACTTTGTTGCGGTTTTGCAGGCATCCTGAGCAGTCAGCGGGCGATTCCTTGGCAGAAGGTGAAGAGAGAGATGCAGAGGAACTCTGATGAGCTCTTGCATTCGTTATCTAAAGAATTCCCCAAAGCAGAGACCCTAAATAGCCAGAAAAGGAGGTTTGGATACTTAGGAAGGAGGATAGGCTAGCAACACAGGTAAGAGCCTATCAGAAGGAGTCTCTGACGTCACCTGCTGGCACTGGCCACTCAGAGCACTCCAGTGTGCCAGCAGCACCTCTGTTTCCAAGATGGCAGAGGTCTGGAGCACACTGGAGGAGCTCTGGGCACCTCCCAGGGGAGGTGCAGGTCAGGGGAGTGGTCACTCCCCTTTCCTTTGTCCAGTTTCGCGCCAGAGCAGGGCTGGGGGATCCCTGAACCGGTGTAGACTGGCTTATGCAGAGATGGGCACCATCTGTGCCCATCAAAGCATTTCCAGAGGCTGGGGGAGGCTACTCCTCCCCAGCCCTGACACATTTTTCCAAAGGGAGAGGGTGTAACACCCTCTCTCTGAGGAAGTCCTTTGTTCTGCCTTCCTGGGCCAAGCCTGGCTGGACCCCAGGAGGGCAGAAACCTGTCTGAGGGGTTGGCAGCAGCAGCAGCTGCAGTGAAACCCCGGGAAAGGTAGTTTGGCAGTACCCGGGTCTGTGCTAGAGACTCGGGGGATCATGGAATTGTCTCCCCAATGCCAGAATGGCATTGGGGTTACAATTCCATGATCTTAGACATGTTACATGGCCATGTTCGGAGTTACCATTGTGACGCTGTACATAGGTAGTGACCTATGTACAGTGCACGTGTGTAGTGGTGTCCCCGCACTCACAAAGTCTGGGGAATTTGCCCTGAACCATGTGGGGGCAACTTGGCTAGTGCCAGGGTGCCCACACACTAAGCAACTTAGCACCCAACCTTTACCAGGTAAAGGTTAGACATATAGGTGACTTATAAGTTACTTAAGTGCAGTGGTAAATGGCTGTGAAATAACGTGGACGTTATTTCACTTCAGGCTGCAATGGCAGGCCTGTGTAAGAATTGTCAGAGCTCCCTATGGGTGGCAAAATAAATGCTGCAGCCCATAGGGATCTCCTGGAACCCCAATACCCTGGGTACCTCAGTACCATATACTAGAGAATTATAAGGGTGTCCCAGTATGCCAATATGAATTGGTGAAATTGGTCACTAGCCTGTTAGTGACAATTTGTACAGAGAGAGCATAACCACTGAGGTTCTGGTTAGCAGAGCCTCAGTGAGACAGTTAGGCATCACACAGGGAACACATACATATAGGTCACAAACTTATGAGCCCTGGGGTCCTGGCTAGCAGGGTCCCAGTGACACATATAACAAACATACTGAAAACATAGTGTTTTCACTATGAGCACTGGGCCCTGGCTAGCAGGATCCCAGTGAAACAGTGAAAATACCCTGACATACACTCACAAACAGGCCAAAAGTGGGGGTAACAAGGCTAGAAAGAGGCTACTTTCTCACACCTTCTCTGTCACCGGCTCTCAGAGCACAGTGCATCTAACGCGGTTTCCCAGGTCACGCCCCGGATGAGTCCAAACACAGGAGGCTGTGCACAGAGGGATTTAGGGGGGCAATGAGTGCAGGACATGGCCAGAGAGGAGGGCCTTCACACAGAAATATTTGTGCATGATTATTGGCTTTGTATAGCAAGTGCTTTCTTGGCCTGGGCCAAAGACTATCACTTAAAAAAGATTAGATTCACTTAAACTCGTTAGTTAAGAGCATTTATTGCTCTCTTGTGGTATGGAAAAAGGAAAATCTGTTTAAAAAAACTGGAATTCTCATAAAACATTAGTTGAAGGGATGTATTGGTTAGGATCCAAAACCATAAAACCATTGAAATTCACCCGTCAGAAAGTACACAATCCTAGCTACCCTCCTCACCAGGCAACCTGGCATTGTAAAATATGCAAAATAACCACACTTCCAAGAACTTTCCCCATGCAGATTTCACCAAAGAAAAACTGTTAAAATTTACAGATGGAAGACTTGGTGAATAGAGGAAAAAACTGTGGGAAGTGGGTGTGCAAACTGTGATAGAGTGTATCCCCCATTTTGAGTAGGAAATCTCGTTCAAGCATGATTAGCGACTATGCAGTTGGCTTATAAGAAGAAAACGTACCATTTCTAATGGCAATGAAATGCACAGTGGAACACCCAACTACTCCTAAACTTTAGGATGTATAACAGAGCAAACAGAGTTTGCAACTCTGCACACGCTACCACACATCAGTGCAGGTATTTAGATTGCACATTTAGTGCAATGCCTGCTACTGCAAACCAAAGGTTCTAAGCACATGAACTCCCTGAAATCCCACCACCTGGTGTCTATCAACAAAGCACAGTTATCCAAACAATCAAATGTTGGGTAACTTGGTGGATATCAACAGGAAGGTTACTCAAAAGGGTAGGACCTCTTATGATGAGAGGTCTTCCACTGAAGAAGACATGTGACATCTTCCCCCTCTTCGGGCTATCAGTCAAGGAGACGCCTCTTACTATAGTACGGTGATGGACCAGTATCTATGCTCTGATCCTGTTCAACACAGACAGCTAAAAAGTATCCCCTAGAAATGCTAGAATCAATCTAACAAAAGGTCATTAATCTCAGAGCATTCCACACGACTATTGCTTCACAGCTAATTTATGTCATTTTAGAAGAGGACTAACCACACGAAAATCAGCCTTAATCCTGCCCCTACTGGATGGTCACCTTGGAACTGCTCCATCATTTTCCCTCTAAATGGCAACACAAGCAACCCAGGCACATTTCTGCTTGTTGGACCTCATCAGAGAGGTGGGGGTTGAGTTCCTATGACACACTGAGCTAAGGTCCCATGTCTAGGCATACATTGTACCCCAACTCTCCACCCCCTCCCCATTTAGGGAGGCTTACTTAGATAAAGAGTGATCAAATGAAATGCTAGAATTGATGTAGAAACCAGTAGTATTTACTCTGGATGCATTTTATAAAATCATTTCACGGTCTTGTTGGGCCTCGTCAGTGAGGTGCAGCTTCAGTTATTATCAAACACTGAGCCCCTCCCTCACATTGTGCTATTTCTACACCTTTAGATTACTTCCTTCAGCAGCAAAGAAGTGATGACTGGAAAAGTTTGAATTAATCATGAGCACTTGTAGCCAAGGGCCAGAACACACAGCTTCTCTAAAAGTGAAAACAGCCAATTACTCATCAGTGGTACAGCAGGGGCAAAAGCAACAATTAGGACTCCACCAGTTTAGCTTCACAGACAGAATAAAGGGGACTATTCAGAGTTCACAGCACTTGCTAATGTTCATTCATTTGTTGGGTCCATGCTGGTGAGATTATATCTTCCCAGCTTCTATAATCTGTAGAGCACGTGCAAGTAGCAACATCACGGTGCCTTCGTGTCAACCAAATTCTTGCACAATTACCAATACATTATGAACTCGTTAACACGAGTATTCTTTGTGTACTATGTACCCAGGTCATGGCAGCCAACTCTGTGGAGTGGATGCCAGAGACAATGCCACCAACAGGAAATGTTCCAAAAATGAAGTAACCATAGGACATTGGTCCAATATCAGAGAGTCCCTAACACTGTGTAGACCACAGACTGTATTCCTATGGTAATGCCTCATTTATACCTTCCACTGCAGGGGTACATGTGCAACCCCTTTTTGTCAGCTGATTGTTAGAAACTTGCCCTGTGGTCACCCAAACCTCATCACAGGCAGGTTGTCCCCTTCCTGCTTAAATCTATAAGTTCACACTGTATGGAAAACTCCTAAATAATAATAATAACAATCATCACCATCATCATCATCCAGACAATGGGCTGTGAAAGGATTAACAATGAAAGAGTTTCAACAGCTAGAGGTGATGGGACCCCCAGATCCAGGTCCAGATCCTTGTGCCACAGATGCTCCTGCTAGATTACAGCACAAGATCCATGTCTAGTGCCTTTCTTCTCTGATGCCCACCAGTCTCTGACAGAGACACCATGATGTCATTAGGGTAGGGTACAGGATACAAGTGCAACTGCTGTGCACTCCTGTGACTCTAGTGCACTAGTGCCAGCTGCAAGGTGGAGCATGTGATTCAGCTCAGGCTCACAGCATTCACTCATGGCCCCTGTATCACTACTGCACCCCGCAGTGCAGCTGTGCCCAAGTCTAGGACACTGCACCAGAATAATGCATATTCATTTAGGAGCCACAAAGCAACAGTTCAAAGTAAATTTTGAAAAATGGGCATTTTCAGAGATGTGTGCAAATGTGTAAGTATTCTGCCATATTTATTCTACGCCCGGCGAACGCCATTGTCCACTGACCCCACTGCGTTTGTCCAATCCCTTGTGCTAAATCTGGAATGAATGATTTAGTTAGTCAAGGTTTATGAGTAATGGAAACTCCTGATCACTCTGTGCCAGATTAAACATTTTATTTGCTTTAAATTTGAAAGCCGATCCATGAATCTTCACCAAATTTCCAATAAATGCAGGTCTCTCCCGTTTGGAAGAAGTGATGTTGAGAGACAAATCAAAGATTTTCAATTTTTTGATGGATTCGGGTGTAAGCGTTCTGGTGACTGCTTCGTCAGTAAAGCAAAGACAGCTTTATTTTTGAGACAAAATTGTTGTTCTCCTGATGTGGCATTAGAATACCTCATAAAAACACATGTCGAATAAACAGACATTTGTAATGAAGGTGGGGATGCTAAAACCACAAATAAACACTTAGGATGCCCTTTGCACTACCAAGCCATAGTAATTCAGGCAGTCTGAAAATTGTGCTGTGAATGTTTCCTCTCATCCATTCTTTACCCTTTATCCATTTCACTTGGCATTGTGGGTTTGAAGGACTGGCAGTAATTGAAACAAGCATTGGTAAATGCAATAGGTTTCCTCTAGGTGATTAATAATAAGTTGTTTTTTGTCGTAAGCTGTAGCTTGGTGAGCAGTTGTGCAATATAGGTTACTGAACTGAAACTCTGTAAAGTGTTATGACTTGTTTATTGAGAAAGGCAATATATTGTGCCATTTAAAGCACTGGCACGTTTAGACCAACATCAAGAGATATTTCTACTAAACCTACAAGACATCAGGCATTTTATACTTAAACCCTAGAAGTTGCAGAAATGTGTGCAGGTGTTTTACTGTCCTTCCATTATTTAGCACCAAGACAAAACAAGAAAAAACAAGCATTTTGCACAGCAGCTAGTGCTGCTGTGCAATATGCAAAAAAACAGCACAGACAAAGAGGTGTGAGATGCAAAGGGTGTAGAGCAGGAGGCAAAGGGTCAAGAGACAGGAGGTAGGGTAAGGAACAAGAGAGAGAGGGGATAGGGAGAAGGGACAGAGGGGCAGGGAGAGGGGAAGAGACAAAGGGAAAGGGTAGGGAGTAAGAAGGAATGGAACAATGAAATAGGAAAAGGAAATAGAGGGTGGTGGAAGAGGCAGAACATACAAGAAGGGTATAAGACAGGAGACAGTGGGATAAGAGGCAGAGGGGAGGAGAGGGGGAAGAGGGATAAGAGACAGAGGGACAGGTAGTGAGAGGCAGGGAGCAAGAGGCAGAGAAGCAGGGAGCTAGGGAACAGAAAATAAAAGTGTAAGGACTCAAAGGAAGTACGTGGCAGATGAGTGGACAGTAAATGACAGAGGGCAGGGGCAAGACACAGAGGGGATCAGGAAAGAAAGATGCATGGGTGCAATAGGCAGAGGCTTGGGGAGCAGAGGACGGGGGCCAGGGAGTAGGTGGCAGAGGGAAAGAGGCAGCGGGGTAGAGTGGGGAGCAAAAGACAAGGGTAACAAGCAAGAGACTGATTGAGGGAACAAGAGACGGAAGGGCAGGGAGCAGAAGAGATGGTGGACGCCAAGAGTCAGGGTGGCAGGGAGCTAAAGAGAGCGGGATATGGAGCAAGAAATAGAAGTGGAGGGAGCAAGAGACCAAGGGGCAAGAGTCATTGGGGCAAGGCAAAGTGCAAGAGACAGAGGGGTGCGGAGCAGGACAGGGAGGGACATGCAGCAAGAGACAGCAGTGTATGGAGTGAGAGACAGTGGGCTAGGGAGCAGGAGACATCAGACCATCACCACTGTTGGAGGTCCTGAGGCTCTTTGCATCCACTACAGGAGTCTGTGTTTGACCTCAGGTTCGAACCCCGACGGGTCTACTCAATCCTTCCAAGATCGATTAAATGACAAGCACTGAATCGAGTGACAATGAATATCTGTTATTTTAGTGCCTAGATATCCTGTTGCTGATATGCGCTTTACAAATACACGTTTGCATTCAATACTGATTAGCTAAAACGACAACATGTTGGCAATGCATTGTTCTATACATATAAACACTCTATTGCTGCTACAGAAAAATATATTGCATAAAAATGAATGAATGTCCAAGCACAAGAAAATACCTCTGTAATCACTAAAAGAAGTCAACTAAAACATGTAAATAATTCAAACTTTAGGCGACCCCTGCAGCGCATGGTGTGAGTAAAAGGCCGCTCTCTGCACTTTACGACATTCATCAGACTGCACTTGCACTGGTCATGCTTTGGTAACAGTAAAGAAAAACCTGATGAAAGATTAAACTTGGACAAGATATACATATCACATAGGCATAAAAAGTGCCACACATCCTATATAACTTTTCTGAACTAACTTGTTAGCTTGGCGCTAGCTCTCAGCCCTGTAGTGCAATAATTATCAAGCTTGAATATTATAAATCACAACAACACTCATCAAAAGACAGCACTTAATGTTGACGTCCTGATTAAATACTACAGAAAACAGTAAAAAATGTTATTAGGTTGACACAACCTCCAAAGATGTGCCCATCATTATGCAAACATAATTGGTCTCAAATAGAAATCCACATGCAAGCAAGCGGTTGAGACTGGAGCTATCTACCATGTGGGCCGAAATGTTGCTTTCGAGGTGTCAACTGCTTTAAGACATAACCTGCAAGCACAAAAAACAGCGAATGCAAAAAACTTGCATTTCATTGGTGGAGTATAACACCTGTAGATGTCCATAGATATAAAATATATCTGAATTATCATTTGTTTTGCCCAATAAATCAAGGAAGACCTGATGTCAAATGCTACTGGATGGCCTTGAGACATCTAGCGTCCAAACAGATGCTCATCTGTAATAAACGCACCACTCTGTAACGACACACTCTGTAACTAGGTTCAAGTGAAAAAGGTTAACGCTCCGAGATAACAACATTAGACTTTTAAGACGAACAGGCAGACTGTGAATGTTTGGAAACTGTTTTTGCCTAAAGTTTGCCTGTCGTCAGTGCTTTACTGTAATGTCTTAAACTTTCAGGTGTGCTGACGATGAGGGCGGGGGCAGGGGTGATCTTAAAAAAGCCATGGGAATAAATCTAACTGAAGATGGTGAGAGCCTTGTTGTTTAGAGGGCAGGAAGAAAGAGACCATACAGTGCACCACCACCACCGACAATACCACCACCCCCATGGAACATCTCTACTTCAAGCGCAACACGGATGACAAAACAACCATCAGAGGCACCTTCATAGACCAACCCCCAGGCCTGCGCTCCAACTTCTGGGACATCATTGCACCCCTAGCCTTAGACTCCAACAACTACATCTTCCTTGGTGACCTAAATCTCCACATCAACGACTCCCAATGACAATAAAACTGCACACCTCCTTGACAGAATGAGCAACCTCGGATTGACCCAGATCATGCATGACCCTACACACACCGCAGGACACACAATGGACCCCATTTTCATCTACAGCAACCGGGTCAAATACAGCCATGTCACAGAACTCACATGGACAGATCTCTCTACCGGCCACTTCAGCATCTCTAGCCCCGCACCTCCACCTCCATGATGACCAGCGCCCCCCATTGGAAGTGGAACAAAATCTTAGCGACCAGAAGGGCAGACACCCTCAGCACCTTAAACCCCGCTACAGCCACCAGCCTCGAACAGGGAGTGAAAAACTTAAAAGCCTGGATCACCAATTGCGCTGACAGCATTGTCCCCATCAAGAACAACCAGAAAAAATCCTCCAAAAAAGGTCAGCTGGTACACTCAAGAACTCAGAACAGCAAAATGAGAAAGCAAACAGCTGTCGAGGAGATGGTCCACCAGCAAGGATGCCTCCAACAGACCAGCCTTCAAGACCTCACTCCACCTCTACCACTGTCTGCTGAGGGCAACAAGGAAGACAGCCCTTGCCACATACATCAAAACCAACACCACCAAGGAACCTTTCAACATCATTAAGGAATTCTCCAACCCAGCTGCCAGCGAAAACAACATCACACTCTCACAGGAGCTGTACGACAACTTTGCACACTTCTTCCATGAGAAGATCGCAACCATATACAGAAACTCTGAACCCCAACCCACACCTATGGACTTCCTCGACAGATACACCACCACCGTAACTGACACAAACCACACACTAACCAGCTGGAGCATACTCTCCACTCCGGACATCACCTCCACCATGAAATCCATCCACTCGGGAGCTCCCACAAACCCACACTTGCAACACATCTTCAACCTTGGAAGCCAAAGGGTCTGCCAGGAAATCACCACCCTGCTTAACACCTCTATCACCACCACAACATTTCTTGACACCAGGAAACACACCAAAGTCAGACCACTATTTAAAAAACCCTCCTCCGCCCCCAGTGAATGCAAAAACTACCAGACAATCTCCCTGCTGGTGCTGGAAAAGATCATCAACAAGCAACTCATGACATACATGGAACAGAACCAGCTACTCAGCAACTCCCAATCTGGCTTCCATAGCAATCACAGCGCCGAAACTGCCCAGATTGCAGCCACAGACGACATCTGAACCTTCCTCGACTGAGGAGAAACAGCAGCTCTGATCCTCCTCAACCTCTCTGCAGCCTTCGACACCGTATCCCACCACATGCTGATCGAAAGACTCCAGCACAGTGGCGTCCAAAGGGGATGCGCTTAGATGGATCACCTTTTCCTCACTGGAAGATCCACCTCCCACCTTTCACCTCTGAGCTCAAGGAAATCACTTACAGTGTGTAGAAGGAAGCGCTTACTCTTGCAGTAGGTTTATATAAACTTTATTCTAGAGAGCAGGTAGTAACAATATCCCAGTGCTCCTCTGGCTGCTAACTCCCTGTCTCAACTCCTGTGTCTCACAGCTCCCCTTCCATTCTAGAATGGAAGCTGTCAAACACTGGCACGTGACAGAATGCGGCAGCTTACATATACAACACAGTGTACCCCAGGGCTCATCTCTCAGCCCCCTGCTCTTCAATGCATATATGACTCCGCTGGCCAACATCGTCAGATCACACGTCTCAACATAATTCCCTTCGCAGACAACAACCCAACTCATCCTCTCACTCACAGACGACCCCTCCACCACCAGAACCAACTTTCACAGATGCATAAAATGCATCGCTGACTGGATGAAGAACAACTGCCTACAACTGAACACACACAAGACAGAAGTTCTGATCTTTCGCAATAGCAGCAACACATGGAACAACTCCTATTAGCCATCAGCCCTTGGACCCGCACCCACTCCCTCCGACCATGCCAGAAACCTCAGAATCATCATTGACAAAAAGCTCACCATGAAATCACAGATCATTGCTGTCTCTGCCTGCTTGTTCACTTTGCACATGCTACGTACGATCTTCAAGTGCCTATCCTTACACATGAGACGCATTATGACACAGGCCTTCATCACCAGCCGACTAGACTATGGTAATGCCCTTTACGAAGGAGTCACCACAAACCTCCATCAGAGACTTCAGACCACACAGAATGCTGCAGCCAGACATCCTCGGCCTTCCCTGATGAACCCACATCACACCCGACCTCAGGCAACTCCACTGGCTCCCTGTACAGAAGAGATGCCAATTCAAGCTGATGACTCATGCACGCAAGGCTCTACACAACCAGGGACTCGCATACATTAACTATCTCCTGAACTTCCACCAACCATCGAGAAGACTATACTCTGCCTCTCTTTCACTTGCCCATATTCCCCGCACCTACCGAAGAAGAAGTAGAGGATGCACCTTCTCTCACATTGCAGCAAAAATCTGGAACAGCCTTCCCACACACCTCCAGACCATCACCTCGCTTCCGGAATACCAAATGGCCCTCAAGACCTGGCTGTTCGAATAAGCCTCTGGGACCTGCAAGCACCTGGATACCCTATTGGGTGATGATTAGCAGTGCTTTACAAGTCCTGATTGATTGATTGAGAGAGGCTATTGCTATAGGTTTCAAGAACAGGAGCGTGTGAGGAGCTCTCAAGTACGAGTAGCGACTGGAGAAATTAGTGGGGAGACGGGTTTAAGCAGCAAGGTAGGATGGGTGTGGGGATGAGTGATGAGGGAGGGAAGAATCATAATGAGGACACAATAGCGAGCTGGGCAGGGTGCTAGGAACAAAGTAGGAAAAATATACGCATACGGAGCTAGATACCAAATAAAACAAGGCAGTAACTAGCAGCATATGGACTAGACCTGGGTGATCTAGCTGGCCTGAAGTGAGAAGTGTGAAATCTGGAACTAGTTCATATCCAGAGATCCTGTTAATGTCCATGTTTGCACACTTATCAGCTTCACTTTAACAAAACAGGAATATGCAATATGTATTGTTTCCGTAAATGCCTAAACCAGTATCAATGAAAATTGCATACTGTACAGCAAGCAATGAGCAGTCATTTCCTAGGAAAAGTGTACAGGCCTGCAGACAATTTACAAGCAGCAGAACTGGGCAGTTGCCAATTAAAATTAAGTGCACACTTTTTAGCACTTGTATGACACAGGTCATCTCTGTAGTGAGTCAGCAAGATAAACAAAAATGTACAAAAGTGAAATTACTTATGCATGATAAGTCTATTACCTTAGCCATGCATAACTCATTGTGCCATCTCTTAGCTCTGAAGTAATGAGAAAACTACTTCACTGCCAGGCCTCACAAAAAAAGTCATATTGTCAGGCTCAGCTGGCACATGGAGCTTGTTTGAAGTGTGCTACGTGGGTAAGTTGGCATGAGTTTGGAAATAGTATCTACACTGTCAAGCTTAGCCTGCTGTCAGATTTTCACAAAGACATGCTCAGTATGGCACTTGTGACTGCACACATGCTGTGAAGAATATGTTACCTGGCTTTCAGCTTAAGACGCTTCAAGCTAAGACACTGGTCAAGTGTGCTGATGCATTCTGGGTGTGCGGCCCATGAAGATATATACTGTCTAAGATAGTGTATGGGCGTGCTCCAACTGGTTCATGGAGTTTGTGTGAGTGAACAGTTGAGATTATCTATATTAGCAGGCTCAGCCTAAGCGTAGCTTCCTTAGAGCGTCTGCTGGGAGCTTTGTTTGGCACAAAAGCTGGGAGCAGTATTTCCAGGTTCACAGCTGACAGCAAGGGAGGCGGGCGGGATCCAACGCAAGCAGGCAGAGCAGGGCGGGCCGCACGGTGAGCACCAGTGATAACGAGGTGGCCGAGCCTTCAAGATAAGAGTGTGTGGGAGGAGTGGGACAGGAGGTCAAGCTCTTGCACCTGGGGAAGAGGTCGGGGAGGAGGGGACAAGCAGGAGTGCTGACGCGGATGAAAATGAGTACTTGGGCCTTGGGACTCTGATAAAAAGAGCACAGGAAGAGCAATAGGAAATTGCATTCTATAACCAATACAAACAGAGGAAGAGTAAGTTGCAAGCACCCAAACCAATGAAAAGGAAGGGTGGAATGTAAGCCCCTTTTAAGATTTATATTAAATACAATAGATTTCACCTGCACAGCGCGAGCGCTGTGCAGGTGAAACCTAAACACACAGAAGTAGCAAGTTAGACAACCAAGCTCTTTGATCCCATTGAAGTCATCTCAGACAGTAATATCTCTTGATGTTTGACCCTCATGACATCACAAGCTATGGGATAGCAAAACGCATGACCAAGAGATGGATAACGAGTTACATTACAACCGTCGGCAAAGCTAATAGGTCTGGCTTTAAAGTACTAACAAACGTAAACACAGGCATTCACAAATAGTGTCTGCGTGCAGTGTATGCACAAATATTGTTTGTCAAGTTAAAGCCTGCCCTACTGGCTAATCTGCTGGAAAAGAGTGGCAAAAGACCCTTTCTATGTAGAATACATATGGGAGAAAAATAACTGCCTTTTTCAAACAGCACAGTTAAGATTATTTTTTAGATTTAGAATAGTCCGTTATGCATTCTAATGGAAGCCCTTCCTGGAAGGCGGATGATACATAACCAGCTGATGCATGAAGTGGGGGAGTTATATTCCCTAGGGTGGCGCCAAGTCTGAGCCCACTCTACGAGTCTTTTAAAGAATTGGTAAAATATGCCATCGAGGAAGCTGTGCTGTTAATCCAGACCTAGAAAGGGAAGTATAACTTACCTGGAGATGCCACTATTACAAAAAATAAATAAAATGAATGCACTATTATTCCATGTACTTTGTAATTCATGGACAAACTAATTCAGGGGTAGGGGTTATTTCGAATATGTGGGGAGGTGTAAAACCAGATGAAATATATGAAAAGTGATTTTCAGTGCATTTAAAGCTATATTTGCATCAGGGAGAAGTACTGCATTCCATGCCACTTATTACCATGACACAGACAAAAAGCTGGCTAATTTTACACTAATAATTGTGGAGCAATCAATCAATCAGTCAGTAAATCAATCAAAGATTTATAAAGTGAGACACATCACCCGTGAGGGTCTCAAGGCACTGAAAAGGTGAAGACAGGAGCAAGAGAGGTAAAGCAGCACGGAAAGAACTGGGCCTGGGACCTGCTCAATGGGGCCTTTATTAAGCAGGTCCTGGGAGGAGGGAGGGTGCTGGGAGGCGGTTGGCAGGGCTAGGCGAGAGGCGGGAAATAATGGGCAGCATGCGGAAGTGGCAAGGGAAAAGCAAGGAGAAAAGCAGTGAAAACGAGGGAGAAGAAAGGAGAAGGCACAGAAAAAACAGAGGGAAAAGCCAAGCGAAAAAAGTGAAAACAATGGGAAAAGCAAGGAGAAAGCACAGAGACAATGAGGGAAAAAGCAAGGGAAAAGAAGGAGAAGACACTCAAAAATGGGGGAAAAGCACTGAGAAGGCAGGTGGTAATAGAAATAACATCAATCACAACTGGGTCTGCGAGAATCACCTGAGAAATGAGGAATTACAGAGGGAATCAGTAACTTGAGGCCAGATGTACAAAGCTTTTTGCATGTCACAAACAGCGAATGTCGCTGTTTTCGACGTGCAAAAAGCACTTTGCAATGCACAAACCCCGTTTTGGGATTCGGTAACCTGGTTACTGAATCGCAAAACGGGTTTGCGAGTCGCAATTAGGAAGGGGTGTTCCCTTCCTAAATGTGAGTCGCAGTGCAATGCAGGATCGCTTTGTGACCGCGAAAGCGGTCGCAAACCAATCACAGTTTGCACCCTTTTGAAATGGGTGGTAACCCATTCGCAAAAGGGAAGGGGTCCCCACGAGACCCCTTCCCTTTTGTGCATGGCATTGCAAACATTTTTTCAGAGCAGGTAGTGGTCCTATGGACCACTGCCTGCTCTGAAAAAAATGAAACTAAAACGTTTCATTTTTTGTTTTTGTAATGCATCTCGTTTTCCTTTAAGGAAAACGGGCTGCATTACAAAAAAAATAACTGCTTTATTAAAAAGCAGTCACAGACATGGTGGTCTGCTGTCCTCAGCAGGCCACCATCCCTGTGAGGGCCACCACTCGCAAGGGGGTCGCAAATTGCGACCCACCTCATGATTATTCATGAGGTGGGCCTTTACGACCCCCTTGCGAGTCACAGATGGTGTCAGGGACACCATCCAACATTCCGAATTGCGACTCGCAAATTGCGAGTCGCTCTGACTCACAATTTGCGGGTTGCTGTTCGAAATATTCCTACATCTGGCCCTAGATTCCCAATTCTTTTCAGCATTTCACCCTAAGGCTTCCCCTGCTTTTTGCAAACAGTCCCTAAGTGAGCAGCATGGGGTAGTAAGGTTTTAGGGTTCAGGGATGGGTGCCGTTAGACGTACTAATATGTTTAGGATTAAAGAAAGGTAGCATTCAGGGAAAGGCGGTGGTAAGGGGTTTGGAGGATTCAGGGAAGAGTATCGTTAACGAGTAGTTAGGGTTTTTAAAGTCCAGGGAAGGGTAGCGTAAGTGGCAGAAAGAGTAGCAAAAAAGGTTAGTAAGGGTTTTTTACAGTTCAGTGACAGGTAGTTTTAAAGGAACTAAGGGGGTTTTGAGACCTCAGGGGAGGGTTGCATTAAGGGGTGGTAAGGACTTTTTAGACTTCAGGGATGGGTTGTATTAAGGAGTGGTAAGGGTCTTTAAGGTTCAGGTGTGTGTAGCATAAAAGGGAGGTGTATCTCTTTAGGGTTCAGGGAAGTTTAGTATTAGGGGATAGTTACAGGTTTTTAGGCTTCAGGGATAGGAAGCGCTAAGTAGCAAGTGGGTTTTAGATTTCAGGGATGGATAGCGTTACGAGGTAGTAAATTGTTCTGGTTCATGGAAAGGTAGCATGGGATTTGTAGGGTTTAGCGAAGGCAAGCGGTAAGGAGTAGTATGGGTTTTGTAGAATTCAGGGAAGTGGCGCTGTAAGGAGTAGAAAGGAGTTTGTAGGATTCAGAAAACTGTAGCATTAAGGGGTAGTAAGGTTTTTTTAGGGTTCAGGGATGGGTAGCTGTAAAAGGTGGTAAGAGGTTTTAGGATACAGGGATGGATAGTGTTAAGGGGTACTAAGGTTCTTTGGGGTTGATGGAAATGTAGTTTTAAGGGGTAGTATGGAGTTTGTAGGGCTCATGGAAGGCAGCAATAAATGGTAGTAGGGAATTATTAGGACGCAAGACTAAGCAGCATTTAGTAGGTAGCAAGGGATTTTTAGAGTTTACAGAAGGGTAGTAGGGTTTTTTGTTTCATGGATGAAAAGTGTAGCATTAAAGGGGTCAACGTTTTTAAGGTTCAAGGAAGGTAGTGTTACTGGGTGGTAAGGAAATCTTAGGGTGTATGGAAGGGTAGCATAAATGAGTGGCAAGGGGTTTCAGGGTTCCGGGAAGGGTAGGAATAAGGGCTGATAAGGGTTTGTAGTATTCAGGGAAGGATAGTCGTAAGGGGTGTTTAGGAAATGGTAGCATTAAGGGGCAGTAAGGGTTTTTTAGTGTTCACGGGAGGGTAGCATTAATGGGTAGTAAGGGTTCTTTGGGTTCAGGGAGATGTAGTGTTATGGGATAACTAGGAGTTCTTGGGGTTCAAGGAAGGGTAATGCTAAGAAGCTGTAAGGGTTTTTAATGCCGCTGGATGGGTAGCGTTAATAGGATGTAAGATTTTGTGGTTCAGGTACGGGTAGCGTTAGTAGCGTTAAGAGGCAATATAGGGTTTTTAGGTTGCAGGGAAGGGTAGCCTAAGGGGGTAGTGTGTTTTTCAGGGTTTAGAGAAGGTTGCATTAAAGGGTAGTATGAGTTGTTAGGGTTTTCAGGGCTCAAGGATGGCTAGCATTATGGATAGTCATGGGGTTTTTAGGGTTCAAGGATGAGTGGGGATAATGAGGTAAAATTGATTTTTAGAGTTCAGGAATAGGCAGCATTAAGAGATAGTAAGATTTTTATGGTTCAGGAAGTTAGCATTAAGGGGTAGTAAGAGATTCTTTGGGTGCAGGGAAAGGCAGCCTTATGGGGCAATAAGGTATTTTAGTTTTCAGTGATGGGTACCATTGAAGGGTAGTAGACGTTTGTAGGATTCAGGGAAGGGTAGTGATAATGAGTAGTAAATCCTGTTTAACAGTTCAGGGAAGGGTCATACTAAGGGATAGCAAGAGGATATCATGGTTCAGAGAATGGTAGCATTAAGATGTAGGAAGAGTTTTTAGCAGTAAAGGTTTTTATGGGTCATAGAAGTTGTAGTAAGAGATTATTAGAGTGCAGGAAAGGGTAGCGTTAAGGGGTAGCAAAGGCTTTAGGGTTCAGGGAAAGATAGTGTTAAGAGGTAGTAAGTGATTTATAGGGTTTAGAAATAGGTAGCATTAAGGTGTAGTAAAGGGCTTACAGTGGTTATGGTGGTGTAGTGTTAAGGGGTAGTGAGGATTATTTTAGGGATCACAGATGGGTAGCTTTAAGGAGTAGTATGGTCCTTGGGTAGCCTTAAGTGGTAATAATGGGTTGTTAGTGTTCCAGGAAGGTGCCATTAAGCGGCAATTAGGGTTTTCAGGGATAAAGGATGTGTAGCATTAAACATATAAAGGGGTTTTTAGTTCAGGGATGTGATAAAGGGTAGTAAGGGTTTTTTAGGGTTCAGGAAAGGGTAGCGTTAAGGGTTAGTATGGTGTTTAGAGTTCAGGGAAGACTAGCATTAAGTGGTAGCAACAGATTTTAAGATTCAGAGAAGGGTAGTGTTAAGCGGTAGTAAGGATTTTTAGGGCTCAGGTATAAATAGCATTAAGGAGTAGTAAGCAGTGCTTAATTTGTGCTTGTTGTTTCTGGTGAGGAACACCAGCCCTTATTTTTGAGGGCCAGCTCTTATTTTTCTGTCTCAAGCATTTTGCTGCGAGCAAAAGACACATATGGAAAAGATGGAGGAAGAGACAAATGAAAAAGCGTCACAATGGGAGAAAGGAGAAAGCTGCATGAATGAGCTGAAGGGGCAGGGAGTGGTTGTAAATGGATTAAAGAGGCCTGAGATGGTTTCAGGTATACGCTGCCTCAGTATTCCGTGTTTGCACATTTAATTGCTGCAGCTGCGTGTTTAAGAGGAGGGCTATGGGCATCTGCATGTTTTTATTTACAAATTAAGCAGGAGTAAGTGTTTTTTTTGTTTAGGGAAGGAAGCTCTAAGGGCTAGGAAAAGGTTCTTATGGTGCAGGGAAGGTAGCATTAAGAGTAGAAGGTATTTTACGGTTCATGGCAGGGCAGTGTCAAAGGATAGTAAGGGATGGTTAGGGTTCAGGAATGGGTAGCATTTAGGAGTAGTAAGGGGTTTCAAAATTCAGTGAATTTTATTGTTAAGAGGTAGCAAGGGTATTTAGGATTGGTAGCGTTAAGGTTTATTAGGAAATTTGTATTAAGGATGGGTGTAACTCCTGTAATTTGCTGTAGTGTAATTATGTGAAATTATAGCAATATTTTGTAAGATTACGTGGAATTATGTGAAGAGTGTTATCCTGCATTAAGCACTATTTTCTTAAAGCAAAATACACCCTTGAGTCCAAAAAGGACCTGAGGATGTATTTTGCACTAAGAAACTAGCCCTAACTGCAACAGAATATGAGCAGCAGCAGCCACTCACCCTCTGATCCTGTGACCTTGGGTAGGCATGTTTGCCCCAAATTACTATAAATTGCACAGACGGGCATAATTGCTTAATTTTTGGTAATTTTGCATCACAAAAGTAATGCAAAATTACTTTGAGTACTCTGGCCTAATTAAAATGTTGCCCAAACCTAGTCTGTATAGTTCAGGGATGGGGAGCATTAATGGTCAGTAAGGGTCTTTAGGGTTCAGAAAAGGGGAGCATTATGGGTAGTTAGGAGATTTGGTTTCAGGGAACGGTAATGCTAAGAAGTTGTAAGGGGTTTTTAGAGTTCAGGGATAGGTGGCGTTAATGGGTTGTACGGTTTTGCAGTGCAAGGAAGGGTAGAGCTAAGGCATAGTATAGGGTTGTTTAAGGTTTAAATGTGGGTAGCATTAAGGGGTTATATGGGTTTTAGTGTTTGGAGGGGGTTGATGTAGGAGAAGAACACATTTTTTATGGTTCAGCGATAGGTAGCGTTTAAAGGGTAGTAGAGTTTTCAGTATTCAAGGATGGGTAGCATTGGGAATACTAAGGGGGTTTTAGGGTTCAATGAAGTGTAGCATTTATGGCTAGAAAATGGTTTTAGAGTTTATTAAGTGTAGAGTAAGGAAGAGTAGCTTTATGTGGTGGTAAGGGGTTTTTAGGATTCAGGGAAGGGTATGTTGAGGGGTAGTATGGGTTTTAGGGTTCAGAGGTGCATTGTGTTAAGGAGCAGAGAGGAGTTCTTAGGGTTTAGGAAAATGCAGCATTAAGGGGTAGTAAGGGATTTGTAGGGTACAGAGAAGAGTAACGTAAATGTTAGGAAATAGTTTTTAGGGCTCAGGGAACGGCAGCTGTAGGAAGTTGGCTCTGTATATACTATCTCAAAGTAAGAGATAGTGTGCACAGAGTCCAAGGGTTCCCCTTAGAGGTATGATAGTGCCAAATTAGATCATTCTAATGATCTATTTTGTGGTAGTGTGGTCGAGCAGTAGGCTTATCAGAGGGTAGTATTAAGCATTTGTTGTACACACACAAGCAATAAATGAGGAACACACACTCAAAGGCCAATAGTTTTTATATAGAAAAATATATGTTCTTAATTTATTTTTAGAACCACAAGTTCAAGATTTACAGTAAATATATAAACTGTAAGGTATTCCACATGGGTAAGTTAGGAACTTTGAATTAGAGCAATATCATATACAGTTTTTGTTAAAATGGCAATTAGCTATTTTAAAAGTAGACACAGTGCAAAAATCAACAGTTCCTGGGAAAGGTAAGTATTGGTTATATTGTAAGGTAAGTAAGACACTTACACGTCTCAGTTCCTGGGCATTGACAGACCACCGTTGGGGGTTTAGGGCAACCCCAAAGTTACCACACCAGCAGCTCAGGATCGGTCAGGTGCAGAGGTCAAAGTGGTGCCCAAAACACATAGGCGCCGATGGAGAACAGGGGTGCTCTGGTTCCGGTCTGCCAGCAGGTAAGCACCCGCGTTCTCGGGCGGCAGACCAGGAAGGTTTTGTAGAGCACTGGGGGGGACACAAGTAGGCACACAAAACAAACCCTCAGCGGCACAGGGGCGGCCGGGTGCAGTGTGCAAAGTAGGCGTCGGGTTTTGTATTGGATTCAATGGAGGGACCGGGGGTCACTCTAGCGGTGCAGGCAGGGCACAGGGTGGCTTCTCGGGCCAGCTACCAACTGGGCTAGGCAGAGGGTCGCCTGGTGGTCACTCCTGCACAGAGGTTCGGTTCCTTCTGGTCCTGGGGGCTGCGGGTACAGTGCTTGGTCCAGGCGTCGGGTCCCTTGTTACAGGCAGTCGCGGTCAGGGGGAGCCTCTGGATTCTCTCTGCATGCGTCGCTGTAGGGATGCGGGGGGGGTCATCTCGGGCTACACATGAGGTCGCAGTCGCCTGGGAGTCCTCCCTGAGGTGTTTGTTTTCTGCATCTCGAGCCGGGGGCATCGGGTGCAGAGGGTCAAGTCTCACGCTTCCGGCGGGAAGAGTGAGGTCTTTGACAGTTGCAGAAAAGTGGCAATATTGTTGCTGTTTGTTGAACAGAGCCATTGCTCACGGGAGTTTCTTGGTCCTTAGGTTCACAGTAGTCCTCTGAGGCTTCAGAGGTCGCTGGTCCCTGTTGGCTGCGTCGCTGTTGCAGGTTTTCGAGTCAGGAGACAGGCCAGTAGGGCTGGGGCCAAAGCAGTGGTCGCCTTCCATCGTCTCTGCAAGGCTTTCAGGTCAGCAGTCCTTCTTCTTAGTTCAGGTTGCAGGGATCTGATTTCCAGGGTTCATGGGTGCCCCTAAATACAAAATTTAGGGGTGTGTTTAGGTCTGGAGGGCAGTAGCCAATAGCTACTGTCCTTGAGGGTGGCTACATCCTCCTTGTGCCTCCTCTCTGAGTGGAGGGGGGCGCATCCCTATTCCTATTGGGGGAATCCTCCAAAACCAAGATGGAGGATTTCTAAAGGCAGGGGCCACCTCAGCTTAGGACACCTTAGGGGCTGTCCTGGCTGGTGGGTGACTCCTCCTTGTTTTTCTCATTATCTCCTCTGGACTTGCTGCCAAAAGTGGGGGCTGTGTCCAGGGGGTGGGCATCTCCACTAGCTGGAGTGCCCTGGGGCATTGTAACACAAAGCCTGAGCCTTTGAGGCTCACTGCTAGGTGTTACAGTTCCTGCAGGGGGGAGGTGTGAAGCACCTCCACCCAGAGCACGCTTTGATTCTGGCCTCAGTGGGCACAAAGACCCTCACCACATGGGGTCAGAAACCCGTCTCTCAGCAGCAGGCTGGCACAGACCAGTCAGTCATGCACTGAAGGATTTGGTAAAATACAGGGGGCATCTCTAAGATGCCCTCTGTGTGCATTTTTTAATAAAACCAACACTGGCATCAGTGTGGGTTTATTATTCTGAGAAGTTTGATACCAAACTTCCCAGTATTCAGTGTAGCCATTATGGAGCTGTGGAGTTCTTTTTGACAAACTCCCAGACCATATACTTAATATGGCCACACTGTACTTATAATGTCCAAGAATGGACTTAGACACTATAGGGGCATATTGCTCATGCAGCTGTGCCCTCACTTGTGGTCAGTGCACCCTGCCTTAGGGATTTAAGGCCTGCTAGAGGGGTGACTTGCCTATGCCACAGGTAGTGTTTTGTGTGCATGGCATCCTGAGGGGGATGCCATGTCGACTTTGCCATTTCCTCCCCACCAACACACACAATCTGCAATGGCAGTGTGCATGTGTTAGGTGAGGGGTCCCTTAGGGTGGCACAACACATGCTGCAGCCCTTAGGGACCTTCCCTTGTCCCAGGGCCCTTGGTACCACTGGTACCTTTTACAAGGGACTTATCTGTGTGCCAGGGGTGTGCCAATTGTGGAAACAACTGTACATTTTAGGTGAAAGAACACTGGTGCTGGGGCCTGGTTAGCAGGGTCCCAGCACACTTCTCAGTCAAGTCAGCATCAATATCAGGCCTAAAGTGGGGGGGTTGGGGGTAACTGCAACAGGGAGCCATTTTCCTACAGCAGCATTATCAGGTATCAAGGAGTTTCAAAGGTACAGGGAAAGGTAGTGCTAAGAAGTTGTGAGGGGGTTTTAGTATTCAGGGAAGGATAATTAAAATGACTGTATATTAAATAAGTAAATCAATATAATTTAATATATCAGCATAATGCACTGAAAGTAAATTATTTGTAATATTGGTAACATAGTTTTTTAAATATTACATAATATATTATAATTAATAATTACATTAACTTTTGGGAGCCCAGGATCTTAAACGTTTCTCTAGCACATAAATCGTAAAATTAGGAATTATAAAGAAAATCTAAATTCTCTCACGCCTTGTTAAAGTATCTCTGAAGTTGATGATAGAAAAGGAAGTTGGAAGTGGCTGGGACTGCCACAGTAACATCTTCCCCCTGACTGCTATCCTCCCATCTGTGCTGCTACTAAAGAAAAGCAAACACCATGCTTATCTGACTATCTAGGTGATGTATCGTATCCAGTGTTTCATTTATACATAAAAACGTGCCGGTGCCCAGAGCCCTCCACTTAAACACAAGGCTGCTGCGATTAAATGTGGGAACACGGAATACTGAGACAGCATAATCCTGAAGCCATCTCAGGCCTCTTCAATCCATTTACAGCCACTCCCTGCCCCTTCGGTTCACTCCAGCAGCTTTCTGCTTTCTCCCTTTGTGACGCTTTTTCGTTTTCCCCTTCCTCTGTCTTTCCCATATGTGTCTATTGCTCGCAGTAAATGCTTGAGGCACAAGAATAATCCCCGGCCCGCAAAAATAAGTACCGGTGCTCAGCACCGGTAACAACAAGCACAAATTAAGCACTGATCGTATCGCAGTGGCTTGCATTTGACGTATGTTTCACATGCTGTTGTTACACAACAGCTAGACTTAAAAAGAGCTCTGGCTAGTGCAGCTTGATAAACAAATTATTTCACCTCTTCAAGGGTAAACACAATTTCTGCCTAATCAAAATATGTCCTCCTGTCCTCCAGCATGTGGACAAAGTCAAATCCCTCTCTGTAGTACTCTGAAAGCTCTTTTTTAAGTTGAACACATAGGTATGGCTACAGTTTTGCTGTCAAGCCGGACCTAATAATACTAAGAAACAGAAGCATGATGCCAGGAAACCCCATCATAATGCTTGCCTCCCTTAACTACTGGGGGAAGGGTGACCAGACAAGAGATAGTTTACAAAACAATAGCTCTGCTTACATTCCCACTTTCCTTCATCTCAGAAAGGTATGTTCGGTATGCAAGTCAAAAGTAAAGACCACAGCTGCACTGTGAACCAAGCTTCAAGGTTTTTCTCTAGAATCCGAATGACCTTCATGGTCATCTGCAAAAATGAGGGCAATATGGAGGATAATCATAATACTGCATGAGTGGGTGTAATGCATGCTTTAGTCAAATCCACATTTTGTTTGTCAACACTCCCTTTTTTGAAGTGCATCTCTCTCTCTGCCTCTCTCTCACTTGCACTCCATCTCTGTCTCTAGGAAAAACATTATCCATCGCAAAGTCTGGGAAAGAGATTTCCTTTGCACAAATTGAGGTTGACACTACTTTACACCACTTTGCATCAAGGGGGAGTAACACTGGTGGTACCCAATCTCTACAGCACAAGCACACATGTCTTTGATGCAAAGCCCAGTATTCGAAAATAGCCAGACCAGGCATTTCATCAAAAAACATAAAACCTCTTTGAAGCAGGTGCAAAGTTGGACAAATGATTTTATTTCTCTTAACATTTCAGGCATTGCACCTAGGCTGTATTATAGAGGAAACACATATCCAATGAGCAGAATGTTAGAAACATTGTCCTGCTGTGGGGTATTGTGCTCAAGGAGTTTACCTCCAGTACAGAACCTATGCTAGACATCACCCACACCTTTGCACCATGGCGCTAGACTGCGTGTTTGTGAACCAGCTCATGGGGAGAGAGCAGCAGGAGGCCATATTTAGTAGATGTGGCTGTGCTAAAATGTAGTAAACATGAGCCATTATTCACAACTTTTTTCAAGCTGTCCTTCTTAAAATACTCACCACACAGGTCAATTTTTTGGATCATTTGAATGCTCCCAAGTGCTCCTCTCAATAATGACATCATATGGCAGTGTAAGGCTCGGAAATGACACGGGCTGGGAGCTCTGGCTGACCCAGGGGGACCAACAGTGGCAAAGGGCCCCTGCCAAGGGGGCACCAGCACTGTCCCTGGTTCACTGGCACCAACACTGACATGGGGAAGTTGGCACAGGTACAGTAAGAAAAGTACAATAACACTGAGACACTAACGAGAGAAAACTAACATATGGGCAGTGGCAAGTAGGCTCTATCACTAGTAGAAAGACAAAGGCAAATCAACACTGACACATGTTACTGGGACCAGGGACACTGAAACACAAGCTGGAGCGCTGCCTGGCGTGGGGCGCAGTCATTAATGCTGGGACACTGTCGTGGGGGGGGGGGGGGGCACTCACTCAGGGATGCTAGACACAGGTATATTGACACTAGGACACAATACCAGTGCCAGGCACAGGGACACTGCCTGGGGGGACAAGATATGAGTGTACTGACAGGTGGATATTGACAGGGGGGCTGACACAAAGACATCATGCGGATACTGGGACACTGCCACTGTGCCACAGGCACCACTGACAAAGGGACTCTCACGCGGACATTGGGAGTTTGACAAGGGTACAGTGAAACTGGAGCATTGACCTGGGTCACAAACACTGACACTATCAGACTGATACAGGAAATACAACACTAACACCAGAGCAGAGACCACAGCAGCACCATAAAAGGGGACACAGACCTGTGAGCACCAAACCCTACACAGGGATACTAACCTGGAAACAGTGACACTGGGATGCTGACAGGGGGCACAAACAGTGTTGCTGGGGCAACGGCAAGGGGCAGTGACACTGGCAGACTGAGGAGGGAAGCATAGACTAAAATACTTACACTTGGACACAACAGGACAGTGAGATAATACTGGGACACTAATACAAGGGCCCTGACTGGAGCGACGCCATCCTGAGGTGTTCACATCTGGGTGCTGACATGGATCATTAATATTGAAATATTGGCACAAGGAAACTGACCAGTGCTTAATTTGTGCTTGTTGTTTCCGGTGTGAGCACTGGCACTTATTTGTGAGGGACGGGGCTTATTCTTCTGCCTCAGTCATTTGCTGCGAGCAAAAGACACAAATGGAAAGACGGAGGAAGAGAAAAACGAAAAAGCCTCACAAAGGGAAAAAGCAGAAAGCTGCAAGAGTGTACTGAAGGGGGAGGGAGTGACTGTAAATGAAGTAAAGAGGTCCAAGATGGCTTCAGGATTACGCTGCCTCAGTATTCTGTGTTCCTATATTTAATTGCAGCTGCTGCGTGTAAGAGGAGGGCTTTGGACACCGGCACGTTTTTATTTACAAATTAAGCACTGACACTGACATCGGGACACATGCACTGATACTGACACTTCAACGCTAATATGGACACAGCTCTGCTTACTGCAACAGTGCCAAGGTTACTGTCACATGAATACAGACACTAGGATCTGAGCACACTGTCACAGAGACTAACAGTGGGACGCTGTCATTGGAACACCCACATTGACACAAAAGAAATGACATGGCGACATTGATGCTGGAAAACTGACACCGGGGCACTGACACTGGGTAGATAGAGAAATGTGGGCACTGACTTTGATACTGGAACACTGACAGGGAGAAAAGAAACACCGGGGCACTGACACCTATGAACTAATACAGACATGGGGACACTGTCCCAGGTACATCTACAAATCCACAAGCAATAATGCTGAGTGTTAGGGGATGGTTCTGACCATCAGGACTGCCCTGATTTTTCGATTTTTGATGACCTGGTTTTTGACTGTTTACTGTGAGGAAGCCTCCTATGAGGTGACTCCCACACAATAAACACATGGTAAAATGGACTGCACATGTTTACCGCTGGTGTCGCCGTGCTAAGGAAAGGCTGCTGTGGCGCAGCAAGGCAGGAGGCCCCAGGCAGGTTACATGTGATCATGTGTGCGCATGGATGTGCACCCATGTGAGGGCTGTGAGAGGAGGATTCCTAGTGTGCGCAGCCCTAGAACTGCGCTTAGGTAGTCCTGGTGCAGGAGGAACTATGTAGAGTGGGTGGTGACCTGGAGTAGGTCTCATGAGTGGGGTGTATACATGTGAGGGAGAGTCAGTGTGCTTACTGTCTTTTCACTGTAGAGACACCCAGTTCAATGCCAATGTCAGTGTGCTTAAGATATTTGCATTGGAGGGATACTCCATTGAATGTCAATGAGAAAGGAGGGCCTAGGGTGCAACTCCAGTTCTCTGGGGTCCACCGAGACACAACAAAGTACACTGTAACCTGTAAGAAAAGAATGATGCAGTAGGTTACAGGAGCATAGTTGTACAACTTATGGGTCATCCAGGGATGTCATATTTTTCTGCCTCAGCTCAGGATTAGGGCCAATTACTGCTCTGTCCAGTTGCTGGAGCAGGGCCTAGCATCAATCAGCCAGCTGTCATTCAGTGCCAGGAGAAGGTTGGAGAAGCCCTGCGAGGAATGTGAGGTAGGAGGGGCTGAGACTTTCAGAGCACATGTGGCAACTAACTCCTGGAGGATGCCATCTTGAGCTATCCCAGAAGACTGTGCAAGAAGGAAGGGACGGGGGCAAGGAAGTGATGTGGCACATCTGGATAGGCCAGAGGTGCAGACCTGCTGGACACTTCCGCCCCCACTTAGAAGGTCCTGCACAGGGGAGAGCTCTCTCTCTTGGCTGTGCTTCACTGCTGGACACTGGGACTGCAGACGGGCGTCATGGACAACTGGAAGGAAGAACCTCCTGACTGCCCTTGGGGCAGGGACTCTGCCCCTGAAGGATCCCAGGCCAGCGAGGCGAATGCCAGGGCCAGGCAAGCTGGCCCCCTTACTCCCCCAGAAGACTAGTTGGGGGAAGGACTGGCCTAGCGCAAGGAGAGCGCGCAGTCCAGAAGGAAAAGAGGGAACTCAAAGGAAAGATTGGCGCAGGAGTCAGTGGAACTGGCTCCCTGATGATCTGGGACCCTTCGAGGCCAGGAGGCCTAAGGAGAGTGCTCCTGGTGGCAAGGGCTTGTCACCAGGAGCGGAACGACGCAAGAATGAAGAAAATCGGCCCTTGGGGGCCCGAGATATCACAGGACAAAGAATGGCGACCTTTGTGAAAGCAGCTACGAAGCGCATGGAGCTCCGCAGCTGCTTGAGACTGTGCCCCCAGGGTAGGCCAGGGCCTGGGGGGCTGCCCAGGAGAAAGAGGAGCAAGGGGGGTGCCGTCGCACTCCCCCTCTCTGAAGAAGAAGGGACCCCGGACCCCATCCGGGGCCCCGTGAAGCCTGGTCCCGAGTAGGAGTTTGAATGAGGGGGGGCGCCGTCGCGCACCCCCCTGCCGCTGTGGAAAGGGAACCCCGGCGGCGAAGACCAGCCGGGGAGCGCCGTCGCGCTCCCCGTGAAGAAAGATGAATGGGGGGGGGGCGCCGTCGCGCACCCCCCAGCAGAAGAGAAGTCGGGGTGCGCCGTCGCGCTCCCCGTGAAGACGGTCCAATGGGCCCCGTACCCCATCCCGGGGCCCCGAGAAGAGGCGGGAGTGGGGGTGCGCCGTCGCGCACACCCAGCCGAAGAAAAGTCGGGGAGCGCCATCGCGCTCCACGTAAATATGGCCGGAGGGGCCCCGGACCCCATCCCGGGGCCCCGCACAGAAGAGGGCCTGGGGAGCGCCGTCGCGCTCCCCCCTATGAAGGAGAGGGGCCCCGGACCCCACCCTGGGGCCCCGAGAACAGGAGGACTCCGGGGAGCGCCGTCGCACTCCCTGTCGTGAGGACGAGGGGCCCCGGACCCCATCCCGGGGCCCCGAAGATGCCAGCAGGAAGAGGGAGTGCTGCTGCACTCCCCCGCGCGGCCCGAGCAGCCGCCAGCATCCCGAGTCAGCAAGCCGGCTCCCGCGGCAGCACCCGGAGGTGCTGGCTGTGCGGGGAACCGGCGGGGCGGCCAGGTGTGGGCTCCCTGAGCCGCCCTCCCACGAGGGATCCTTGTTTTGAGGTGGGGGGTGGCCGGGTGGGACCGGCACCCCCAAAAAGCAAACGCAAAAGGGCAAAAAGGAAAAGCAAAGGAATCGCGGTTCTCCCCTCGCAGCGGGAGAGCCGCTCATCATTTATGCAGCCGCCCCAGCATGCTTTGCGGGGCAGGGGCTGCTTTTTGAGCCCTTAAAACGCCTGTGGTGGTCCCATTGAGATGGGGGCCACCACCAACGGAGAACTGGGAGACAGGGGGAGCTGCAGGAGCAGCCCAGCCTCCCCCCAACATCTGTTGGTGTCCCCACCCTAGGTAGGGTGGGACACCTGAGAGATAACCCCTCCAGGGTTAGAGGGATGTTTGAAGCACAAGCTTCAGTGAACTTTTGTACCTGTTTGAACAAGGTTGCCTACCATAGGTGTAGGTTGGTATGGCCCCATGTATTCTACTGTTATTTTATGATTCAGTAAGAGTAATCCAAAAGTAATCCTGATGGTTAGAGTGCTAGAAATTGGTCTCTTATGTTTTCTGAGTATGCTAATTTGAATAATGATACTGACAGTCACATCTTGGCAGGATGAAAGTATTTATTCACAAATGTAGGTGTCATCATTGCACTGTGCTGTTGAATACTGTCAGAATGTTCAAATGTCGCAAAGGGGGGCACTGGGATTGTGTTGCCATGTGGGTTGTTGGATTATATTCTCCCTTAAGGAGACCTGAACGATTACATACTGTTGGTCCAGAGTGATTTTATCACTTTGTATATATTTGTAGATTGTTGCATAGTATTGAGTAGTGTATGTGTGTGGATAATAAATGTACTTTTACTTTATCAAAAGAAAAAGCACAGACTGGACATTCATTTATTAAGAGTCGTGCTTGTGAATGAAGATTACTAGCCCACACTACCTCCCTTGAGTAAGCCTTGGACTGCTATGCAACGCTGCCCTATGAGAGTCAAGTGCTACAATGGGGTGTTTGGTTCCCAGTGGCGGTCGTGTGCGGACTCGTTACTTGTGCAGGCCACACAACTAATGACCCACCTTCCAACACTGAGTCACTGACACAAACACCCCGGCACCAGGACCCCAATGCAGGATTGATGGAAATTGGGTTTTTGGTTGGCAGTCAGGTTACCCTCTGTCCAAGCAAGAGCCCTCACTCTAGTCAGGGTAAGTCACACACAATCCAAATTATCCTGTGCCCACCCTCTGGTAGCTTGGCACGAGCAGTCAGGCTTAACTTAGAAGGCAATGTGTAAAGCATTTGTACAATAAATCATACAATAACATAATATAGCACCACAAAAATACACCACACGCCGTCTTTTAGAAAAATATATCATATTTATCTGGATATTTGCAGGTCAAAACGATCAAAGATGCAATATGAATTTGTAAAGATATCACTAAAAAGTGATATGAAGTGTCTTAAGTCTTTAAAAAGCAAACAAAGTCTCTTTCAAGCACAAAGTACCTGGTTTGGAGTGAAAATCTCCGCAGAGGGCTGCAGAAGAGGAGATGCGTGGAAAAATGGTGTGCGCATCGGTTACGCCCCTTCACACACTGACTTGCGTCGTTATTTTTCACGCGGGGAGACGTGCGTCGTTCTACGGGAGGAAAAATGGTGTGTGCGTCGGTTGCGCCCCTTCACGCACGGACTTGTGTCGTTATTTTTCACTCGGGGAAGACGTGCGTCGTTTTCCGGCATGCGGACAGTCTCCTTCTATGGATCGCGCGATTACCAGATGTCCCAGGATCTGTGCGTGGATTCTTCGGCTTGTTTTCCGGCTGCGCGTCGTTCCACGAGGCTGTGCGTGGAATTTTCTTTCTCACGGCAGGCGTCGCGTCGATTTCCCCTCTGGAAGTCGGGCGGCGCTGTCCATTCGAGGCCGTGCGTCAAAGTTCCGGCCGCCCCGTAGGCGTCGTGTCGAGCAGCGTCGGCGTGCGGCGATTTTCTCGCCGTGGAGCAAGCTGTGCGTCGAAATTAAAGAGTCCAAATGAAAAAGAGAAGTCTTTTTGGTCCTGAGACTTCAGGGAACAGGAGGCAAGCTATATCCAAGCCCTTGGAGAGCACTTTTACAGCCAGACAAGAGTTCAGCAAGGCAGCAGGCCAACAGCAAGGCAGCAGTCCTTTGTAGAAAGCAGACAGGTGAGTCCTTTGAGCAGCCAGGCAGTTCTTCTTGGCAGGATGTAGTTTCTGGTTCAGGTTTCTTCTCCAGCAAGTGTCTGATGAGGTAGGGCAGAGGCCCTGTTTTATACTAAATTGTGTCTTTGAAGTGGGGGTGACTTCAAAGAGTGGCTAAGAAATGCACCAGGTCCCCTTTCAGTTCAATCCTGTCTGCCAGGGTCCCAGTAGGGGGTGTGGCAGTCCTTTGTGTGAGGGCAGGCCCTCCACTCTCCCAGCCCAGGAAGACCCATTCAAAATGCAGATGTATGCAAGTGAGGCTGAGTACCCTGTGTTTGGGGTGTGTCTGAGTGAATGCACAAGGAGCTGTCAACTAAACCTAGCCAGACATGGATTGTAAGGCACAGAAAGATTTAAGTGCAAAGAAATGCTCACTTTCTAAAAGTGGCATTTCTAGAATAGTAATATTAAATCTGACTTCACCAGTCAGCAGGATTTTGTATTACCATTCTGGCCATACTAAATATGACCTTCCTGCTCCTTTCAGATCAGCAGCTGCCGCTTCAACAATGTATGAGGGCAGCCCCAATGTTAGCCTATGAAGGGAGCAGGCCTCACAGTAGTGTAAAAACGAATTTATGAGTTTTACACTACCAGGACATGTAAACTACACAGGTACATGTCCTGCCTTTTACCCACACAGCACCCTGCTCTAGGGGTTACCTAGGGCACACATTAGGGGTGACTTATATGTAGAAAAAGGGGAGTTTTAGGCTTGGCAAGTACTTTTAAATGCCAAGTCGAAGTGGCAGTGAAACTGCACACACAGGCCTTGCAATGGCCGGCCTGAGACAAGGTTAAGGGGCTTCTGAATCGGGTGGCACAACCAGTGCTGCAGGCCCACTAGTAGCATTTAATCTACAGGCCCTAGGCACATATAGTGCATCCTACTAGGGACTTACAAGTAAATCAAATAGCCAATCATGGATAAACCAATCAACAGTACAATTTACACAGAGAGCATAGGCACTTTAGCACTGGTTAGCAGTGGTAAAGTGCCCAGAGGTCAAAAGCCAACAACAACAGGTCAGAAAAAATAGGAGGAAGGAGGCAAAAAGTTTGGGGATGACCCTGTCAAAAAGCCAGGTCCAACAAGGATGATTCCTTTTCTTACTCTAGCAGATTCCTTTTCATCTCTGCCATCCCATTTGTTACTGTCTCCCTAACTTTCTCTACCGCCTTGGCATCCATTCATCTCTTTTGTTCTGGGTCAAAGTAAGGGCCTGATGTAGACTTTGGCAGATGAAGTACAGTCCGTCAGTGTGGCGGAGGACATTGCTTCCCCCACCCTGATGGACTACTATCTGCCAAATATAGGTATCACTAATTGCCTAGCGGTAATCTCTGTGCCTTGATAGGAACCAGTGTTATGACTGTTGCTGTCAAAGTACAAAATATTTGGTGGACAGTCGCCACCCATTTTGATGGCCATTCAATAAACTATACCAAAGCGTTTGCTTTTCAAAACCAAGCTCCCATAGTGGGAGTATGTTTTTCAGAAACATATAACTAATGAGCTCACACCCAGGGAATTGCTTTCACTAGGCGTGGGGTCATTATTTGTTTTTTTCTGTACATCACTGCCAGGTTTTACCTGGTTGTCACAGACAATAAGACACCACCGAATCCACCCTAAACAGGGCAGACAGTGTAGGGGGGCAGTGTAATGCCATTCCTCCACCATTCCCTACTTCCTTGGGAGCCGGAAGAAGCTTTCATTTTGGAAGCCAACAGGAGTTCTGTTGACAAAAAACTGACAGTCCTCCCGGCCCTAAATAGGTTTGGCAGAAAATGTACTCAGTCACATTTGGGACGGAGTACCCTGTCTGTGAAACTCTAAATCTGCCACTGAGTCTCTGTTCTCAAAAATGAGTGATGGTACCTGTCTCCTCCAACCACCTGTTCCAACAAAGCACTAAGCCCAAGGCCTTGGAATGAGGGATGGGTGGCTGACTAGCAAGTTGTGGCTCCATCTGACCAGTGGAAGTAGGCACATTGCCACACCTGCTTCTTGAGCTGAGCACATGTTCCACCAACAGCCTATGCCAACCTTGTCTTTCTGTCCAGGTGACTGGTGTATTGAGGTCTCTCCCGCAGGAGCCAGGTACAATCAGCATAGTGCTGACTGTCACTGGCAAGTACCTTTGTTTGCACCGTGTCTATGTACTCAAAACTGTTCCAATATGTTGTGAGAACTGGCTTTAAATCTCATTTGCTTAATAGTAATGGTCATTATTGAGGTGTGCCTTGATCCCACATTTTTAAGTACAGTGTTTTTCCTAACTGCTGCTAGTATCTGTGGAGCGTACAGTTTTATTATGATATTGTATATTTCATCTGCTACCAGCCGATAGGGTTCTTAGTTTTAATGACAATGTTGTGCTGACCTGCTGCAATGAGTGTGGATTGCAGTTAAAATGATGGTGTAGTTCAAACCTCGTAGCACAATGTGCAAATCTCAGTTTAATATTGGCAGTGCATGTACGGCCTGCTGCCAGTAGCTAGGCTCTCGGTTTAATAAAGAGGGCGCAGTTCCAACCTGCTGCCCTGGTCAAGGAGCTCATTTTAATGAGAGTGCAGTTCCAGCCTTTTGCCAGTGGATAGTGCTCTCAGTTCAATATTGACAGTGCATGCAGCTCCTGCTGCCGGTGGATGTGGCTTTCACTTTAATAATGGCGGTGCAGTTGCCATCTGTTGCCAGAAGATGGAGCTCTCAGCTTAGTAATGGCAGTGCGGTTTAGCACCGCTGTCTCAGGTGCTGTGGGCCTCCTCTGTTTTTTTTAAACCTTCGGCGGTAAGGTTCTGATTGAAATATTTACCACGATTGTCCCTTAGACCCGAGGTCTCTCGTTTCCCAGATTGCAGGATATAAGTGTCTGTGCTTCAAACACCAACCCCTAGAGCTCCTCGGGGAGTTCGAGGAGCTCACAGCGCACAGCAGTGCCCCTGACACTGTAAAGCGACGAGAAACCGAGTTATCAAACAACCAGGGAGGTTAAAGCTCATCCAACGCATTCGACTCTCCTGTATCTGGTCTTTTTCATAGACAAACAGGTCAAGATTTGCATGCTGGGCTTTGCATGGTAAGCGGCCTCTGTGTATCATTAGTGCACGGTCAACACTGAACCCTCCCCCCCCCCCGCCCCTGCATCTCTCCCCTCTCAGGACTGTCCCGCCTGCAGTGCTTGTTCTCTGCTTCATGTTACACAAGTCTCTCTTCTATAACTGCAGTAGTGAGTACTCGCAGTAGTAACAAACTGCGGCCCAGATTTATACTTTTTCACGCAAAACTGCGTTAGTGCAGTTTTGCATGAAAAAGTATAGCGCCATTCCAAGACTCCGGCCAGGCACCTTATTTATGGAATGGCTCTGGCTGGTGCTAAGGCCCGGTTAGCATAAAAATACATGACGCTAACCGGGTAGGGGAGGCGTAGGGGGAGGTTGTGCGTGAAAGAATGGCGCTAGTCAGGTTACAGTAAAAAAAATGACTGTAACTTGATTAGCGTCATTTTTTTGCTGCACTACCCCCATGGACATGACTCCTGTCTTAGTAAAGACAGGAGTCATGGCCCCCAGCCCAATGGCCATGCCCAGGTGACTTATGTCCCGTGGGCATGGCTATTGGGCACAGTGCCATGTGGGGGGGCCCAAGTTAGGCCCCCCTCTGGCACTTAGAAAAAAAAAAAAAAATACCTACCTGGACTTACCTGGGATGGGTCCCCCCCCATCCATAGGTGTCCTCCAGGTGTGGGTGGGTGGGGGTGTCCCTGAGGGCAGGGAAGGGCACCTGTGGGCTGTTTCCATGGTCTCTGACCATGGAAAAAGGCCCACAGGTCCCCTAACGCCTGCCCATACCCAGGCGTTAAATAATGGCGCTAAGCATGCTTAGGGCCATTACTTAAGGCCCTCCTTCTCCCATGCGTGATGTTTGCATGTGAGGATAAATAAGTCACTATCGCCTTTGAGTCATTTTTTGCCCAGGAACGCCTACCTTGCATCTCATTGATGCAAGGTAGTTTTCCGCAGGCAAAAAATGTCTTTAACTCCAATATTTTGGCGCTAGACATGTCTAGTGCCAAAACATAAATATGGAGTTAAGTTTGTGCCAAATTTGCGTAAAAAAAATGACACAAATCCAGCGCAGAGTATAAATATGGGCCTGCGTTTTGTCAGCTTGACCATAGACACCCTGTGCATGAGATGGAGCCAAGACCATGTCCTACCAAGGAAAGGAAATGGCCTTACTTCACCATCTGGTGGCGGCCGCTCCAAATTACATCAAAAAGTCCTGAAAATTACCTTTTGATATGTGCAAGAAGAGGGCGTCTGCGTGCAAAATGGCATTTTATCTGTTCTTGAGTGGAGGGAGGGCTGAAGGGAAAACAAGCCTTGTCGTTTGGTTGCAAAACTCGTGTTTTATTTACTCATGTAAGATTTTCCTAAAACGTATATCAAACTAACCATCTTGCCAAAATGCACTTACAAGGTGCACTCTTAAAGCACAGTTTACATTTGTTTGCCACATCACTGTGATCACGTGACCGCGGTGTTTGTCCACACAATGGCAGCCAGCACCCGAAAATATGTTGCTCATTAGATCCCACAGTACATTCATTCAGTATTCCCGAGTGGCTCTTGTAAAACGCTCTAGCAATCTTAGTTTGGAAAGCCCTTTTATTCCCTACAATAACACTCTATTCACCCTCCACCCAAACACGACATTTTCCAACATTCAGAATTCCATTCTTTCTTCAGATCTTTATATTTCAACACAAATTTCACTTTTCACCAGCATTCAGGTGTGAAAGAATGTTTGTAAGCTAACAGTTAAATACTGAGGCGTGTAAGTTGACTGGCTCCCCCCCAGGGGTGGTGCAGTCTGCCTTGGTCTGTGTGCAGTGCATCTCACCTTCGGAGGGCTCAGCACTGACCATAGTCCATCCCCGGGGAATCCACTGGCAGGGTGAGGGGCAGAGGGGTCAGAGTGAGGTTGCAACTTAGGGCCTGATCTCGGATCTTTAGATCTCGGCGGAAGGAATATCCCGTCTGCAGTATTAAGACCTCCATAGGATATAATGGGATCGTAATACGGTGGACAGGATATCCGTCACATTTGTGATGGAGTATTCTCCTCCGCTGAGATCTATGTCAAGGCCCAAGTTTCCATTTTACCTGAATTTGGGAAAATATCATCTCACTCAGTGTTTTCTATGTCTCAACTTTCGGTAGCATAGCCCGGGTTAGTGATTTCCTCTTAGAGATACACGAGGCGGGGAAGGGGCAAGGTGCTCCAAAAGGCTACCCATCAGATGAACCGTCACTCAAGCCCTAGTCACCAGCTGGCTGGACTACAGCAATGCACTCTACATAGGAATCACCACACACCTCTTGAGGAGACTACAGACCATACACAATTGAGCACCCAGACCCATCCTCGACCTCCTCAAATGGACCCACACCACCCCCACCTCAAGAGGCTCCACTGGCTCCCCATACAGAAGAGATGCCAATTTAAGATGCTGATTCACACCTACAAGGCCCTTCACAATCAAGGACCAGCAAACATCAACCACCACCTGAAATTCCATCAACCCTCCAGACACCTGCGCTCCACTTCCCTCTCACTCGCACACACCTCCCGCATCAGTGGAGGACACTCCTTCTCCTACCTTGTGGTGAAATCCTGGAACGACCTCCCACTTCAACTATGGACCTCATCCTCCCTTCTGGAATTCAGGAAAGGACTCCAGACCTGGCTATTCAACTGAAACCATTCACAGCTATGTTCTCAGTGTCTTAATACTCTCACAGGTGAGTAGCCGCACTCTATAAATCCTGTTTGATTGATTGAATGATTGACAAAAAATAAAGAACTTACATATCTGAACCAAGTGAGAATAATTTAACTGTATCCCACAAACACAAGTTAAAACAGATTGCCCTCAAGCAGACAGGAAGGTCATTTTTAAACCAATTACATAGGTGCTGATCCCTGTTATGCAGGCCTCAGACCCTAGCAGAGCAACAAAGAAATATGCAACGAGATATACAATTATATAATGCACTATTCTGCATTCTGTTTTATCTGATGGAAGTTTGGAATTATAACTAATAAACAATTGCAATGAAGATGATCAGGATTTCCAGAGACCCTCAAGTTAAACAATATTCAAAATATGAGTACCTCAAAGTGAAAGGGAAAATGTTGAAGAATGCTAGAGCTGTCCCCAAAATTGATAATGTTTTTTTTCAAACTAATAATTAGGTTAAAGTGTAGAAGGATTTTGCAGTTGAATTGTCCTTTCCTGGAAATGGCTATTTCTTTTTGTACAGACTCTCGTCTATGCTGGCTGGATGTGTCTGGCCCTACACTGGCTAAGATCGGCTTTATGCTCCAGGCTGTCTCAGTGCCATCAACACTACCACATATGTGGCAGCCTCCTGGACACACTAAACACTGACCTGCCCGCATTGGGGCTGAGAAAATGAAATCCCTAAAAGGTAGGTTACCAAACTCCTGCTGCAGGGACCCTAGTGTGTGGTTGGCCATGCTGGCACAGACTAGGGGCTCCCTGTGCTAGGATAGACTCTTCCTCCTTTGCATTTGTCACGCCCCTCATGTTAGTACCTCCTTGTGTGAACTCTGTACCCTGCAGCCAGCCATGGTCTTCTGCCAGCTGCCTACATTTGTTTTGGTAAACTCTGCATGCACTGGCTCCGTTGAATTATCCTGAATTTTGCTGCAAACCTCCTTGCTAGATTTCTCATCAGTTTGTCATTATTGTGGATAGGTTTCAGAATGCAGGATGCTACTCATTGAATAAGTGGACTTTTCTTCCTCCTTTCCTCTGCTCTACAGCAACTAATGGCTTCCAGCCAGCCAGAGTAGTAGTCTTTTCTCTCCCATGGGATAAGATTTTCCTCAGGAACACTGGCTTTATGCGTCAAGCTGCACCACTGTCACCAGTGACCCCAATGAGACACTATAAAATAGATTAATTCATGTTGGGATACCATTCTGTATCCAGCAATCTCTCCCCTGCCCACACCCCCCACGTAGTGGGGTCCACCTCTGTTGTGCCCACCCATCCCAGAAGAGAAAGAGAAGATAAACTATACCCTGTGCAGGCCCTTCTGGTAGTGTGACATAGGTAAACCACACATTGGGCAAGATTACAAGGCCATAGGGCCTCCTTGCGCCACATTAGCATAATTGTTTGCGGCTCAACGAGGCAAACATCGCCGTGCCATATCTACAAAGTGGTGCAATGTATGCATTGCACCATTCTCCGGCCCCTTGCGCCTCATTATGCCTGCACCAGACATAATGGGACACATTTACAAGAAGGTGGCACACCTGTCTTGATGTACCACTTTTCTTGCGTTGCCTCTGCCCCACATAACGGCACCATGGTTGCACTGTATTTACCAAAAGGCCCTGATTCACTGAGTGCAAGGCACCCCTCTTTCTTCTGCATTGGTATCCCCAGCACCTGAATGGATTGTGGCACAAGTCATCTTCTGCATCCTTCTGCATGTCTTATAACTGCCTCATCCAGCACCTCACAGGACGTCAGAGACCGATTGTCCTATAGAAAGCACGGAGGACAGTGCAGCTCCGAGGTAAATGTGCGTGTTACAGTGAATTACAGAGCGGCGCCTGCGGTAACAAAGCAGTGCAATAGGGGATGGTAATGGAAGGCTGACTTTTCCAATCTTACTAGATTCTGCTTTGAAAATCATGGCGGATGCATCATTTGTAATGGAAGCCAGCATCCTTTACAAGCCTGAAACACAGCAGAGGGGCTCAGGTTGATGTGGCGTACTTAATCAACCGTCATATAAACTTTGGCCCATATTTGAGAAAAAGTCGTGCATCAGCTATGATGCACCACTTTTCTTGAGCTCCTGCTACCGACACCTAACGACACCATGGTCAAGCCGTATTTATAATATGGAGCAGCATGGCAGTCATTAGCACAATAGCATCAACATTTTTGACGCTATTGTGGTTATTTGCTACACTATTGTCAAAAATGTTGAAGCTAGTTAAGCGAAGTGCAAGGAGGCCCATATGTTACTATAGGAGCGTAATTTTAACTCCTGCTCTGAGCAGGCATTAAAAATGATGCCAAAATACGCGCAGTGAAATCTATTTCATAGCACCATTTTTGCGGTCTCCTAGCACCAGAACAACCCTCTTGCATACATTATTCCTTGCGCAGACATAATGTGGTGCAAGGGTTTACAAAATGGCGATGGTGTGGCAGAAAAGCCACTTTAGCGCCGCCTTAGCATAAAAAAATGATACTATTGCAGTGCCAAGATGGTGCTAGGGACTCTTAAATATGCCCCTTTGTCTGAGCTGCTCTATGTGTACACCTCAGGTAACTTGGCAGCAGCCAGGAGAATAACTTAGAAATTCATGCATCAAATATGCCATGTTATTCTTAAAATCAAAACAACCATGAATTGCCTCCACACGGTTCTGCAGGATGCCTTCTGAGTTTAAAAAGTTTTTCACTGGGTGTCCAGGTCTTCGCCTGCTACTCATCACCAAACTGACTTCCACCAAAACAAATCTGGAGTCAAAGAGCCTTACTAAGAACAAGAATCTGACATCACTTCCCATTGGCAGGTACACAACAGGCTATGCCCTGGAAGAGACCTGGTGCATGGATTATTGTTCACGGTTGTTCATAAAGATGAAAGCTCGGCTACTATGTAGGCCTGGGAAAAATGTGAATTCCACTGGAGTAATTTAGGGAATTCAGCCTTACTCTTGTGACACGAAATTACCAACAATTATATTATTATGCGCACTTGCAAAATTAAGATTAATTTGGGCCAAAAGCCTACTGCAGGAGCACAGGAACAATACATTTAGCGAGAGTGAGCAGCTGATTGCTTCTACTGTTCATGTTCTCTTGCGTTTACCACTATTTTCTTAGTGCAAAATGCATCCTCTGATCCATTTTAGATGCAAAGGTGCAAATAGCACTAAATGCCGGTTTATGCTCCTTGCGTAATTCTGCAGAATCTTCTGTAATTTTGCTGTAATTCTGTGTAATTACACTACAGCAAATCAAGCAAGTTTCACCCATCCCTAGTACTGTGCAGACAGCTATGCCATCTTGTCCTTTTAGGCATCCCTACATACAGCTTTATCTCTTTGCTGGCAGACCTTTCCTTTCAAATAAACTGAGTGTTGGCCTATATGGAACCTGACTGGATGACTTTGTTGTCTATCTCAGCTGTCTCCTTTTGATTTAATGGGGTTACTCCCTAGTCTTTTGTATTGGGTTACTCCCTATTCTTGTGTTCTATAAGGCACTGGGGACACTGCATATGGTAATAACTAATTGGTACGCAGGGACACTGGGAGTTTGCATGTACTACCTGGAGAGGTGTTCTCTGGCCTCAGGATTGATCTTTTTGGTAGTCCTTTACCAGGATCCTTTAATGTGAATGTGATGCACGCAGTAAGCACGGAGACTCTTTTTGGCATGGATGGGGTCCTTATCAGAGACCGGACATATAGTACAGGATGGAGGCATGGGTGAGCCTGTGGTTGCCATCAGTGCTCTGCCAACTGAAAATGTTGACACCGACTGACCATTTGAGATACCTCCCCTTGAATCTTGGTTGGCTAGGCATATGGACTTTGTGTGTCAACCCATTCCAGCACCAGCAGCTCCCACCGGCTCATCTTAAAAACAGATGGGCCACTAATTCATCTTCCACTGAAGTGTCTCCTCTGCAGATTCCAACTGGGCACCCAGACTGTCAATTCATCTATCAATGCCCTTAAATCACTTTGGACTTGGGAGGGACCTTGTTCCTGTTTGGATGGAGGAATTGTGAGATTACTACAAAGAATACCCAAGCCCTCTCCTGTAGACTAACATTGGCCAAAGAGTTAGATGTTTTCATCGTAGTAGCACCTTACTCTGTAAGCACTAGAAGAGCGCCCAGTGTCACATCTTGGCGACAGAACGCTTTTTTGTGCATCTTTCTTTGAACTACCCTACACTTTCCTTTAAATATGTAACTATAAACCTATTTTTCTTTAAATTATGGCTCTGACAGGACCTTGTGTTATTGAGTATGGTTCATTTTGTCATGTCTATCTGAGTTCTAACTTCTCAACCACTTTCTTGAGTAATTTTTCGGTGTCCAGATCACTAACTTTGCATAAGCACACATAAGTAGTGATACATTTATCGATTTCTGGTGCAACATTTGTGGCCATAATTCTAGTGTGCCGTGCCTGTCCTCTTTGAAAGAAGAGTGCACTGCTTCTACAAGGTCTGTCTGTACCTGTTATTAGTGAGAGAAGCTTGCACAACTCCTACTGCAATCTACGCCTTCTCTGTGTGAGTTACGATTGCACTGCTGCTGCAAGAGCTGTACCTGAGTTATACATGCCCGAAGCTTCGAATGGTCCTACCACAACCTATGGGGTCCTTGTGTGAGTTAAGATGGCAGTGCACCTCCAAGAAATGTACCCAGGCTATAATTAGGAGAAGATTGTCCCTCTTCTACTTCAATTTATGTGCTTTGTGTGTGTGTCATGCTTGCACCGCAGCTGAAAGACCTGTCCCTGGGTTTTTGAATGAGGTAAGCATGCATGACTACTACAGCAATGCATGCGTTCTGTGTGTGTCATGCTTGCACTGCAGCTGTAATATCTGCACCTGGGTTATGAATGAGGTAACCATGCATGACTACTACAGCAATGCATGTGTTGTGTGTGAGGGTCATGCTTGCACTGCAGCTGTACAATCTGCACCTGGGTTATAAATGAGGTAGCCATGTACAGCTACTTCAGCAACGCATGTGTTGTGTGTGAGACGTGCCTGCACCGCAGCTGTAAGATCTGTACCTGGATTAAGAATGAGGTAACCATGCACGACTACTACAGCAAAGCATGTGTTCTTGTGTGTCATGCTTGCACCGCAGCTGTAAGATCTGCACCCGGGTTATGAATGAGGTAAGCATGCATGACTACTACAGCAATGCATGCGTTGTGCGTGTGTCATGCTTGCACTGCAGCTGTAAGATCTGCACCCGGGTTATGAATGAGGTAAGCATGCATGACTACTACAGCAATGCATGTGTTGTGCGTGTGTCATGCTTGCTCTGCACCCGGGTTATGAATGAGGTAAGCGTGCATGACTTCTACAGCAATGCATGTGTTGTGCGTGTGTCATACTTGCACTGCAGCTGTAAGATCTGCACCAGGGTTATGAATGAGGTAAGCATGCATGACTACTACAGCAATGCATGTGTTGTGCGTGTGTCATGCTTGCACTGCAGCTGTAAGATCTGCACCTAGGTTATGAATGAGGTAACCATGCACGGATACTACAGCATGTTCTGTGTGTGAGTCATGCTTGCACCGCAGCAGTTAGAGCTGCACCTGGGTTATAAGTGAGGTAACCGTGCATGGCTACTGCATCAATACATGTGTTATATGTGTGTGTCATGCTTGCACTGCAGCTGTCATATGTGTATTTGGGTTATAAATGATATAATCATGCATGACTACTACAGTAATGCATGTGTTCGGTGTGTGTCATGCTTGCACTGCAGCTGTAATATCTGCACCCGGGTTATGAATGAGGTAACCATGCATGACTACTACAGCAATGCATGTGTTGTGTGTGAGGGTCATGCTTGCACTGCAGCTGTAAGATCTGCACCTGGGTTATAAATGAGGTAGCCATGTACAGCTACTTCAGCAATGCATGTGTTGTGTGTGAGACGTGCCTGTACCGCAGCTGTAAGATCTGTATCTGGATTATGAATGAGGTAACCATGCATGACTACTACAGCAAAGCATGTGTTCTGTGTGTGTCATGCTTGCACTGCAGCTGTAAGATCTGTACCTGGGTTATAAATGAAGTAGCCATGTACAGCTACTACAGCAATGCATGTGTTCTGTGTGTGAGTCATGCTTGCACCACTGCTGTAAGATATGTGCCTTGGTTACAAGTGAGGCAGCCATACAGCTACCTCAGCAATGCATGTGTTCTTTATGTGATTCACGCTTGCACTGCAGCTGTAAGATCTGTACCTGGATTATGAATGAGGTAACCATTTATGGCTACTATAGCAATGCATGTGTTGTGTGTGAGTCATGCTTGCACCGCAGCTGTGAGATCTGTACATGGGTTACAAATGAAGTAACTATGCGTGACTTCTACAGGACTGCATGTGTTCTGTGTGTGAGCCATGCATGCTCTGCAGCTGCAAGAACTGTACCTGGGTTATAAATTAGCTAAACATGTGTGGACAATATATCATTTTCTGTGTGTGAATCATGCTTGCACCACAGCTGTAAGATATGTGCCTGGGTTATACATGAGGTAACCGTGTGCAGCTACTACAGCAATGCATGTGTTTTATGTGCCATGTGTGCATCACAGCTGTGAGATCTGTACCTGGGTTACAAATAAAGTAACTTTGTGTGGCTACTACAATAATGGATGTGCTCCGTGTGTGAGTCAATGTTGCACCAGAGCTGTAAAATCTATACCTGGATTATGAATGAGGTAACCATGCATGACTACTACAGCAATGCATGTGTTCTGTGTGTGAGTCATGCTTGCACCGCAGCTGTAAAATCTGTACCTGGGTTATAAATGAGGTAACCATGCACAACTACTACAGCAAAGCATGTGTTCTTGTGTGTCATGCTTGCACTGCAGCAGTAAGATCTGCAACCAAGCTATGAATGAGGTAAGCATGCATGACTACTACAGCAATGCATGTGTTGTGCGTGTGTCATGCTTGCAACTGCAGCTGTAAGATCTGCACCTAGGTTATGAATAAGGTAACCATGAACGGATACTACAGCATGTTCTGTGTGTGAGTCATGCTTGCACTGCAGCTGTTAGAGCTGCACCTGGGTTATAAGTGAGGTAACCGTGCATGGCTACTGCATCAATGCATGTGTTATATGTGTGTGTCATGCTTGCAATACAGCTGTCATATGTGTATTTGGGTTATAAATGATGTAATCATGCATGACTACTACAGCAATGCATGTGTTCTGTGTGTGTCATGCTTGCACTGCTTCTGTAATATCTGCACCCGGGTTATGAATGAGGTAACCATGCATGACTACTACAGCAATGCATGTGTTGTGTGTGTGAGTCATGCTTGCACTGCAGCTGTAAGATCTGCACCTGGGTTATAAGTGAGGTAGCCATGTACAGCTACTTCAGCCATGCATGTGTTGTGTGTGAGTTGTGCCTGCACCACAGCTGTAAGATCTGTACCTGGATTATTAATGAGTTATCCATGCATGACTACTACAGCAATGCATGTGTTGTGTGTGTGTGTCATGCTTGCACTGCAGCTGTAAGATCTGTACCTGGATTATGAATGAGGTAACCATGCATGACTACTACAGCAACACATGTGTTCTCTATCTGAGTCATGCTTGCACCACATCTGTAAGATCTATACCTGGGTTATAAATGAAGTAGCCATGTACAGCTACTACAGCAATGCATGTGTTCTGTGTGTGAGCCGTGCTTGCACCACAGCTGTAAGATATGTGCCTGGGTTACAAGTGGGGCAGCCATACAGCTACTTCAGCAATGCATGTGTTCTGTATGTGAGTCACGCTTGCACTGCAGCTGTAATATCTGTACCTGGATTATGAATGAGGTAACCATTTATGGCTACTATAGCAATGCATGGGTTGTGTGTGAGTCATGCTTGCACCGCAGCTGTGAGATCTGTACCTGGGTTACAAATGAAGTAACTATGTGTGACTACTACAGGACTCCATGTGTTCTGTGTGTTAGTCATGCATGCTCTGCAGCTGCAAGAACTGTACCTGGGTTATAAATTAGGTAAACATGTGTGGATAATATATAATTTTCTGTGTGTGAGGCATGCTTGCACCACAGCTGTAAGATATGTGCCTGGGATATACATGAGGTAACCATGTGCAGCTACTACAGCAATGCATGTGTTCTACGTGTGTCATGCGTGCGTCACAGCTGCGAGATCTGTACCTGGGTTACAAATGAAGTAACTATGTGTGGCTACTACAATAATGGATGTGTTCTGTGTGTGAGTCAATGTTGCACCAGAGCTGTAAAATCTGTACCTAGATTATGAATGAGGTAACCATGCATGACTACTACAGCAATGCATGTGTTGTGTGTGTGAGTCATGCTTGCACTGCAGCTGTAAGAGCTGCACCTGGGTTATAAATGAGGTAGCCATGTACAGCTACTACAGCAATGCATGTGTTCTGTGTGTGAGTCATGCTTGCACCGCAGCTGTAAAATCTGTACCTGGGTTATAAATGAGGTAACCATGCACGACTACTACAGCAAAGCATGTGTTGTGTGTGAGTCATGCTTGCACTGCAGATGTAAGAGCTGTACCTGGGTTACAAATGAAGTAACTATGTGTGACTACTACAGCAGTGCATGTGTTCTGTGTGTAAGTCATGCATGCTCTGCAGCTGCAAAAACTGTACCTGGGTTATAAATGAGGTAACCGTGCACGGCTACTGCAGCAATGCATGTGTTGTGTGTGAGTCATGCTTGCACTGCAGCTGTAAGATATGTACCTGGGTTATAAATGATGTAATCATGCATGGCTAATACAGCAATGCTTGTGTTCTGTGTGTGTCATGCTTGCACTGCAGCTGTAAGAGCTGCACCTGGGTTATAAATGATGTAATCATGCATGACTACTACAGCAATGCTTGTTTTCTGTGTGTGTCATGCTTGCATTGCAGCTGTAATAGCTGTACCTGGGTTATAAATGAGGTAGCCATGTACAGCTACTACAGCAATGCATGTGTTCGGTGTGTGAGTCATGCCTGCAACGCAGCTGTAAGATCTGCACCTGGGTTATAAGTGAGGTAGCCATGTACGGCTACTTCAGCAATGCATGTGTTCTGTGTGTGAGTGGTGCTTGCACCGCAGCTGTAAGATATGTGCCTGGGTTATAAATAAGGTAGCCACACGGCTACTTCAGCAATGCATATTTTCAGTGTGTGAATCATGCCTGCACTGCAGCTGTAAGATCTGTATCTAGGTTATGAATGAGTTATCCATGCACGACTACTACAGCAATGCATGTGTTCTGTGTGAGTCATGCTTGCACTGTAAGATCTGTACCTGAGTAATGAATGAAGTAACTATGTGTGACTACTACAGCAGTGCATGTGTTCTGTGTGTGAGTCATGCATGTTCTGCAGCTGCAAGAACTGTACCTGGGTTATAAATGAGGTAACCATGGACGACTACTTCAGCAATGCATGTTTTCAGTGTGTGAATCATGCTTGCACTGTAAGATCTGTACCTGGGTTATGAATGAAGTAACCATGCACGACTACTACAGCAATGCATGTGTTGTATGTGAGTCCTGCTTGCACTGCAGCTGCAAGAACTGTAGCCGGGTTATAAATGAGGTAAAAATGTGCGGATAATACATCATGTTCTGTGTGTGAGTCATGCTTGCACCACAGCTGTAACATATGTGCCTGGGTATACAAGAGGAAACCATGTACAGATACTACAACAATGTATGTGTTCTATATGTGAGTCATGCTTGCACTGCAGCTGTAACATCTGTACCTTGGTTACAAATGAGATAAGCATGCACGGATACTACAGCATGTTCTATGTGTGAGTGATGCTTGCACTGCAGCTGTAAGATCCGTATCTGGGTTACAAATGAGGTAACCGTGCATGGCTACTGCAGCAATGTATGTGTTCTCTGTGTGTCATGTATACATCACAGCTGCAAGATCTGCACCTGGGTTATAAATGAGTTAACTGTACGTGGCTACTGCAGCAGTGCATGTGTCTTCTGTGTGCGCTATGTTTGGACTGCAGCTGCAATATCTGTACCTGGGTTATGAGGTAAACATGCGCGGCTACTACAAAAATGCGTGCGAGCGGTCTGTGAGTCATGCTTGCACCACAGCTGGGTTATGAATGACTTAACTATGCGCGGCAACTGCATCAATGCATGTGTTCTGTTCTTGAGTCATTCTTGCACCAGAGCTGTAAGAGCAGTACATGGGTTATGAATGAGGTAACCATGCACGGATACTACAGCATGTTGTGTGTGTGAGTCATGCTTGCACCACAGCTGTAAGAGCTGTACATGGGTTATAAATGAGTTAACCATGTAAGGCTACTACAGCAATACATGTGCTCTGTGTGTGAGTCATGCTTGCACCGCAGCTGTAAGATCTGTACCTGGGTTATAAATGAGGTAACCATGCATGGATACTACAGAAACGCATGCGTTCTATGTGTGAGTCATGCTTGCACCACAGCTGTGAGAGCTGTACCAGGGATATCAATGAGGCAACCATGCAGAGCTACTGGAGCAGTGCATGTGTTCTGTGTGTGTCATGCTTACAACGCAGCTGTAAGAGCTGTATTTAGGTTATAAATGAGGTAACCATGTGTAGGAAAGTACCCTCTTTTTGGCATGGTTACCCCCACTTTTTGACTGCTGTCAGTGTGTTTTGACTGTGTTCACTCGGATCCTGCTCACCAGGACCCCAGTGACTGAGCTCCCTCACTCTAAATTTGGTTGTTTCTGACTTTGTACACCCCAAGGTTAGCATACTGGTGCCCCCATGTAAGTCCCTAGTATATGGTACCTAGATACTCAGGGGATTGGGGCACCAGAGGTTCCCCATGGGCTGTAGCATGTATTATGCCACCTATGGGAGCCCATGCAAAATGTGTCTGCAAGCCTGCCATTGCAGCTTGCGTGAAAAGGTGCATGCACCCTTTCACTACAGGTCACTGCACCAGGTCACTGTAAGTCAACTCAATGGCAGGCCCTCCTAGTCCAAAGGGCAGGGTGCAAGTACCTGTGTGTGAGGACACCCCTGCATGAGCAGAGGTTCCCCTACGAAATCCGCTCAATTTTCCTGGACTTCGTAAGAGCGGGGAAGCCATTATACCCATGTACTGGATAGAGATCACCACCTGTGTCCAGCTACATAATGGTAACTCCGATTGGTATCACAAATGTCGGAGTCATACCCTAATACTATTGCCAGTATTGGTTGTATGATTCTGTGCACTCTGGGGGCTCCATAGAAGAGACCCAGCTTTGCTCCTACCAGATTGCAGGGTTTTCCCGGGCAGCCCTCGCTGCTGCCATCCTTCAGACAGGTTTTTGCCCTCCTGCTGCTTGACCAGCTCAAGCCCAGGAAGGCAGAACAAAGGATTTCCTTTGGAAGTGGGAGGAAACATCCTCTCCCTTTGGAACTAGGTGTTACATGGATTGGGAGGGGTAGCCTCCCCAAGCCACCGGTAAGCTTTGAAAGGCAGATTTGGTGCCCTCTGTGCATAAACCAGTTTACACCAGTCCAGAGAACCCAGGCCCCTGCTCTGGCGTGAAACTGGACAATGGAAAGGGGCGTGACCACATCCCTGTCCATCACCATCCCTGGGGTGGTGCCTAGAGTTCCGCCAATTGGCCACGTGATTATGCTATCTTTAATTCAAGGTGGGCAGAGGCCCCTGGGAGCATCTGAGTGGCCAGGTCAAGCAAGTGATGTCACAGCCCCCTCGTAATAGATGGTCACCCTGCTAGGTGACCAATCCCCCTTCCTGGGCTATTTAGGGTCTCCTTCTTGGACTGGTCCTCAGATTCAACGTGCAAGATTTCAGCAGGACTCCTCTGCATTGTTTACTTCATCTTCTGGCCACTGGGACTGCAACTGGACCCTCCAGGAACCGACAATCTGCAACTCCAGAGATGACTCCGCTTTGCAACATTGTTTCTTCGGTTCCATCCAGCAACTGCAATATTTCACTGGCTGTGCATCCTCTGAGGGTGACGAGTCTTCAGTCTGCACAAGAAGGAAGAAGGAATCTCCCTTGGAGTGAAGAAGTCACTTCCCTGCATCTGCAGACACCAACTGCAACGATGACCGGCTGCGTGGATCCTGCAAAACTGTGTGGATCCTGCATCACAGGTGTTGGTCTGGAGTGGTCCCCTTGGCCCTGTCTACCGGTTGTTCAACCTGGGAGATGGTAAGCCCTTGCCTCTACTTTCAGGACAGTACCCCTGTGTCGCGCCGCGGCACATTTGGCTCCAGACGCGGCCGCAGTGCACGGTGGTAGGACGCGCCGCGTCCCTGCAATTTATTATTTTTATCAAGGCCCCAAATTGGGCATGGGGCCTCGCTACAGTAATGGCGCGACGCACCCCGCTAGTTTCTTGCCTCTCCCCCCTCTCCATGTTCCCTCACTTACCATCTGCTTCTTTTTCTTTCTTCTTTTTTGCCATCCTTGTTTCTTCCTGACTTTCTTCCTTTCTTTCATGTCCCTGATTCTTTTCTCTTTCCCAGCATGCCTTCCTTCTCCCTGCATGCCTTTGGAACCTTACTTTACATGGTGACTTTACTATGGAATTCTATGTTATGTTCCCAATCCAATATGGTATCTTTTACTTCCTGCCAGTCACTTCCTGTTCTTTGGGTATATAAGGTGTGTAATTCCTGTTCTCCTTGCGCTTCAAAAATTCCTTTGGGTGGTGATCTTCGCTCCTGTTCTTCTGTGTCAGATATATGATTTCTAAGCCTGTTCCAGCTTTTTTCTTTGTCATTTTTTCCTTTTGTTCAGATTTATTTTTTACCTTTTGTTTTTGTTCCAGGAGTCCCTATTTGAGCTTTTTTCCCTTTTTGGGTTTTTTCCCTCCAGGACTCCTTCTGGAGAGCACCGACTGCCTTTGGTGTTCCCTCCGTCAGCAGCACCGTGGCTACCAGAAAGGGGCGCCCCTACCTGGGCCAAGGCAGAACCTATAAGAACAAAGACCTCGCCACATTTCCAGTGGGCCACAGACACAGACAACGAGTAGGTCGTGACAGATTGCAGCGCCAAACGAACCAGACTTCGTCAGGCAGAATGGAAGATACTGCAACGACTGCTGCAGACCCTAACCAGTCCCTACTCGTAACTATTCAGCAACAAACCCAGGAACCGCAACAATTAAGAAATGAAAATGTGGCTCTACAACAAGCCTTGGCATCCCGAAGTACTGATGTTCCTACTGTTTCTACTACTACACCTCGGTTTTCAGGAGACCCAAATAAGCTGCGAGAATTCCTTGATGCTCTGACTGTCTACTTTGCCTTTAGACCCACAAAATTTTCACAAGATAAAGCGAAAGTGGGTTATCTCATCAGTTCCTTGTCAGGTCCTGCCTTGGCCTGGGCGAGTCCGATAGGGGAAACACCCGGAACAACGAGTCCTTAACCACGCTTTTGTTTTCCACAACTTCCTTGTTTTAGGGCCTTAACCACGCATGTGTGAACCACGTACATGGGTGGTTAAGGCACAGAAGAAGGGAGTCGATGTGATGAAGGAGGAGGTAAGTTGGGCTGGGACGGGGCTGTTTTTTTGGGGGTGGGTTCGGGGTGATTAGGGTTTAGGGGCGGGGAGGGGGGTCAGTCAGAGTTTAGGTTTTAGGGGTGGGTTGGGGGCTTGGGGTGCTTTAGGTTTTAGGGGCGGGGTGGGGACTCGGTATTTTTTGTTTTTGGGGGTGGGGTGGGGGGCTCAGGGTGATTAGGGTTTAGGGGTGGGGTGGGGGTCAGGGTTTAGGTTTTAGGGGTGGGATGGGGAGGTCGGCAGGGGGGACGCATGCTGATCACTAACGCCTTTACCAGGAATGCCTTTACAACGAAAAATCGTTGTTAAGGCATTCGTGGTAAAGGCATTAGTGATAACAACGAGGTCGTTGTCCCGACCTCATTGTTCAGGCATCGGTGGTTGAAGCACTCGTTGTTTCAACATATAACCCTCCGATAGCGGCCTCCAACGACCCGGTGTTGTCTGATTACTCAGCCTTTGTGAGCAGATTCAAACAAATGTTTGAACGCCCAGGATTGGAAGCATCAGCAGAAGAAGCGCTCTGTGAAATTCAACAAGGCACTCAGGATGTTCTCCAATACATCACATGCTTCAGACAATTGGCTGCTGTGACAACATGGGTAGAGCGTACACTGGTAACTCATTTTCGCAGAGGTTTGCGAGAAGACATTAAAGACGAATTAGTACACTCTGCCAGAGTAGAAGATCTTCAAAGTTTGATGGATTCAGCTCTCTCTATAGAATACCGTCTCCACGAACGTCATCTAGAAAAAAGAAAGAATCGTGGACCTTCCCAGTCAAGCAACTCACATGTCTTTGTACATCGTCCTGAAGAACCTTGTAGGAGGCTGGACTGGCTTGTAGTGAGTACCAAGGGGTACTTGCACCTTGCACCAGGCCCAGTTATCCCTTATTAGTGTATAGGGTGTCTAGCAGCTTAGGCTGATAGATAATGGTAGCTTAGCAAAGCAGCTCAGGCTGAACTAGGAGACGTGTGAAGCTACTACAGTACCACTTAGTGTCATATGCACAATATCATAAGAAAACACAATACACAGTTATACTAAAAATAAAGGTACTTTATTTTTATGACAATATGCCAAAGTATCTTAGGGTGTACCCTCAGTGAGAGGATAGGAAATATACACAAGATATATATACACAATAGCAAAAATATGCAGTATAGTCTTAGAAAACAGTGCAAACAATGTATAGTTACAATAGGATGCAATGGGGAAACATAGGGATAGGGGCAACACAAACCATATACTCCAGAAGTGGAATGCGAACCACGAATGGACCCCAAACCTATGTGACCTTGTAGAGGGTCGCTGGGACTATTAGAAAATAGTGAGAGTTAGCAAAATAACCCACCCCAAGACCCTGAAAAGTGAGTGCAAAGTGCACCAAAGTTCCCCTAAGGACAAAATAGTCGTGTTAGAGGGAGAATGCAAGGAAAACACAAATCAGCAATGCAACAACGATGGATTCCTGTCTGAAGGTACCTGTGGAACAAGGGGACCAAGTCCAAAAGTCACAAGCAGCTCGGAGATGGGCAGATGCCCAAGAAATGCCAGCGGTTGGTGCAAAGAAGCTCTTACTAGGCTGAAGAACTGTGAATACTGCAGGAACGACAAGGGCTAGAGACTTCCCCTTTGGAGGATGGATCCCCCACGCCTTGGAGAGTCGTGCAGAAGTGTTTTCCCGCCGGATGGACGCCAACAAGCCTTGCTACACGCAAATCGTGCGTTTGGCGTTTTTGGACGCTGCTGGGGCCCAGGAGGGACCAGGAGGTCGCAAATTGGACCTGCAGAGAGAGGGGACGTCGAGCAAGACAAAGAGCCCTCACTGAAGCAGGTAGCACCCGGAGAAGTGCCAGAAACAGGCACTACGAGGATGCGTGAAACGGTGCTCGCCGAAGTTGCACAAAGGAGTCCCACGTCGCCGGAGACCAACTTAGAAAGTCGTGCAATGCAGGTTAGAGTGCCGTGGACCCAGGCTTGGCTGTGCACACATGATTTCCGCCGGAAGTGCACAGGGGCCGGAGAAGCTTGCAAAGTCGCGGTTCCCAGCAATGCAGCCCAGCGAGGTGAGGCAAGGACTTACCTCCACCAAACTTGGGCTGAAGAGTCACTGGACTGTGGGGGTCACTTGGACGGTGTCGCTGGATTCGAGGGACCTCGCTCGTCGTGCTGAGAGGAGACCCAAGGGACCGGAGATGCAGCTTTTTGGTGCCTGCGGTTGCAGGGGGAAGATTCCGTCGACCCACGGGAGATTTCTTCGGAGCTTCTGGTGCAGAGAGGAGGCAGACTACCCCCACAGCATGCACAAGCAGGAAAACAGTCGAGAAGGCGGCAGGATCAGCGTTACAGAATTGCAGTAGTCGTCTTTGCTACTATGTTGCAGGTTTGCAGGCTTCCAGCGCGGTCAGCGGTCGATTCCTTATCAGAAGGTGAAGAGGGAGATGCAGAGGAACTCGGCTGAGCTCATGCATTCGTTATCTAAAGTTTCCCCAGAGACAGAGACCCTAAATAGCCAGAAAAGAGGGTTTGGCTACCTAGGAGAGAGGAAAGGCTACTAACACCTGAAGGAGCCTATCACAAGGAGTCTCTGACGTCACCTGGTGGCACTGGCCACTCAGAGCAGTCCAGTGTGCCAGCAGCACCTCTGTTTCCAAGATGGCAGAGGTCTGGAGCACACTGGAGGAGCTCTGGACACCTCCCAGGGGAGGTGCAGGTCAGGGGAGTGGTCACTCCCCTTTCCTTTGTCCAGTTTCGCGCCAGAGCAGGGGCTAAGGGGTCCCTGAACCGGTGTAGACTGGCTTATGCAGAATTGGGCACCTCTGTGCCCAACAAAGCATTTCCAGAGGCTGGGGGAGGCTACTCCTCCCCTGCCTTCACACCATTTTCCAAAGGGAGAGGGTGTCACACCCTCTCTCAGAGGAAGTTCTTTGTTCTGCCATCCTGGGCCAGGCCTGGCTGGACCCCAGGAGGGCAGCTGCCTGTCTGAGGGGTTGGCAGCAGCAGCAGCTGCAGTGAAACCCCAGGAAGGGCAGTCTGGCAGTACCAGGGTCTGTGCTACAGACCACTGGGATCATGGAATTGTACCAACAATGCCAGGATGGCATAGAGGGGGCAATTCCATGATCATAGACATGTTACATGGCCATATTCGGAGTTACCATGGTGAAGCTACATATAGGTAGTGACCTATATGTAGTGCACACGTGTAATGGTGTCCCCGCACTCACAAAGTTCAGTGAATTGGCTCTGAACAATGTGGGGGCACCTTGGCTAGTGCCAGGGTGCCCTCACACTAAGTAACTTTGCACCTAACCTTTACCAGGTAAAGGTTAGACATATAGGTGACTTATAAGTTACTTAAGTGCAGTGTAAAATGGCTGTGAAATAACGTGGACGTTATTTCACTCAGGCTGCAGTGGCAGGCCTGTGTAAGAATTGTCAGAGCTCCCTATGGGTGGCAAAAGAAATGCTGCAGCCCATAGGGATCTCCTGGAACCCCAATACCCTGGGTACCTCAGTACCATATACTAGGGAATTATAAGGGTGTTCCAGTAAGCCAATGTAAATTGGTAAAATTGGTCACTAGCCTGTTAGTGACAATTTGAAAGTAATGAGAGAGCATAACCACTGAGGTTCTGGTTAGCAGAGCCTCAGTGAGACAGTTAGGCACCACACAGGGAACATATACATGCACACCTATGAGCACTGGGGCCCTGTGTGACAGGGTCCCAGTGACACATACATATAGGCCACAAACCTATGAGCACTGGGGTCCTGACCAGCAGGATCCCAGTGACACATAACAACCATACTGAAAACATAGTGTTTTCACTATGAGCACTGAGGCCTGGCTATCAGGATCCCAGTGAGACAGTGAAAACAGTGACAAACACCCTGACATACACTCACAAACAGGCCAAAAGTGGGGGTAACAAGGCTAGAAAGAGGCTACCTTCTCACACAACCCCCCCCCAAACGAAGGACAATAAGGCTAACCTTGGCCAGTTGAGACTTTATTGTCTAAGTGGTGATAAGTAGAGAGTAGCTCTGCAATAGACTGGTTACTCCCTTTATCATCCACTATATGGTTACTTCCCTGTGGGGATGTAAACCACCCTGTTTGAAGTTTTTTAGCTAACCAACAATGTGAAGATGTATTTTCAGAGTTTCTATCAGTAAGTTTTAGTTTAGAGCAGTGGGAATTATCCACTGAACCTATTTGTAATGATGGAAATGCCAGACAGGGATGCTGTCTCAGTAAAGCCATAGCTGGGCAAAAACTTTGTCCATTTGGCTGGAAGAGAGAACAGGGATGCTGTTTCTCTTGAGTTGGAGCAGGGCAGGGATGCTGTCCTATGAGCTCCACACTAGGGCAGGGATGCTGTCCTAAGTGTTGTGAGGTAGTGCAGGGTTTATGCACTAAAGTTTCTCTGGGAGGGTTGGAGGGATGCTCCATGTTAACTAAAATGGTGCTGTTTTTCTCACCAATGTTAGTTATCCCACAGAGAGGTACTTCCACCTCAGGGAGTCCAGCTTTGCCAGCTGATGATTCCCTTGGAACAGGTGCCACCCCAGGAGAGGTTTCTCCCACCACAGGAATGGTATCCTGAATGGTAGGGTGGTTAGGGGATACTGTGATACCCTTTTTACCTGTTGATGGAGAGGGATCCTGAGTTTTCAGGCCTTCTCTCCTTTGCTTTTTCATTTCACTTGAAATGAGAGGGAACAATTCCTCAGGGATGCCCAGCATGGCTGCATGGGCATAAAACTCTACATCAGCCCAACCTGAGGCCTCTAGGTCATTACCTAAGAGACAGTCTACAGGTAAGCTAGGTGATACCACCACCTGCTTAGGGCCAGTAACTCCACCCCAACTAAACTGAATTATAGCTAAGGGAAGAAACTTAGTGGAGTTATGGACATCAATAATCTTATACTGTTGTCCAATGATGTGTTGTTCAGGAGGCACTAGGTTTTCAGTCACCAAAGTGAAACTGGCACCTGTGTCCCTGTAGGCCAAGGCCTCAACACCATTTATTGAAACTGTCTGCCTGTACTTATCCATTGTAAGGGGACAAGCAGCCAGTGTGGCAAGGCCAATGCCACTAGGTGTGACAGAAACTGTCTTGGGACTGATTACATCAGTTTCCACTATGGACCCATAAGTGAACCCAACTACACCCTTTGCTTGACTGTTGCCAGCAGTCCCACCACTAGTACCACTACTGCTAGGGGCACTAGAGCTTGATGTATTAGTGGTGGTAGGCTCAGGGGGTTTACCTGGACAGGACTTATCCCCTGGCCTATGGCCTCTGTTTTTACACACAAAGCACCAGGGCTTTTTAATGTGTGCAGGTTGGGAAGAAGAGGAAGAATTTGTTTTATCCCCACCCTCTGAAGAGTGTTTAAGATTTGAAGTGGGATCTTTGGTTTTACCCTTATCCCCATGCTTATCTTGAGATTTTTCACCATCTTTCTTCTTATTGCCATCTTTGTCACCCCCTGTATGAACTTTTCTGTTCACCCTTGTTCTGACCCATTTGTCTGCCTTCTTTCCCAATTCTTGGGGAGAGGTCAGATCAGAGTCTACCAGGTACTGGTGCAACAAATCAGACACACAATTATTAAGTATATGCTCTCTCAGGATTGTGTTATACAGGCTTTCATAATCAGTAACTTTACTGCCATGTAACCACCCCTCCAAGGCCTTCACTGAATGGTCAATGAAATCAACCCAGTCTTGTGAAGACTCCTTTTTGGTCTCTCTGAACTTTATCCTGTACTGTTCAGTGGTTAAGCCATAACCATCCAGGAGTGCATTCTTAAGAACTTGGAAATTGTTAGCATCATTTTCTTTTACAGTAAGGAGCCTATCCCTACCTTTTCCAGTAAATGATAGCCATAGGATAGCAGCCCACTGCTTTTGAGGGACATCCTGTACAGCACAGGCCCTCTCAAGTGCAGCAAACCACTTGTTAATGTCATCCCCCTCCTTGTAAGGGGGAACTATCTTATGCAGATTCCTGGAATCATGCTCTTTTGCAGGATGACTATGGGGAATACTGCTGCTGCCACCATGGGTATCTAAACCCATTTTCTGTCTTTCCCTCTCTATTTCTAAAGACTGTCTATCCAAATCCAGCTGTTGCTTCTTGAGCTTCAGTCTGGTTTGTTCCACTCTCAATCTATTGAGCTCCCTTTCTAACAATCTGTCATCAGGGTGGGTGGGAGGGACATTTCTAGATACAGAGGTATGATGGGAATGAACAGAAGGAGACCTGTCCCTTACAGAGGGCACCCTAACAGCTTGGCTACCAGTATAATGTGAGAGCACATCATCAGTATGATGTGATTCAACCTCTGTACCAACTATGCTAGACTGTCTAGTAATGGGCAGGCTGAGAAGTTTCTTTCCTGAACCTTTTCCTGGGGGAGTCCCTGGATCAGATTGAGAACCATTAGCTACTTTTTCTACAGATTGGGCACTTATGGCCTTATCCTGTACTCTAAGCATATTAATTAACAGTTCTAAGGAAGGATTCTTCCCTACACTCAAACCTCTCTCTATGCAGAGACTCCTTGCTCCTTTCCAGCTAAGGTGATCATATGCAAGTTTGGACAGTTCAACTTTTTGGCCTGTGCCAGACATTTTTTAGAGAGAGTTAAAGTGATAGACAAAGAGAAAAAAGTTTTCAGAACTTTTTGGAAAGATAGAAAAAAACTTTTTAAACTTTTAAGAACTTTTTGAAAGTTTAGTAGTACTTTTCAGCACTTAGAAAAGAGTGAAAAGAGGAAATGCAAAACTTTTTGGCTATGTGTATATACACTGACCTTGTTTTGTATATTTTTCTCTTATGAAAAGTACAATGACAAGAGTGGTAAGTAGTCTCAAGCACTTATCCCACCACTGCACAACCAATGTAGGAGGCTGGACTGGCTTGTAGTGAGTACCAAGGGGTACTTGCACCTTGCACCAGGCCCAGTTATCCCTTATTAGTGTATAGGGTGTCTAGCAGCTTAGGCTGATAGATAATGGTAGCTTAGCAAAGCAGCTCAGGCTGAACTAGGAGACGTGTGAAGCTACTACAGTACCACTTAGTGTCATATGCACAATATCATAAGAAAACACAATACACAGTTATACTAAAAATAAAGGTACTTTATTTTTATGACAATATGCCAAAGTATCTTAGGGTGTACCCTCAGTGAGAGGATAGGAAATATACACAAGATATATATACACAATAGCAAAAATATGCAGTATAGTCTTAGAAAACAGTGCAAACAATGTATAGTTACAATAGGATGCAATGGGGAAACATAGGGATAGGGGCAACACAAACCATATACTCCAGAAGTGGAATGCGAACCACGAATGGACCCCAAACCTATGTGACCTTGTAGAGGGTCGCTGGGACTATTAGAAAGTAGTGAGAGTTAGCAAAATAACCCACCCCAAGACCCTGAAAAGTGAGTGCAAAGTGCACCAAAGTTCCCCTAAGGACAAAATAGTCGTGTTAGAGGGAGAATGCAAGGAAAACACAAATCAGCAATGCAACAACGATGGATTCCTGTCTGAAGGTACCTGTGGAACAAGGGGACCAAGTCCAAAAGTCACAAGCAGCTCGGAGATGGGCAGATGCCCAAGAAATGCCAGCGGTTGGTGCAAAGAAGCTCTTACTAGGCTGAAGAACTGTGAATACTGCAGGAACGACAAGGGCTAGAGACTTCCCCTTTGGAGGATGGATCCCCCACGCCTTGGAGAGTCGCGCAGAAGTGTTTTCCCGCCGGATGGACGCCAACAAGCCTTGCTACACGCAAATCGTGCGTTTGGCGTTTTTGGACGCTGCTGGGGCCCAGGAGGGACCAGGAGGTCGCAAATTGGACCTGCAGAGAGAGGGGACGTCGAGCAAGACAAAGAGCCCTCACTGAAGCAGGTAGCACCCGGAGAAGTGCCAGAAACAGGCACTACGAGGATGCGTGAAACGGTGCTCGCCGAAGTTGCACAAAGGAGTCCCACGTCGCCGGAGACCAACTTAGAAAGTCGTGCAATGCAGGTTAGAGTGCCGTGGACCCAGGCTTGGCTGTGCACACAGGATTTCCGCCGGAAGTGCACAGGGGCCGGAGAAGCTTGCAAAGTCGCGGTTCCCAGCAATGCAGCCCAGCGAGGTGAGGCAAGGACTTACCTCCACCAAACTTGGGCTGAAGAGTCACTGGACTGTGGGGGTCACTTGGACGGTGTCGCTGGATTCGAGGGACCTCGCTCGTCGTGCTGAGAGGAGACCCAAGGGAAAGGAGATGCAGCTTTTTGGTGCCTGCGGTTGCAGGGGGAAGATTCCGTCGACCCACGGGAGATTTCTTCGGAGCTTCTGGTGCAGAGAGGAGGCAGACTACCCCCACAGCATGCACAAGCAGGAAAACAGTCGAGAAGGCGGCAGGATCAGCGTTACAGAGTTGCAGTAGTCGTCTTTGCTACTATGTTGCAGGTTTGCAGGCTTCCAGCGCGGTCAGCGGTCGATTCCTTATCAGAAGGTGAAGAGGGAGATGCAGAGGAACTCGGCTGAGCTCATGCATTCGTTATCTAAAGTTTCCCCAGAGACAGAGACCCTAAATAGCCAGAAAAGAGGGTTTGGCTACCTAGGAGAGAGGAAAGGCTACTAACACCTGAAGGAGCCTATCACAAGGAGTCTCTGACGTCACCTGGTGGCACTGGCCACTCAGAGCAGTCCAGTGTGCCAGCAGCACCTCTGTTTCCAAGATGGCAGAGGTCTGGAGCACACTGGAGGAGCTCTGGACACCTCCCAGGGGAGGTGCAGGTCAGGGGAGTGGTCACTCCCCTTTCCTTTGTCCAGTTTCGCGCCAGAGCAGGGGCTAAGGGGTCCCTGAACCGGTGTAGACTGGCTTATGCAGAATTGGGCACCTCTGTGCCCAACAAAGCATTTCCAGAGGCTGGGGGAGGCTACTCCTCCCCTGCCTTCACACCATTTTCCAAAGGGAGAGGGTGTCACACCCTCTCTCAGAGGAAGTTCTTTGTTCTGCCATCCTGGGCCAGGCCTGGCTGGACCCCAGGAGGGCAGCTGCCTGTCTGAGGGGTTGGCAGCAGCAGCAGCTGCAGTGAAACCCCAGGAAGGGCAGTCTGGCAGTACCAGGGTCTGTGCTACAGACCACTGGGATCATGGAATTGTACCAACAATGCCAGGATGGCATAGAGGGGGCAATTCCATGATCATAGACATGTTACATGGCCATATTCGGAGTTACCATGGTGAAGCTACATATAGGTAGTGACCTATATGTAGTGCACGCGTGTAATGGTGTCCCCGCACTCACAAAGTTCAGTGAATTGGCTCTGAACAATGTGGGGGCACCTTGGCTAGTGCCAGGGTGCCCTCACACTAAGTAACTTTGCACCTAACCTTTACCAGGTAAAGGTTAGACATATAGGTGACTTATAAGTTACTTAAGTGCAGTGTAAAATGGCTGTGAAATAACGTGGACGTTATTTCACTCAGGCTGCAGTGGCAGGCCTGTGTAAGAATTGTCAGAGCTCCCTATGGGTGGCAAAAGAAATGCTGCAGCCCATAGGGATCTCCTGGAACCCCAATACCCTGGGTACCTCAGTACCATATACTAGGGAATTATAAGGGTGTTCCAGTAAGCCAATGTAAATTGGTAAAATTGGTCACTAGCCTGTTAGTGACAATTTGAAAGTAATGAGAGAGCATAACCACTGAGGTTCTGGTTAGCAGAGCCTCAGTGAGACAGTTAGGCACCACACAGGGAACATATACATGCACACCTATGAGCACTGGGGCCCTGTGTGACAGGGTCCCAGTGACACATACATATAGGCCACAAACCTATGAGCACTGGGGTCCTGACCAGCAGGATCCCAGTGACACATAACAACCATACTGAAAACATAGTGTTTTCACTATGAGCACTGAGGCCTGGCTATCAGGATCCCAGTGAGACAGTGAAAACAGTGACAAACACCCTGACATACACTCACAAACAGGCCAAAAGTGGGGGTAACAAGGCTAGAAAGAGGCTACCTTCTCACAAACCTCGGCCTGTATCTAGAGAGACAGAAGGAGAACCTATGCAGGTAGATACTGCTCATGGTCCAATCTCAACTAGCGAACGTGAAGACAGACGGAGAAGAGGATTGTGCCTATATTGTGGTGCAGCTGGTCATTTGCTCAGCACTTGTCTAGTTTGTCCTATGAAGACCTCGGGAAACACCATTTCCCGTCCTCTGTGAGAAGTGAGGGGACGGAATCTTCTGCAATACCTTCCATCAGTTCTTCCAAGGAAGATGCCACTATTCTATTTATGTTACCTGTTATCCTGCAATTACCTGATGGTCGTGAAGAAAGGACCCTGGCATTATTAGATTGTGGAGCTAGTGGCATTTATATGGATATGACCTGGGCTAACAAACTACAAATTCCAATCCTGCCTAAAGACGTTCCAGAACAAGTGCATACTGTAGACGGAGCCTTATTATCCTCCGGTCCTGTTATTAATACCACTTCGATTTTAGGTCTACACTTTGGGAAACATCAGGAACATGTCTCTTTTGATTTAATTTCCTCCCCCAATCATTTTATAATCCTAGGAATCCCATGATTCACAAGACACAATCTGTATATTAACTGGGAACCCAGAACCATTTCTTTGTCTTCTAAGTTCTGTCACAATCATTGCTATGCTTCTGACACCTAATTGGTCTCCCAGAAAAATAATAACCTCAGAACCAAATGTAGGACTTTCCATAAATTCAGTCCAGGAGGTACCAAGCCAGTATCTGGAATTTATAGACGTATTTCAAAAAGCATCAAAGCCCGTACTACCTCCACACAGAGACAACGATTGTACCATTCCCCTGGGACCTGGAGCAATTGTTCCTTTTGGAAGAATGTATTTTCTCACTGAACCAGAAAGAAAGATTCTCAAGGACTATCTTCAAGAAAATCTAAAGAATGGTCTTATTACACAATCTTCTTCTCTTGCGGGGGCTCACCTCTTCTTCATACCTGTAGGAAGTTGGCTCTGTATGCACTATTTCAAAGTAAGGAATAGTATGCACAGAGTCCAAGGGTTCCCCTTAGAGGTAAGATAGTGGCAAAAAGAGATAATACTAATGCTCTATTTTGTGGTAGTGTGGTCGAGCAGTAGGCTTATCCAAGGAGTAGTGTTAAGCATTTGTTGTACATACACATAGACAATAAATGAGGTACACACACTCAGAGACAAATCCAGCCAATAGGTTTTTATATAGAAAAATATCTTTTCTTAGTTTATTTTAAGAACCACAGGTTCAAATTCTACATGTAATATCTCATTCGAAAGGTATTGCATGTAAGTACTTTAGGAACTTCAAATCATCAAAATTGCATGTATACTTTTCAAGTTATTCACAAATAGCTGTTTTAAAAGTGGACACAGTGCAATTTTCACAGTTCCTAGGGGAGGTAAGTATTTGTTAGGTTAACCAGGTAAGTAAGACACTTACAGGGCTTAGTTCTTGGTCCAAGGTAGCCCACCGTTGGGGGTTCAGAGCAACCCCAAAGTCACCACACCAGCAGCTCAGGGCCGGTCAGGTGCAGAGTTCAAAGTGGTGCCCAAAACACATAGGCTACAATGGAGAGAAGGGGGTGCCCCGGTTCCGGTCTGCTTGCAGGTAAGTACCCGCGTCTTCGGAGGGCAGACCAGGGGGGTTTTGTAGGGCACCGGGGGGGACACAAGCCCACACAGAAATTTCACCCTCAGCAGCGCGGGGGCGGCCGGGTGCAGTGTAGAAACAAGCGTCGGGTTTGTAATGGAAGTCAATGGGAGATCTAGGGATCTCTTCAGCGCTGCAGGCAGGCAAGGGGGGGGTTCCTCGGGGAAACCTCCACTTGGTCAAGGGAGAGGGACTCCTGGGGGTCACTCCTCCAGTGAAAGTCCGGTCCTTCGGGTCCTGGGGGCTGCGGGTGCAGGGTCTCTCCCAGGTGTCGGGACTTAGGATTCAAAGAGTCGCGGTCAGGGGAAGCCTCGGGATTCCCTCTGCAGGCGGCGCTGTGGGGGCTCAGGGGGGACAGGTTTTTGTACTCACAGTCTTAGAGTAGTCCTGGGGTCCCTCCTGAGGTGTTGGATCGCCACCAGCCGAGTCGGGGTCGCCGGGTGCAGTGTTGCAAGTCTCACGCTTCTTGCGGGGAGCTTGCAGGGTTCTTTAAAGCTGCTGGAAACAAAGTTGCAGCTTTTCTTGGAGCAGGTCCGCTGTCCTCGGGAGTTTCTTGTCTTTTCGAAGCAGGGGCAGTCCTCAGAGGATGTCGAGGTCGCTGGTCCCTTTGGAAGGCGTCGCTGGAGCAGGATCTTTGGAAGGCAGGAGACAGGCCGGTGAGTTTCTGGAGCCAAGGCAGTTGTCGTCTTCTGGTCTTCCTCTGCAGGGGTTTTTCAGCTAGGCAGTCCTTCTTCTTGTAGTTGCAGGAATCTAATTTTCTAGGGTTCAGGGTAGCCCTTAAATACTAAATTTAAGGGCGTGTTTAGGTCTGGGGGGTTAGTAGCCAATGGCTACTAGCCCTGAGGGTGGGTACACCCTCTTTGTGCCTCCTCCCAAGGGGAGGGGGTCACAATCCTAACCCTATTGGGGGAATCCTCCATCTGCAAGATGGAGGATTTCTACAAGTCAGAGTCACCTCAGCTCAGGACACCTTAGGGGCTGTCCTGACTGGCCAGTGACTCCTCCTTGTTGCTTTCTTTGTTCCCTTCAGCCTTGCCGCCAAAAGTGGGGGCCGTGGCCGGAGGGGGCGGGCAACTCCACTAAGCTGGAGTGCCCTGCTGGGCTGTGACAAAGGGGTGAGCCTTTGAGGCTCACCGCCAGGTGTCACAGCTCCTGCCTGGGGGAGGTGTTAGCATCTCCACCCAGTGCAGGCTTTGTTACTGGCCTCAGAGTGACAAAGGCACTCTCCCCATGGGGCCAGCCACATGTCTCTGGTGTGGCAGGCTGCTGGAACTAGTCAGCCTACACAGACAGTCGGTTAAGTTTCAGGGGGCACCTCTAAGGTGCCCTCTGTGGTGTATTTTACAATAAAATGTACACTGGCATCAGTGTGAATTTATTGTGCTGAGAAGTTTGATACCAAACTTCCCAGTTTTCAGTGTAGCCATTATGGTGCTGTGGAGTTCGTGTTTGACAGACTCCCAGACCATATACTCTTATGGCTACCCTGTACTTACAATGTCTAAGGTTTTGGTTAGACACTGTAGGGGTACCATGCTCATGCACTGGTACCCTCACCTATGGTATAGTGCACCCTGCCTTAGGGCTGTAAGGCCTGCTAGAGGGGTGTCTTACCTATACTGCATAGGCAGTGAGAGGCTGGCATGGCACCCTGAGGGGAGTGCCATGTCGACTTACTCGTTTTGTCCTCACTAGCACACACAAGCTGGCAAGCAGTGTGTCTGTGCTGAGTGAGAGGTCTCCAGGGTGGCATAAGACATGCTGCAGCCCTTAGAGACCTTCCTTGGCATCAGGGCCCTTGGTGCTAGAAGTACCAGTTACAAGGGACTTATCTGGATGCCAGGGTCTGCCAATTGTGGATACAAAAGTACAGGTTAGGGAAAGAACACTGGTGCTGGGGCCTGGTTAGCAGGCCTCAGCACACTTTCAATTGTAAACATAGCATCAGCAAAGGCAAAAAGTCAGGGGGCAACCATGCCAAGGAGGCATTTCCTTACACAACCCCCCCCCAAACGAAAGAGGATGAGACTAACCTTTCCCAAGAGAGTCTTCATTTTCTAAGTGGAAGAACCTGGAAAGGCCATCTGCATTGGCATGGGCAGTCCCAGGTCTGTGTTCCACTATAAAGTCCATTCCCTGTAGGGAGATGGACCACCTCAACAGTTTAGGATTTTCACCTTTCATTTGCATCAGCCATTTGAGAGGTCTGTGGTCAGTTTGAACTAGGAAGTGAGTCCCAAAGAGGTATGGTCTCAGCTTCTTCAGGGACCAAACCACAGCAAAGGCCTCCCTCTCAATGGCACTCCAGCGCTGCTCCCTGGGGAGTAACCTCCTGCTAATGAAAGCAACAGGCTGGTCAAGGCCATCATCATTTGTTTGGGACAAAACTGCCCCTATCCCATGTTCAGAGGCATCAGTCTGCACAATGAACTGCTTAGAATAATCTGGAGCTTTGAGAACTGGTGCTGAGCACATTGCCTGTTTCAGGGTGTCAAAGGCCTGTTGGCATTCCACAGTCCAGTTCACTTTCTTGGGCATTTTCTTGGAGGTGAGTTCAGTGAGGGCTGTCACAATGGATCCATATCCCTTCACAAACCTCCTGTAATACCCAGTCAAGCCAAGGAATGCCCTGACTTGAGTCTGGGTTTTTGGAGCTACCCAGTCCAGAATAGTCTGGATCTTGGGTTGGAGTGGCTGAACTTGGCCTCCACCTACAAGGTGTCCCAAGTAAACCACAGTTCCCTGCCCTATCTGGCATTTGGATGCCTTGATAGAGAGGCCTGCAGATTGCAGAGCCTTCAAAACCTTCTTCAGGTGGACCAGGTGATCCTGCCAGGTGGAGCTAAAGACAGCAATATCATCAAGATAAGCTGTGCTAAAGGACTCCAAGCCAGCAAGGACTTGATTCACCAACCTTTGGAAGGTGGCAGGGGCATTCTTTAAACCAAAGGGCATAACAGTAAACTGATAATGCCCATCAGGTGTGGAGAATGCTGTTTTCTCTTTTGCTCCAGGTGCCATTTTTATTTGCCAGTACCCTGCTGTCAAGTCAAAGGTACTTAAGAATTTGGCAGCACCTAATTTGTCTATGAGCTCATCAGCTCTTGGAATTGGATGAGCATCTGTCTTGGTGACAGAATTGAGCCCTCTGTAGTCCACACAAAACCTCATCTCTTTCTTTCCATCTTTGGTGTGAGGTTTGGGGACTAAGACCACTGGGCTAGCCCAGGGGCTGTCAGAGCGCTCAATTACTCCCAATTCCAGCATCTTGTGGACTTCCACCTTGATGCTTTCTTTAACATGGTCAGATTGTCTAAAGATTTTGTTCTTGACAGGCATGCTGTCTCCTGTGTCCACATCATGGGTACACAGGTGTGTCTGACCAGGGGTTAAGGAGAAGAGTTCAGGAAACTGTTGTAGGACTCTCCTACAGTCAGCTTGCTGTTGGCCAGAGAGGGTGTCTGAGTAGATCACTCCTTCTACTGTGCCATCTTTTGGGTCTGATGACAGAAGATCAGGGAGAGGTTCACTCTCTGCCTCCTGATCCTCATCTGTTACCATCAACAGATTGACATCAGCCCTGTCATGGAAGAGCTTAAGGCGGTTCACATGGATCACCCTCTTGGGGCTCCTGCTTGTGCCCAGGTCCACCAGGTAGGTGACCTGACTCTTCCTTTCTAGTACTGGGTAAGGGCCACTCCATTTGTCCTGGAGTGCCCTGGGAGCCACAGGCTCCAGAACCCAGACTTTCTGCCCTGGTTGGAACTCCACCAGTGCAGCCTTTTGGTCATACCAAAACTTCTGGAGCTGTTGGCTGGCCTCAAGGTTTTTGGTTGCCTTTTCCATGTACTCTGCCATTCTAGAGCGAAGGCCAAGTACATAGTCCACTATGTCCTGTTTAGGCTCATGGAGAGGTCTCTCCCAGCCTTCTTTAACAAGGGCAAGTGGTCCCCTTACAGGATGACCAAACAGAAGTTCAAAGGGTGAGAATCCTACTCCCTTCTGTGGCACCTCTCTGTAAGCGAAAAGCAGGCATGGCAAGAGGACATCCCATCTCCTTTTGAGTTTTTCTGGGAGCCCCATGATCATGCCCTTTAATGTCTTGTTGAATCTCTCAACTAAGCCATTAGTTTGTGGATGGTATGGTGTAGTGAATTTATAAGTCACCCCACACTCATTCCACATGTGCTTTAGGTATGCTGACATGAAGTTGGTACCTCTGTCAGACACCACCTCCTTAGGGAAACCCACTCTGGTAAAGATACCAATGAGGGCCTTGGCTACTGCAGGGGCAGTAGTCGACCTAAGGGGAATAGCTTCAGGATACCTGGTAGCATGATCCACTACTACCAGGATATACATATTTCCTGAGGCTGTGGGAGGTTCTAGTGGACCAACTATGTCCACACCCACTCTTTCAAAGGGAACCCCCACCACTGGAAGTGGAATGAGGGGGGGCTTTGGATGCCCACCTGTCTTACCACTGGCTTGACAGGTGGGGCAGGAGAGGCAAAACTCCTTAACCATGTTGGACATATTGGGCCAGTAGAAGTGGTTGACTAACCTCTCCCACGTCTTGGTTTGTCCCAAATGTCCAGCAAGGGGAATGTCATGGGCCAATGTTAGGATGAACTTCCTGAACAGCTGAGGCACTACCACTCTCCTAGTGGCACCAGGTTTGGGGTCTCTGGCCTCAGTGTACAGGAGTCCATCTTCCCAATAGACCCTATGCGTTCCATTTTTCTTGCCTTTGGACTCTTCAGCAGCTTGCTGCCTAAGGCCTTCAAGAGAGGGACAGGTTCCTTGTCCCTTACACAGCTCCTCCCTTGAGGGTCCCCCTGGGCCTAAGAGCTCAACCTGATAAGGTTCAAGCTCCAAAGGCTCAGTTCCCTCAGAGGGCAGAACTTCTTCCTGAGAAGAGAGGTTCCCTTTCTTTTGCTGTGTTGTAGTTGGTTTCCCAACTGACTTTCCTGTTCTCTTGGTAGGCTGGGCCATTCTTCCAGACTCCAGCTCTACTGGTTCACCCTGTGCCTTGCATTGTACTCTTGTTTTCACACACACCAGTTCAGGGATACCCAGCATTGCTGCATGGGTTTTTAGTTCTACCTCAGCCCATGCTGAGGACTCCAGGTCATTTCCAAGCAGACAGTCCACTGGGATATTTGAGGAGACCACCACCTGTTTCAGGCCATTGACCCCTCCCCATTCTAAAGTAACCATTGCCATGGGATGTACTTTTCTCTGATTGTCAGCGTTGGTGACTGTGTAAGTTTTTCCAGTCAGGTATTGGCCAGGGGAAACCAGTTTCTCTGTCACCATGGTGACACTGGCACCTGTATCCCTCAGGCCCTCTATTCTAGTCCCATTAATTAAGAGTTGCTGTCTGTATTTTTGCATGTTAGGCGGCCAGACAGCTAGTGTGGCTAAATCCACCCCACCCTCAGAAACTAGAATAGCTTCAGTGTGGACCCTGATTTGCTCTGGGCACACTGTTGATCCCACTTGGAGACTAGCCATACCAGTGTTACCTGGATGGGAGTTTGGAGTGGAACCTTTCTTGGGACAGGCCTTGTCTCCAGTTTGGTGTCCATGCTGTTTACAGCTATGACACCAGGCCTTTTTGGGATCAAAGTTTTTACCCTTGTACCCATTGTTTTGTGAAGAGGCTCTGGGCCCACCCTCCTGTGCAGGTTTTTGGGGGCCTGTAGAAGACTCTTTACTATTTTTAGTTTTGGCTGTCTCATCACCCTTCCCCTGGGGAGTCTTTGTGACCCCTTTCTTTTGGTCACCCCCTGTTGAAGTCTTGGACACCCTTGTCTTGACCCAATGGTCCGCCTTCTTTCCCAATTCTTGGGGAGAAATTGGTCCTAGGTCTACCAGATGCTGATGCAGTTTATCATTGAAACAATTACTTAACAGGTGTTCTTTCACAAATAAATTGTACAGCCCATCATAATTACTTACACCACTGCCTTGAATCCAACCATCTAGTGTTTTCACTGAGTAGTCAACAAAGTCAACCCAGGTCTGGCTCGAGGATTTTTGAGCCCCCCTGAACCTAATCCTGTACTCCTCAGTGGAGAATCCAAAGCCCTCAATCAGGGTACCCTTCATGAGGTCATAAGATTCTGCATCTTTTCCAGAGAGTGTGAGGAGTCTATCCCTACACTTTCCAGTGAACATTTCCCAAAGGAGAGCACCCCAGTGAGATCTGTTCACTTTTCTGGTTACACAAGCCCTCTCAAAAGCTGTGAACCACTTGGTGATGTCATCACCATCTTCAAATTTTGTCACAATCCCTTTGGGGATTTTTAACATGTCAGGAGAATCTCTGACCCTATTTATATTGCTGCCACCATTGATGGGTCCTAGGCCCATCTCTTGTCTTTCCCTTTCTATGGCTAGGAGCTGTCTCTCTAAAGCCAATCTTTTGGCCATCCTGGCTAACAGGAGGTCATCTTCACTGAGAGCATCCTCAGTGATTTCAGAAATGTGGGACCCTCCTGTGAGGGACTCACTATTTCTGACTAACACAGTTGGAGACAGGACTTGAGGGGTCCTGTTCTCCCTATTTAGGACTGGAGGAGGGACATTGGCCTCCAAGTCACTAATTTCTTCCTCTGTGATGTCATCATCAGAGGGGTTGGCTTTTTCAAACTCTGCCAACAGCTCCTGGAGCTGAATTTTGGTAGGTCTGGAGCCAATGGTTATTTTTTTGATATTACAGAGAGACCTTAGCTCCCTCATCTTAAGATGGAGGTAAGGTGTGGTGTCGAGTTCCACCACATTCATCTCTGTATCAGACATTATTTTGCTAAAAGTTGGAAGACTTTTTAAAGAATCTAACACTGTTTCTAGAATCTAATTTCAAACTTTTAACAAACTTTTTAAACTCTAAAAGACAATGCTAAACAGGGACTTAACACACAAGGCCCTAGCAGGATTTTTAAGAATTTAGAAAAATTTCAAATTGCAAAAATGAATTTCTAATGACAATTTTGGAATTTGTCGTGTGATCAGGTATTGGCTGAGTAGTCCAGCAAATGCAAAGTCTTGTACCCCACCACTGATCCACCAATGTAGGAAGTTGGCTCTGTATGCACTATTTCAAAGTAAGGAATAGTATGCACAGAGTCCAAGGGTTCCCCTTAGAGGTAAGATAGTGGCAAAAAGAGATAATACTAATGCTCTATTTTGTGGTAGTGTGGTCGAGCAGTAGGCTTATCCAAGGAGTAGTGTTAAGCATTTGTTGTACATACACATAGACAATAAATGAGGTACACACACTCAGAGACAAATCCAGCCAATAGGTTTTTATATAGAAAAATATCTTTTCTTAGTTTATTTTAAGAACCACAGGTTCAAATTCTACATGTAATATCTCATTCGAAAGGTATTGCAGGTAAGTACTTTAGGAACTTCAAATCATCAAAATTGCATGTATACTTTTCAAGTTATTCACAAATAGCTGTTTTAAAAGTGGACACTTAGTGCAATTTTCACAGTTCCTAGGGGAGGTAAGTATTTGTTAGGTTAACCAGGTAAGTAAGACACTTACAGGGCTTAGTTCTTGGTCCAAGGTAGCCCACCGTTGGGGGTTCAGAGCAACCCCAAAGTCACCACACCAGCAGCTCAGGGCCGGTCAGGTGCAGAGTTCAAAGTGGTGCCCAAAACACATAGGCTAGAATGGAGAGAAGGGGGTGCCCCGGTTCCGGTCTGCTTGCAGGTAAGTACCCGCGTCTTCGGAGGGCAGACCAGGGGGGTTTTGTAGGGCACCGGGGGGGACACAAGCCCACACAGAAATTTCACCCTCAGCAGCGCGGGGGCGGCCGGGTGCAGTGTAGAAACAAGCGTCGGGTTTGTAATGGAAGTCAATGGGAGATCTAGGGATCTCTTCAGCGCTGCAGGCAGGCAAGGGGGGGGTTCCTCGGGGAAACCTCCACTTGGTCAAGGGAGAGGGACTCCTGGGGGTCACTCCTCCAGTGAAAGTCCGGTCCTTCGGGTCCTGGGGGCTGCGGGTGCAGGGTCTCTCCCAGGTGTCGGGACTTAGGATTCAAAGAGTCGCGGTCAGGGGAAGCCTCGGGATTCCCTCTGCAGGCGGCGCTGTGGGGGCTCAGGGGGGACAGGTTTTTGTACTCACAGTCTTAGAGTAGTCCTGGGGTCCCTCCTGAGGTGTTGGATCGCCACCAGCCGAGTCGGGGTCGCCGAGTGCAGTGTTGCAAGTCTCACGCTTCTTGCGGGGAGCTTGCAGGGTTCTTTAAAGCTGCTGGAAACAAAGTTGCAGCTTTTCTTGGAGCAGGTCCGCTGTCCTCGGGAGTTTCTTGTCTTTTCGAAGCAGGGGCAGTCCTCAGAGGATGTCGAGGTCGCTGGTCCCTTTGGAAGGCGTCGCTGGAGCAGGATCTTTGGAAGGCAGGAGACAGGCCGGTGAGTTTCTGGAGCCAAGGCAGTTGTCGTCTTCTGGTCTTCCTCTGCAGGGGTTTTTCAGCTAGGCAGTCCTTCTTCTTGTAGTTGCAGGAATCTAATTTTCTAGGGTTCAGGGTAGCCCTTAAATACTAAATTTAAGGGCGTGTTTAGGTCTGGGGGGTTAGTAGCCAATGGCTACTAGCCCTGAGGGTGGGTACACCCTCTTTGTGCCTCCTCCCAAGGGGAGGGGGTCACAATCCTAACCCTATTGGGGGAATCCTCCATCTGCAAGATGGAGGATTTCTACAAGTCAGAGTCACCTCAGCTCAGGACACCTTAGGGGCTGTCCTGACTGGCCAGTGACTCCTCCTTGTTGCTTTCTTTGTTCCCTCCAGCCTTGCCGCCAAAAGTGGGGGCCGTGGCCGGAGGGGGCGGGCAACTCCACTAAGCTGGAGTGCCCTGCTGGGCTGTGACAAAGGGGTGAGCCTTTGAGGCTCACCGCCAGGTGTCACAGCTCCTGCCTGGGGGAGGTGTTAGCATCTCCACCCAGTGCAGGCTTTGTTACTGGCCTCAGAGTGACAAAGGCACTCTCCCCATGGGGCCAGCCACATGTCTCTGGTGTGGCAGGCTGCTGCAACTAGTCAGCCTACACAGACAGTCGGTTAAGTTTCAGGGGGCACCTCTAAGGTGCCCTCTGTGGTGTATTTTACAATAAAATGTACACTGGCATCAGTGTGCATTTATTGTGCTGAGAAGTTTGATACCAAACTTCCCAGTTTTCAGTGTAGCCATTATGGTGCTGTGGAGTTCGTGTTTGACAGACTCCCAGACCATATACTCTTATGGCTACCCTGTACTTACAATGTCTAAGGTTTTGGTTAGACACTGTAGGGGTACCATGCTCATGCACTGGTACCCTCACCTATGGTATAGTGCACCCTGCCTTAGGGCTGTAAGGCCTGCTAGAGGGGTGTCTTACCTATACTGCATAGGCAGTGAGAGGCTGGCATGGCACCCTGAGGGGAGTGCCATGTCGACTTACTCGTTTTGTCCTCACTAGCACACACAAGCTGGCAAGCAGTGTGTCTGTGCTGAGTGAGAGGTCTCCAGGGTGGCATAAGACATGCTGCAGCCCTTAGAGACCTTCCTTGGCATCAGGGCCCTTGGTGCTAGAAGTACCAGTTACAAGGGACTTATCTGGATGCCAGGGTCTGCCAATTGTGGATACAAAAGTACAGGTTAGGGAAAGAACACTGGTGCTGGGGCCTGGTTAGCAGGCCTCAGCACACTTTCAATTGTAAACATAGCATCAGCAAAGGCAAAAAGTCAGGGGGCAACCATGCCAAGGAGGCATTTCCTTACAATACCTAAAAAGTCAAAAGATCATTGCACCTGTATAGACTGCTGTGGATTAAATAAAATCACCATAAAAGATCGCTATCCACTACCCCTCATCAAAGACATTTTGGAGGCTGTCAGAGGGGAACAAATGTTCACAAAATTAGATCTTCACTGAGCCTATCATCTATGTGTATTAAGGAGGGAGATGAGTGGAAAACTGCCTTTCAGATCCCTTTTGGACACTATGAATATAAGGCAATGCTTTTTGGCTTAACAAACGCCCCCTCAGTGTTTCAAAGATTTATGGATTCCATATTCTCCGACTTATTAAACCACACTGTAGTGATTTATTTAGACAATATCCTCATATATTCCAGACGCCCTGAACTTCATCCTACACACGTTAAGCAAGTCTTAAATAGACTCAGGCAACATCAGCTTTACTGTAAACTGGAGAAATGCAAATTTGATAAGACAGAGGTGAAATATTTAGGCTATCATATCAGTCCAATTGGTATCTCTATGGATCCGGAAAAAGGTCAAGCCATTCTAGACTGGCCATCCCCTTTGTCAATCAAGGAAACTCAATGTTTCTTATGGCTGGCCAACTTCTACCGTCAATTCATCCTGGACTTTGCAAAACAAACCAGTCAAATTACACAAACTCTCAAAAAAGAGAGTTTGCGAAACGGTTTCATCTGGACAGACATGGCTGAGACTGCTTTTCAAAACCTAAAACAGGCCTTCACTCAAGCACCCATACTGAGACATCCGGACACCAATAAACAATTTATAGTTGTTACTGACGCTTCCGAAAGAGCCATTGGGGCAATATTACTACAACAACAAGACGACAATGGATTAGAAAATCCGATCTTTTATCTATCCCATGTGCTCTCTGATTCTGAACAAAATTATTTAGTACTGGAAAGAGAACTGTTGGCTCTAAAAACTGCCTGTCAAGAGTGGAGACAATTCCTCATGGGTTCAAAGGAGCCTTTTGAAGTAAGAACGGACCACCGTAATCTGTAATGCTTACGCTATTTTCAGTGTTGAAACCGTCGACAAGCTCGTGGGCCTTTTTCTTTAGTTAATACGATTTCTATATTACCTATATTCCAGGATCTCAAAACATTTTGGCTGATGCCCTATCTCGCCGTTATCCTGACAGTTCTAATACTCCTTCACAATATCTACTTGAACCAGACAAGATAATTGGTGTAGTCCAGTCATTCCTAGATGAAGTACAATCTGAATACTCAACCCTTTCAGAACAAAAACTAAAGGATTTGCGTCCCAAGATACGCACACATAAAGAATACTACTATTACAAGGAAACCTAATTTCTACCTTCTAAAAAAAAGCGCAAGAAAAGGCACTTCAGATGTGTCATGATTCCCCAGTAGCTGGTCATCGGGGTATTAAAGCCACGCAGGAATTACTTCTCCGCTTTTTTTGGTGGCCTACGTTGAAACAAGATGCCAAAAGATACGTGGAATCTTGTCCCATTTGTGCCCAAGTGAAAGTACCCCGTACTAGGCCCGCAGGACTACTTCAACCCACCAGCCCCTTGGCATACGATATCATCCGACTTTATGTGCTCATTACCTCCATCAGCAGGAAATCGAGTTATAATGGTGACGATAGATTAATTTACTAAGACGGCTCATTTTACAGCTTTGAAGAAATTGCACACCTCACAAGAATTGAGTCAGATCTTTATTCAACACATTTTTCGTCTCCATGGTCTCCCACAAAGTATTGTGTCAGACAGGGGACCTCAATACATACCATGGTTCTGGAAACACTTTTGTAGGATCTTGAATATCAATGTAGCATTATCATCTGGATTTCATCCCCAAACCAATGGGCAGACCGAATGTCTCAACCAGGGACTTGAGCAATATCTTTGTTATTTTTGTAACTCCACTCAGAGTAACTGGAGCACTTACCTTCCCATTTCAGGGTTTTCTTACAATAATACCGTCCATAGTGCCTCCAAGGTCACTCCTTTTTTCTGTTCATATGTATTCCATCCCACATCTTTTCCTACTACTCCCAAGACCTCCTCTACACTTCCTGCTATCACCTCTCTTTCCAAAAGACTACATAGAATTCAAAGACTTATTCGATCTAATCTTTTAGTCACTAAAAGATACATGAAAAGACTGGCTGATAAGAAACCAAGTGAGGCTCCAGCTTATCACGTCCAAGATAAAGTGTGGCTTTGTTCAAGATTTTTGCCCCTATGTCTTTCCCAAAATAAGTTTAAGCCCCGTTACTACGGACCCTTTTGTATTCTTCTGTAACTTTCCGTCTCCGTTTACCTCAAACCTGGAAAATCCATCCAGTCTTTCATGTCTCTTAGTTGAAACCCTATACACCTGAACCTTCTTCCCGACATTACACATGTCCTCCTCCTTTGTTGGTGGATAATTAACCTGAATATGAAGTACAGGAAATATGTGACTCTGGTATATTCCGGAACCATCTTCAGTATCTTATTCATTGGAAAGGCTATCCTCTTAGTGAATGTTCTTGGGAAGATGCCTCTTCTGTTCACGTCCCTCTTCTGAGTCATCAATTTTTTCGGCTGTTTCCGCACAAACCCAGGGCTCCGGAGGGGGAACTACTGTTGCGCCGCCTACAATTTATTATTTTTATTGAGGCCCCAAATTGGGCATGGGGCCTCACTACAGTAATGGCGCGACGCGCCCCTGCTAGTTTCTTGCCTCTCCCCACTCTCCATTTTTCCCCACTTACCTTCTGCTTCTTTTTCTTTCTTCTTTTTTGCCTTCCTCGTTTCTTCCTGACTTTATGCCTTTCTTTCATGTCCATGATTATTTTCTCTTTCCCAACATGCCTTCCTTCTCCCAGCATGCCTTTGGAACCTTACTTTACATGGTGACTTTACTATGGAATTCTATGTTATATTCCCAATCCAATATGGTTTCTTTTACTTCCTGCCGATCACTTCCTGTTCTTTGGGTATATAAGGTGTGTGATTCCTGTTCTCCTTGCGCTGCAACACTTCCTTTGGGTGGTGATCTTCGCTCCTGTTCTTCTGCGTCAGATATATGATTTCTGAGCCTGTTCCAGCTTTCTTCTTTGTCATTTTTGCCTTTTGTTCAGATTTATTTTTTATCTTTTGTTTTTGTTCCAGGAGTTCCTATTTGAGCTTTTTTCCCCTTTTGGGTTTTTTCCCTCGGGGACTCCTTCTGTAGGGCACGGACTGCCTTTGGCGTTCCCTCCGTCAGCAGCACCATGGCTACCAGAAAGGGTCGCCCCTACTTAGGCCAAGGCAGAACCTATAAGAACAAAGACCTTGCCACATTTCCAGTGGGCCACAGACACAGACAACGAGTAGGTCGTGACACCCTGTGCACAGCGACTCTTGCAGCTACCAAGGCTTGTTGACTCTTCTTCCAAGGAACCTTTAGGCCCCGTGCCCTGGTCTCCAGCCCTCTTCCCTGCAAAGCACAGGTCTCCTGCCTGCTGCTCCAGCGACGTGGGACTCCCTATCCAAGTGTGCTGAGTGGGCCTCAATGAAACTCCTCTGCCTGCTGCCTGCGAGTTGCCTGTGGGGGCTGCATCTTCAACTACTGACTCTCCTCACTGCTGAGGGTTGCCTGGGACTCCTTTCCTTGGGTTGAGTCCCCACGGACCTTCCTGGTCCCCAACAGCTCTGCAACTTCTGCCTTTGCCAAGGCCTTTTGGTGGTTTTTCCACATCACTGACCGACTGGTATCTCTTCTTCCGATGTGGGACATCGACTGCATCACTTCTGGAACTCTTCTCCTGCTCCTGTGCTGCATAGCCGACTCCTAGTCTTCACAGCGACCAGGTCCTGCTTCTCTAGAAGGGTGGGTAGTGGCTTCTGCCCCAACCAGACACTCCAACTCGAACTGGAGTTGGTCCCCTTCTTTTTGCAAATCCTGTTCTGTCAGGATCCATCATCTGTTCCTTCATGTGTGTGAGTGCTGTGTGACTACAGTGGTATTACATAAGCTCTGCATGTCTCCTAGATAAGTCTTGGCTGCTCATCTACAGCTACCTCTAGAGAGACCTAGCTTCCTAGACACTGTCTACACCTCACTAATGGGGAATACCTGGACCTTGTATAAGGTGATAACACCATAGGTTCTCACCACAAACCAGGCCAGGTTCCTACACCATGCGTGGCTACTACCCCAATGCATGTGTTCTGTGTGTGAGTCATGCTTACACCAGAGGTTTAAGAGTTGTACATGGGTTATGAATGAGGTATCCAGACACAGCTACTACAGCAACGCACGTGGTCAGTGTGTGAGTCATGCTTGCACCAGAGCTATAAGAGCTGCATCTGGGTTATAAATGAGGTAAGTATGCACGGCAACTGCAGCAATGCATGTGCTCTGTATGTGAGTCATGCTTGCAGTAGAGCTGCAAGAGCTGTACCTGGGTTATGAATGAGGTAACCATGCACGGAAACTACAGCATGTTCTGTGTGTGACTCATGCTTGCACCGCGGCTGTAAGATCTGAACCTGGGATATAAATGAGGTAACTATGCCGAGCTACTGCAGCATTGCATGTGTTCTATGTGAGTCATGCGTGCACTGCAGCTGTGAGATCTGCACCTAGGTTATAAATGAGGTAACCGTGCATGGCTACTGCAGCAATGCATGTGTTATATGTGTGAGTCATGCTTGCACTGTGAGATCTGTACCTGTGTTATAAATGAGGCAAACATGCACCACTACTACAGCAAAGCATGTGTCCTATGTGTGAGTCGGTCTTGCACCACAGTTGTAAGATCTGTACCTGGCTTATGAATGGGGTAACCATGTGGAGTTACTACAGCAAAGCATGTTGTGTGTGTGAGTCATGCTTGCACTGCAACTGTGAGATCTGTACCTGGGTTATAAATGAGGTAACCATGCATCGCTACTACAGCAATGCATGTGTTATATGTGTGAGTCATGCCTGCACCGCAGCTGTAAGATCTGTACCTGGGTTATAAATGAGGTAACTGTGCATGGCTACTACAGCAATGCATGTGTTATATGTATGAGTCATGCTTTCACCGCAGCTGTAAGATCTGTTCCTGGGTTATAAATGAGGTAACTGTGCATGGCTGGTGCAGCGATGCATGTGTCCTTCATGTGAGTCATTCTTGCACCACAGCTGCTAGAGCTGTACCTGGGTTATAAGCGACCAAACCCTGCGCTACTACTACCACAATCTATGTGTTTTGTGTTGTGAGTAGCATGAGCAGTACCTGGGTTAAAAGTGACCAAACCTTGCTCAGCCACTACATCAATGTATTTGTTTTTTATGTGAATTAAGATAGTTCTGCTGCTGCGTGCGCTGCCCTGGGTTACAAGTGAGGGAAGCTTGCACTGCTACTAGCACAATCTGTGTGTTTCGTGTCTGGTTAGATTACCCTGCTGCTGCATGAGCTGCCCTGGGTTACAAGTGAGGGAAGCTTGCACTGCTACTAGCACAATCTATGTGTTTCATGTCTGGTTAGATTACCCTGCTGCTGCAAGAACTGCCCTGGGTTACAAGTGAGGGAATCTTGCACTGCTACTAGCACAATCTCTGTGTTTCGTGTCTGGTTAGATTACCCTGCTGCGTGAGCTGCCCTGGGTTATAAGTGAGGGAAGCTTGCACTGCAACTAGTACAATCTATGTGTTTCGTGTCTGGTTAGATTACCCTGCCGCTGCGTGAGCTGCCCTGGGTTACAAGTGAGGGAAGCTTGCACTGCTACTAGCACAATCTATGTGTTTCATGTCTGGTTAGATTACCCTGCTGCTGCGTGAGCTGCCCTGGGTTACAAGTGAGGGAAGCTTGCACTGCTACTAGCACAATCTATATGTTTGGTGTCTGGGTAGATTACCCTGCTGCTGCGTGAGCTGCCCTGGGTTACATGTGAGGGAAGCTTGCACTGCTACTAGCACAATCTATATGTTTGGTGTCTGGGTAGATTACCCTGCTGCTGCGTGAGCTGCCCTGGGTTACAAGTGAGGGAAACTTACACTGCTACTAGCACAATCTGTGTTTTGTGTCTGGTTAGATTACCTTGCTGCTGCGTGAGCTGCCCTGGGTTACAAGTGAGGGAAGCTTGCACTGCTACTACCACAATCTATGTGTTTCGTGTCTGGGTAGATTACCCTGCTGCTGCGTGAGCTGCCCTGGGTTACAAGTGAGGGAAGCTTGCACTGCTACCAGCACAATCTATGTGTTTCATGTCTGGTTAGATTACCCTGCTGCTGCGTGAGCTGCCCTGGGTTACATGTGAGGGAAGCTTGCACTGCTACTAGCACAATCTATGTGTTTGGTGTCTGGTTAGATTACCCTGCTGCTGCGTGAGCTGCCCTGGGTTACAAGTGAGGGAAGCTTGCACTGCTACCAGCACAATCTATATGTTTGGTGTCTGGGTAGATTACCCTGCTGCTGCGTGAGCTGCCCTGGGTTATAAGCAAATGAGGCAACTCAAAAGGATGATGAACGAAGTGCTGAAACTTTTCAAAGACTCCCCCCAATCAGGGCAAGTGAGAGGGGCTAAAGGGGCAGTGAAAAGGGAGACAAATGCGGGATGGTAGGAGAACTAAAAGGGAAAACACAATATTTTGTAAAATAACCAATATTTATGAAGACTTTAAAAGCAGAGGGGAAATGTATGTGTGCGTTTTTGCCTGTGTATATGCTCCTTGTGAAATCCGACAGACACCTCACCATACCCGAAAAAAGGGACCTGTACCCAATTATTTTCCAGAAAATACATTTATTGGGGGGTGCCGCATTCCAAACAACCCCTGAAGCTCCGCTCCTGCTCACAGCGCTGCCTGTGGTTGCAGCCGGTTCTCAACACTACGTTCCATCTAGTGGGAAGCAGCAGCACAAATGCGACAGAAATACACAGGGTGCAAACTCGTTTATGCACATTATTCCTCAAGGAGCTTCCAACCCACGCCCATCAGCCTGCACAGGTTTATATCAGGGTGTTTTGTGCCCACTTGTACCTCATGTGTCTAAAGGCCAATAATGCAGGGCACAATTTACAACGTAACTAATAGCCTCACCCCTACCTTTTCCCAGATTACCTTCTAAATTCATCGCATCGGTGTTAGTTTTTATTTTAGAAGTTGCAGAAAAAACAGCCCCTTTCACCGTAAGTGGCCGAGATGAAATTAAATACCCTCCAAATTAAAAAAAAAATCAGAAGTCATATATTTTTGGACTTTTACTAAAAATAAACACATTCTATGTCCTAAATTGTATCCCTTCACTGATAGCGTTTCAAGGCCCATTAGATGGACAACAAAACAGGGTAATCTCAGTGTATCAGGTCCTTAAAAAGAGTTATATATTTCCCCCATTCCTCCATTATTTCTATAATAATATTGAACTGTTTGATCCAACAGGAAGGTTCAGTTTAATAAACCCACCGGCCCCCACGAAGACGGATCGGTACTCACCGGGTGTTTGCCCCCTCTCTGGCGGGCGCCTTCGCCCTGCGGGCAGAGCCCGGTGGATAGCACAAGCAGGCAGCAGAGCGCTGCCCAGGACCGGCCCATCCCACGCGCCAGGGTCCGCCACGCGCTCTGCGCCGCGGCGGGAGCCGCGCGTGCACCACTCGATGACATGCAAACCAGGCGAGCGCGAGGCCCCAGCCCTCCCGAGGGGGTGCAGCCTGAGCACACGGGCTGGTTTTGCATGGATAGCGCACCTGGGACCCCAACCCACTTTACATGGCAAGAGGGTGAACTGCTCTTCCCATCCATCATGCGCAAGTCTCGAGGGCGGGCCGTCCCACTTTAAGCACACCCAGGGCCTGCACGCAACTGGGCTGCAAAAACAGGTGTCTGTGCAGGGATCGTAGTTACAAGTGGCGCTATCTTTCCGAAACGCGGGGTTTAACTGTGATCGGATGTCATAAATTCCTACCATCCCTCTGCGGCTATCATAATCAGGCCCACAGTGATTAATTTGTGCAGGTGCTGGGCTCTTATTTATGGGGACTGTGTTGTTTAGGTCTTGTCTGAGACAACGCACGTGCACTGTTACTTGCGACAATCTATTGTTTCAGAAAGTCTAAAGGAGGGCTTTTAACCGACATTTGGTTGACTTAATTTTCACCCTGAGGGCCTGATCTAGATTTTGGAGGATGGTTTACTCCGTCACAACGAGGGTTAACCCATCTGCCGGAATATAAATTCCATTATTTCCTATGGGATTTATATTATATCAGATGGAACCACTGTTATCATTAATTTATCCACCAAAATCTAAATAAAGCCTTTCTTTTCTTCCTTTGTAAATATAGCTGAGTTAGGCTCTCTCCCTTTCACGCAACACAGCAAGTTTGGTTGCTACTCTCTGTTGTGTGAAAGATTAGTCAATATACCCCCAAGTACTTGCCCCAAAGTAAGTTGAGGCTGGAGTAAAATGGTAATTTAACCCAGAAATATAATATATAAGAGAAATAAATGTAACTTTACAAGGGAATTTTAACAAGTTTAAGTATTAGTCAAAATGTTAGTCGTTATTTGTATATGTATATATATATATATATGTATATATATATATATATGTTAGATCTGGCATCCTTGGCGTGGTCTCCCCTGTCTTTTTTGCTTCTGCCTCCTATGTTTTGACTGTTTGCTGGACTGTGTTTTTGTTGGTTTTGGTACTCTGGGAACTTTACCACTGCTGACCAGTACTAAAGTGCAAGTGCTCTCTGTGTAAATTGTATGTGTATTTGGCTTTTTCATGATTGGCATATTTGATTCACTCATATGTCCCTAGTAAAGTGCACTAGAGGGGCCCAGGGCTGTAAATCAAATGCTACTAGTGGGCCTGCAGCACTGTTTGTGCCACCCACATGAGTAGCCCTGCCACTGCAGTGTCTGTGTGTGCAGTTTTAAACTGCCAATTCGACCTGGTAAGTGTACCCACTTGCCAGGCCCAAACCTTCCCTTTTTATACATGTATGGCACCCCTAAGGGAGGCCCTAGGTAGCCCCATGGGCAGGGTTCAGTGTATGTCAAAGGTAGGACATATACTGATGTGCTTTACTTGTTCTGACAGTGAAAACAGCAAAATTCAGTTTTCACTGTTGCAACGTCTATCTCTCTCATAGGTTAACATGGATTTCAGAAATGGGGTCTTTGGTTGGCAGTCAGATTAACCCCTGTCCAAGCAATGACCCTCACTGTGGTCAGGGTAAAGGAGAATCACCCTCAGTTAACCCCCGCTCACTCCCTTGGTAGCTTGGCACAAGCAGGCAGGCTTAACTTCAGAGTCTAGGTGTAAAGTATTTGTACCAACACACACAGTAACTCAGTGAAAACACTGCAAAATGACACAACACAGGTTTAGAAAAATAGGAAATATTTATCTAAACAAAACAAGGCCAAAACAACAAAAATCCAACATACACAAATCAAGTTATTAATTTTAAAAGCAAAAGAGTCTTAAATCCTTTTGTAAACAGTAAAACACTGCTAGCGTTGAAAGGTACCTGGGTAGGGTCAAAATAGCACGCACGGGCAAGTGTACGTAGTAAAAGGTTAGTGATGCACCGATTTCTCACCCACAAGCGAGACCGTGAGTCGTTTCTCCTTCTCCGGTCAACGTGCGCCCTTTTCCTCTCCGCAGGAGAGAGATGCATCGATCCGGGCAAGCTCTCGGGTCCGGGCTGGCTTTGCGTCATTTTCCCACGCCCAGCAAGGTTTGCGTTGAAAATCCTGCTGCATGGTATCAGCAAAACTGTGCTATGTGGGTTGCAACGTTAGCCTCTGTCAGCGGGTGTTGCACGTTGTTTCTCCAGCTGCGTGCATCGATCTTCCATCCTCAATGCCAGTGGAGCGTCGATTTCTGCCGCGAAGCTGGCGATGCATTGTTTTTCAGCAGCATCTTTTAAGGTGTGCCAAAATTTTCCCTGCACGGTGGTCTGTGCGTGGATTTTCAATCTTGCTCTGCCAGCTTCATCTGTCAAGGCCCCAGGAACTGGATAGGGCACCACTTTGCAGGGCAAGAGACTCAGCAGAGAGTCCAGGTGCTGGCAGGAGAAGTCTTTGATGGCCCTCAGACTTCAACAACAGGAGGCAAGCTCAGGACAAGCCCTTGGAGGTTTCTTCACAAGCAGGAATGCACAACAAAGTCCAGTCTTTGTCCCCTTGCACAGGCAGAAGCAGCAACTGCAGGATAGCTCCACAAAGCACAGTCAGATGCAGGGCAGCACTTCTCCTCAGCTCTTCAGTTCTTTTCCAGGCAGAGGTTCCTCTTGATGTCCAGAAGTGATCTAAAGTCTGTGGTTTTGGGTGCTCTTCTTATACCCATTTTGGCCTTTGAAGTAGGCTTACTTCAAAAGAAAGTCTAACTTGTTTGTGAAATCCTTCCTTGCCCAGGCCAGGCCTGAGACACACCAGGGGGTTGGAGACTGCATTGTGTGAGGGCAGGCACAGCCCTTTCAGGTGTGAGTGACCACTCCTCCCCTCCCTCCTAGCACAGATGGCTCATCAGGATATGCAGGCTACACCCCAGCTCCCTTTGTGTCACTCTCTAGAGAGAGGTGCAAACAGCCAAACCATCAAACTAACCCAGACAAGGAATCCACAAACAGGCAGAGTCACAGAATGGTTGAAGCAAGAAAATGCCTACTTTCTAAAAGGGGCTTTTTCAAACACACAATCTCAAAACCAACTTCACTAAAAGATGTATTGTTAAATTGTGAGTTCAGAGACCCCAAACATCACATGTCCATCTGCTCTCAAAGGGAATCTACACTCTAATCATATTTAAAGGTAGCCCCCATGTTAACCTATGAAAGAGATATGCCTCACAACAGTGAAAAAATAATTTGGCAGTATTTCACTGTCAGGACATATAAAACACATTAGTATATGTCCTACCTTAAACATACATTGCACCCTGCTCGTGGGGCTACCTAGTGCCTACCTTAGGGGTGTCTTACATGTAAGAAAAGGGAAAGTTTAGGCCTGGCAAGTGAGTACACTTGCTATGTCAAATTGGCAGTTTAAAACTGCACACACAGACACTGCAGAGGCAGGTCTGAGCCATGTTTACAGGGCTACTAAGGTGAGTGGCACAACCAGTGCTGCAGGCCCACTAGTAGCATTTGATTTACAGGCCCTAGGCACTTCTGGTACACTTTACTGGGAACTTACTAGTAAATCAAATATTCCAGTCCTGGATAAACCAATCGACAATACAATTTACACAGAGAGCATATGCACTTTATCACTGGTTAGCAGTGGTAAAGTGCTCAGCGCTCAAAAGCCAACAACAACAGGTCAGAACAAATAGGAGGCAGGAGGCAGAACGATTAGAGATGACCCTGTAGAAGGAAAACAGTCTAACACATCGTGGCTGCCTTTAAATATCTTTTAAATGCAGTTTCCTTTTGGAAGCAGATATATATGCGGAGTTTGGGGTTCTCTGAACTCACAATTTAGAAATACATCTTTTGGTAAAGTTAGTTTTTAGTTTGTCAGTTCAAAAATCCCACTTTCAGAAATCGGGCATTTCCTTGCTTAACTATTCTGTGCCTCTGCCTGCTTGTGTATTATATGTCTGGGTCAGACTGACAGTGAGCTGTTTGTGAATCTCCACTAGAAAGTAACACAAGGGATGCTGGGGTCTAGCCTGCATATCCTGATGAGTCTCCTGAACTAGAGTGGGGAGGGAGGTGCTGACATTTACACCAGAAAGGGCTGTGTCTGCCCTCACACAATGCAGTCTCCAACGCCCTGGTGTGCGTCAGGGACAAGCCCTTTGCAAGGCAGGATCTTGGGAACAACAGAGATTTTCCTATGAAGTTTGCACACTTGAAAGGCAGGAAGAGGGTATAAGTGGTTGACCCAAAACTCTAGAATTTTAGATTACTTCTGGACTCCAGAGGAACCTCTGCCAAGGAGAAGAACTGAAGAGCTGGAGGAGTACTGCTCCTTTGCCTGTGACTGTGCTTTACTGGGTTGGCCTGCAGTTGGTGCTTCTGCCTGAAAGAGGACAAAGACTGGACTTTGTGGCATATTCCTACTTGTGAATGTCTCCAAGGGCTTGGACTGAGCTTGCGTCCTGTTTTAAAGTCTCATGGCCATCCAAGACTTCATCGGCAAGCACCTGGACTTTCTTGCTGAGACTCCTACCCTACCAAGTGGTACCCTATCTAGTCCCTGGGCCCTTGAGAGATGAAGCTGGTGGAACCAAGACTGAAATCCACACGCAGGAGCCGTGCGGGGAAAAATTCAACGCACCACCTGCAAAGCAACTGTGAAAACAATGTACCACCTGCACAGCGGCTGAGAAATCAACGCACCACCTGCATTGCAGCTAGGAAATCGATGCATCACCTGCATCGCGGCTGGAAAAATGATGCAACACCCACTTGCGGCTGCTGAAATTGACACAACCCGCACACAGTGTGGGTCCTCATCATCGTGCGGCCGGATTTCACACGCCTCATCAATGGGCGTCAAAATGAATGTGAACCTGCCCGGATCTGAGTTGCCCATCCAGATCATGACGCATCGCTCTCTTGCGGGAGAGAAAAACGACGCATCGCCTACCCGACGGGAGAAGAAACAATGCACGGCTTCACTTGAGAGTAATTGCATCGCTGACTTTTCCAACGCGCGCTAACCCATGCAGATGTATTTTTGACGCAAACCAGGTACTTTGTGTAACAACAAAGCATCCATTGTTTTTCATAGAGTGAGACTCTTTATAATTAAAAAATTCACACCTTTACTTGTGTATGTTGGATTTTTGCATTTGTAGTCTTGTTTGTTTTAGATAAACATTGGCCATTTTTCTAAACTGGTGTGGTGTCCATTTTGTAGTATTTTCACTGTATTACTGTGTGTGTTGGTACCAGTATTGCCTTTGAGATAAGCTGACTGCTTGTGCCAAGCTACCAAGGAGGGGAGCAGGGGTTAACTTAAGTGTGTATCTCCATTGCCCTTACTAGAGTGAGGGTCCCTGCTTTGACAGAGTGCAAACTGACTGCCAACGAGAGACCCCATTTCTAACCATATTTATATATTTTTATCATCGAAACATGTGTCAGGGGTTGGTTTTGCTCATTCCAGGTTGGCTTGGATGGTATTTTACCAGTCGAAAGCTGTACTACTGAGCCTGGAGTGGTGAAAGGCTTTTGTCATTTTACAGCTCAGCAAGGATGGCACTGGGCCAAACCTATGCTTAAAGATTTTGCTGTACAAATAGAAAATGATTTTGCGGCTTTCTAGCTTGGTGTGAATGGCACTGTGTCAATCCTATGGTTAAAAACTTTGCTAGAAAAACAAACATTTGAGGTGAGCAAATCTAGTGTGTCGCTGGTGTAGCAGGGTACTCCTTACCGGACTGCTCTCCACCTAAACTTGGGAACTACCCAAGTAGTTCTCTCTTTTGTTTTTGCTAATATATATTAATATATATATTACCTACTGGCGGTCACCAGTAGGTAGTTACAGTTAGGGCCATCTTTTCATTGAAAAAGCTCTTTTTGACTTGCCTATATCTTTGGCACCGTTTGACAAATCTTCCCAAAATTTTGCCAAAAAAGTGTTCTGATCATTCTTGTTGTGCATGAGCAGTTTCAGGGTGATCCATCAAGTGGGGACAGAGAAAAAGGGGGGAAGGGGTCAAAAAACGTGTGTTTCCCATGTTAAGTCCCATAGGATTTTTTATCACAACTACAGCTCAAAACGCTGGACAGAAATACACCAAATTTGGCAGAAAGGTAGGTTTCGGTATGCAGATTATGCTTTTGGATATTTGGTGTAAATCCGTTTAGTAGTTTTTGAGATATTAAAGGGGAAATAAATTTGAATATCTAGGGCTGCCGATAAGTCACAATTGTTTTGCAGGAATTGCAACGCATTCTCAAATGCGTGCACCAACAGGAATGCCGTGATTGGCTGGCCACAACCTGACCAGAAAGTTGTGGCTGTCATTTTAGGTAACGGGACAAGGTCCATGAGGCTGAAAAATAAAATGAAAAGTGGCATAAGTGGTCAGGATGGAGGTACCCTGACCCCAGGGTGGTGCTGTAGGGGTCTTTGAGGGTGAAATCATGACCTTAAAATTATTTTTTTCATGATGCGTGATATTCGGGAATACGTCGCAATGGTCAGTACAGCCCTCCCCATGTATTGTTGTGACAAATTTGCGAATATCAGTGAAATAATAAAAAAAAAATTCAAAGCCTTATTCATACACTAATTCATTTACTCATAATAGCAATGAGACACTCACTCACCCACTAACAGACCCACACAGATACTCACGTACCCACTCACACACCCACTCAGCCATTATGCACCTACTCACAGACCCACTTGAACACTGATGCACCCACTCACAAACCCATTCAGGCAATCATACATCCACTCACAGACCCTCATGCACCCACTCACAGCCGCACTCAGACCCTAACACACCCACTCACTGACCCACTCAGACCCTCATGCACCCACTCGCAGGCCTACTCAGACACTCACGCATTCATTCACAGACCCTCTCAGACCGTCACGCACCCACTGATAGACCCACTCAGACTCTGACTCATCCACTCACAGAATCAGTCAGACACTGATGCACCCACTCACAGACCCAATCAGACCATCACACATCCACTCGCTGAACCACTCAGGCACTCACACACCCACTCTCACACCCAGACAGACACTCTCACACCCAGAAACACCCTCTCACACCTATTCTCACACCAGAGAGAGAGAGGCCCTTCGGCCATGCATGGCAAGGGTTTGGTGGTTATAGGTGGTTGGCCGTAGGGCCTGGCCAAAGGCCGACCCTGCGACCAACACCCCCCGGCGCAAAGCCGAAGGCCGTACACTGTGCAGAGTTGGGTGGTTAATTGGGTTGGACCGGCAGTGGTTGGAATAACATATAGTAATTAACATTTCTTTGCATTAAAAAAACATAGAAATCACTGAAAAAACAAAGGTTACAGGGATGTTATAGTTAGGGAATTGAATTTAAAAAAACATAGAAATTCACTTAAAAAACAAAGGTTTCAGGGACGTTATAATTAAGTTCTAAATTTATTCTTACAAAACCTTAGAAATTCATCAGTTATAGTTAGAGTTATTGCGAATAACTATAACTCACGCCCCGCCATGCACAGCTTTTTCTTCATTAATTTGACTGCTAATGCTTTATTTATATTTTTAATACCCCTATAGAAGTTGCCAAGAGTGGTGAAATAACTGGGGTAATTAGCAGTGCATGGCGAGGGCACGAGTTATAGTTACTTGAAATAACTTTAATTGTAGCTGCTGAATTTCTAAGGTTTTGTACAAGTAGATTCAGATCCTAACTATAATGTCCTGGTATCCTTTATGTTTCTTTGGTGAATTTTGTATGATTTTAAAAAATTCTATTTCCTAACTATAACGTCCCTATTACCATTGTTTTTTTCAGTGAATTTCTTTTTTTTTTTTACTGTAAAGTAATTTTAATTACTATACAATAATACAACCACCGGCTGTGGCCAGGCCCTGCAGCCAACACCCATACCACCCAACCCTGCACCATGTGCGTAGTGGGGGGTTGGTCGCAGGGTCTATCTCTTTAGTTGTGAGATCTTTGGTTGTGAGAATTCATGTGAAAGGGTGTCACTGGGTCTGACAGTGGGTGTGAGAGTGTCTGTATGGGTGTGAGAGGGGGAGAATGAGGGTCTGAGTGGGTCTGTGAGTAGATGTGTGATGTCTGAGTGGGTCTGTGAGTGGGTGCATGAGGGTCTGAGTGGGTCTGTGAGTGGGTGCATCAGTATCTGAGTTGGTCTGCGAGTTGGTGTGTGAGGGTCTGAGTGGGTCTGTGAGTGTGTGCGTGTGTCTGAGTGGATCTGAGTGGGTCTGTGAGTGGGTGTGTGATGGTCTGTTTGGGTGTGAGAGTGGGTGTGTGAGGCTCTGTGAGTGGATGTGTGACATCTGAGTGGGTCTGTGAGTAGGTGCGTGAGTGTCGGAGTGGGTCTGTGACTGGGTGCACAAGTGTCTCAGTGTGTTTGAAAGTGGGTGTATGACTCTCTGAGTGGGTCTGTGAGTGGGTGCATGAGTGTCTGACTGCTTCTATAAGTGAATGATTTAGTGAATGAAAGAGTCTGTGACTATTTAAAAAAAAACTTTTCTCACCAATATTCGCAAATTTTTCGGGACGTTACATGGGGGTGCTGCACTGAGCATTGTGACATACTCACGAATATCACATGGCTTGAAAAAAAATATTTTTAAGGTCATAATTTGACCCTTAAAGGCACATATACCACAGTCCTGGGGTCAGGGTACCTCTACCAAAGTGCTCCCGCCCACTGGAAGCGCAGAAATGTCACTGGAAGCGCAGAGATGTGGGCAGGGAAAGAGATGAAAATATTGCATTTGCTCACAGGGAGCTGCATGTTTAGCAGCTCCCTGTGTGCAATAGCAGTGCCGGAGCCAACTGGGACCACAGGGATATTGAGGCTCCCCCTGTGGTGCTATTGCACACTGTGTGCCCTGGGAGCCACCCAGGAGACATGGCCTGGCCAAGGGTGATGGGGTCCTCAGGGCCAAAATCTCCCAGTGCTTTAAGTGGGCTGGGTCCTGCCGGTGCTGAGAACTGGCAGTTGTTAAAAGCAGGAGCAGGGACGGGTCCCTATCGGGCTTCCTATTATTGTCCTTACCCTCAGGGTGAAAAAACAAATTCTTAACTCGGCAGCAGTACCACTGTGTGCTGCCTTTGATGTATGTTCAAAGAGACTCATTACAGATCTTTCCCAGTGTCATCATTTCATTACTGAAGCATTTTAAATATTTTATACGAAGGTGCCGTTGTTGTTGCTTATTTATCTTATGCAGCTAACAACCAATGACAAAACCATCAGCCTGTCTTGTTGAAGGTGTAATGTTACTTGTTATTATATATCTGGATGCAAAGGCAGAAAGAAGCAGCAAAATACCAGTCGGGCAACACACAATGCTAAGGAGAGATTTTTAACGTGGGCATTTTAAGCCACGCCCTTAATCATATTGGCCACGCCCCTTTGAGAGACTCCCCAGTTTTTTCATCCCACTTAAAGCTTTGCCCCCTCTCCAATTGAATGAATGCCGGACCCTGGGGGATGGGCGCTCTGGGGCCAAAACGGCCCCGGTGGGGGGGGGCGCATGGGGTTGGGTGGTTATAGGGGTTGACTGCAGGGCCTGACCACAGGCCAGGCCCTTCGGCCAACCCCTGCCACACAGAGCCAAAGGCCGTGTGCGGTGCAGGGTTGGGTGGTTATAGGGGCTTGGCTGCAGACCCTGGTCGCAAACCAGGCCCTGTGGCCAACCCCTGGTGTGCATGGCCAAAGGCGGTGGTTGGTCTAACATATAGTAATTAAAGATACTTTGGGGGTCAACAGGCTGGTGGTACATTCCTCCATATTATGACATTGGCGGTTTGGCTGAAGCCAAACTGCCAATGTTCCACACCGACCGCCACGGCGGTAATGGCTGCCGGGCTGGAGATATCAATCTCCAGCCCAGCGGCCGTCACCTGCCTGCCTGCAGGATTATGACCCTACCTACCGCCATAGTTTGTGTGGCTTCCTTACCGCCACGAAAACCATGGTGATAGGCACTATCAGTGACAGGGAATTCCCCACCCCCTCCCCCTGTTCTCCCCACCCCCCTTCCTCTCCAGGCCCTCCCCCTTCATGCACTCCCCTCCCTTCACACACGCACACATGCATACACACACCCAGGCCCACATTCATCCAGGCATGCATACATCCATTCACACACACATCCACACACACTTACATACATACACGCAGACACGCATTCACACAACTCAACATACACACACTCACACCCCCACACATGTACACACACAACACGCAACACACACCTGCATACACGCATGCACAGACATACACACACATACACCCCCACACACACAACACCCCCAGCCCCTCCCCTGTCGGAGCACCCACTTACCTGTGTTCAGGGGTCCTTTGGCAGGAGATGGGATGGGGCGCTGCTGCCACTAGCAGCACCCGCCAGCAGAACACCATCAGTCCGTACTATGGGTCATAATACGGCCGGCAGCGGTCTACTGGCGTGGTGCTGCTGGTGGCAGCAGCGCACTTACTTACAACCATCTACCGCCATCTGCCACCATGGCCACAGCCGGATTTCCGCCATCCTTCTGGCAGAAATCCGGCTGCTGGTAGCCGCGGCGACAGTCTTTTGGTTGCCGTCACCGCGACGGTAGGCGGTTATTACTATCGGGATCATAATGACTCCCTTTATGTTAGAACCCATCGAAATTCACTTAGAAAAACAAAGGGTACAGGAGTGTCATAGTTAGGAAATAGAACACTAAAAAAACATAGAAATTCAATTCTAAAAATTCAGCAGTTATAGTTTTAGTTTTTTCAAGTAACTATGACTTGCGCCCTAAGGGAACTATAACACGCGCTCTTGCAATGCACTGCTAACTACCCAAGATATTACAGCACTCATGACAACTTTTATAACGTCAATAAAAATATCAATAAAACATTAGCAGTCAAATTATTGAAGAAAAAACTGTGCACGGCTGGTGCGCAAGTTATTGTTACCGTAGGGCACGAGTTATAATTACTTGAAATAACTTTAACTATAACTGCTGAATTTCTATGGTTTTGTGTGAGTAAATTCAGAACATAACTATAACGTCCCTGTACCCTTTGTTTTTTTAAATGCACATATATATATATATATATATATGTATATATATATATATATATATCTAATATATATATATATAGTCACTTTGCACGGCGTAACTCTTCCACTCCTGAACGCCAGTGGTGCCGGTATCGGACACACGCCACTGCGTCAAATAATCTCACTTGCCTTTTCTTCTTCAAAAAAGGATTTGGCGGTTGACGAAGGCATAAACGCCGAAACGCGTTCCTTTGAGTCAATAAATAGAATTTTGGCATTTGTGGAGTGCCGAATCCTTTTTTGAAGAAGACAAGGCAAGTGAGAATATATATATATATATATATATATATATATATATATATATATCTTCAAAGGAAAGTGTCACCTATCACAGACAATAAAAACTCGCACTGCAGAGCAGATTTTAATGCGGTTTAACAGTGACGCAATTTGTAAGATCAAAACACGTCGACATTGAACTGCATTACAATCTGCTCTAGAGTGAAAGTTTTTAGTGTCTGCAATACATGCCACTTTCCTTTGAAGCTGTATCGCGGTTACCCGCACCCATGATCCGCACCGACCCCGGTATGGTGGATGTGGCCTGTGTCTGTAGGTACTCGTGCTCTTATATATATATATATTAGAAATTGGGTCTCTAGTTGGCAAGCTTAACTTAGAAGGCAATGTGTAAAATATTTGTGTAACAACCCATGCAGCAACACAGTGAAAACACCACAAAAATACACTGCACATGTTTAGAAAAATAGATAATATTTATCTGAATAAAATAAGGTCAAAATGATGACAATCCAATGTTCACAAGCAAAGTTATGAATTTTTATAGATTAAATCCCACTAAAGTGCTTAGAAACTCAATAGCTTCAACTGGGGCTATCACTGCGTAGTTGACAGAGTCATTCCCAATAATCTGACACCACAGGCGCCGGTCCTGGAGTCACATGGATCCCCAGGCACAGTGCCTTTGGAAACGAAGAAACAAAGATGTTGCACGGAATCGTGGAGATGAAGCGTCGCTGAAGCCAGTGCGGTGTCAGTCCCTTACAGCGTGAGGAGGTGAGGCATTGGTTCTGTACTGCGAGGCAGGGGAGGTGAGGTGTTGGTTCCGTCCGGTTGCAGAGGGAGCTAGTGCAGCATCAGTGATAAGGCATCAGCTCCTGGTGACCCGGCGGGGTCGATGAATCCAATCTGTCAAGGCATGATGAATCGACTTTGCAGTGTCACGATCACACTGCGTGATGTTAGCGGCGCCGCAGGGACATCAAACTTGCATTACGGGTCGCGGTCGTTGCGTGCAGTGAGGACCACAGAGCCAGAGCAGGCAGCAGTGTGGCATCGGGCAGCGATGGCGGTGCTGGAGTCACTGAAGTCGGTAAACTAGCTAGAAGCTAGTAGGTGAAGTTTTCGTTACCCCTGAGACTTCAGAACAGGAGGCAAGCTCAATCCAAGCCCTCGGAGAGCACTTTTGGGGAAGGCAAAGTCCTTCTAGCAAGTTCAGAGGAAAGAAGTTTACCAGGCCAGGAGTAGGTCATGAGCCAAACCCAGTAGGACGACCCGGTAACTCTGGGGGACACCCGCACACGTGCTGCCCCAGTACCCGGAGCCTTAGGCCCATTATATAAGAGGTCCTTCTCCCAGTAAATCTAGTGATCCCCAGAGGCTTCACCTGCTGCTTGGACTGATCCTATTGCTTCAAGCCCCAAAGAGTGGTCCACTCCTTCTGCGCTTTTCAGAATTCCTCCCTGGTGGGCCCACCCTCAACTTGCCAGCCAGCAAGCTCAGGTAGGTCACCCAGTGTGGCAATGTCCTCCCTGGTTGGCTCAGGGGCCTCCTCCTCAGGGATCCCATCAACCTCCACCCTGGGAACTTCTGGGGCCAGTTTCCAGCACCCCTTGCCCCTCTCCTTGGCAGCTGTCTGGGCCATTCTTCCAGACTCCAGACACCTTTGACTCCCCTCCCAGGCAGCCATGGACTGGGTGGTCATACAGACCCAGTCAGGCAATCTCATCATCTCCAAATGAGACCTGAGATCTTACTCCCTCCAGGTAGTATGCTCTAGGTCATTGCCTAACAGACAATCTACAAGCATGGCCAGACTCAAAGCTACTTTCAGAGCACCAGAGAACCCCCCCCCCCACTCAAAGGGAACCAGAGCCACAGGTAGATGGCTCTCACGATTGTCAGCGACTATGACTTGGTGAAATGTGGTTGGTAGGAACTGGTCTGCTGACACCAGCTAACCCCTGACAGTAGTCATGCTGGCTACTGTGCCACGCAGAGCCTCCACCCGTTGCCCATTAATGGTGACCCACTGCCAATACTCAGAAGTATTGGCAGGCATGTGGGCTTTTGGCACCATTTCTGCATCCCCCAGGGACACTAGGGTTACCTTTGTCTGCTCCCCAAAGCTAACTGGGACTACCTCCTCCCCGAGCGCTACACTAGCCCACCCAGGTGTCTGCCCACCAGTGGGGGGCTGTGCCTTCTTTGGACATTTGGAGTCGCCCTAACAGTGACCATATTTGGAGCACTCTGTACATTGGGGTACAAACCTCCCTGTCTTGTGATCAAATAACCATTTCTTCTTAGGATCAGACTGGGACTGACTACCACTATTCCCTTGGGAAATATTTTGGGGGTCTTTAGAGAACTCCTTATTTTTAAGTTGTTCTCCCTCCTTCTTTATTCTGTTTAGAACCCTGACCACCTTTGTGGTTATCCCCCCCAGAAACTTTTTTGAACACTCTGGTGCTAGCCCAGAGGTCCGCCTTCTCAGCAAGCTTCCTGCTAGCCCAGAGGTCTGCCTTCTCAGCAACCTTCCTGCGTTCAGTCATCTTACTGTCAACTAGGTGCTGGTGCAAATCTGTAAAACAAATACTGAGCATGTGCTCTCTCAGGATTAAATTGTACAACCCAACATAATCACTGACTTTGCTGTCCTGCACCCAACCATTCAGTGCCTTACTGGAGAAATCAATGAAGTCTACCCAGGGCTGGTTTGGGAGCTTGTTACTGTCCCTGAACCTTTTGCGATACTTCTCCGGGGTAAGTCCAAATTCGGCAATTAAAATGTTTTTCATGGGAGTGTACTTGTTCTGGTCCCCAACCTCTAATGTCAGAAGTGTGTCCCTCCCAAAAGGGGTAAGGGTTTCCACAGGCCCGCCCCCTAGTGCTCTTCAGGAACCCCATGTGCCCTCAGTGAACATCAAAAGCAGAAAACCACTTGTCAATGTCATCTCCTACACATAACTGGGCACCAAATCTTTGGGTATACAAACCTTCTTGTCTTCAGAAGGTCCTGCATGTATTCTGCCACCATCACTAATGGACTCAGACTGCCTAGCCTTGAGGTACAGCTCAAGTTCATGAGCCAGAAGTAATTTATTTTCTGCCAAGGCTCTTGAAGCCTCTCTCTCCGCCCTCCTCTCCTCTGCCTCCATTTTTAATCTTGCCAACTGCAGCCTGAATTCTGTCTCCTCTCTCCTTTCCTCTGAGGTCAGGCCGTGACTTGAGACACTGCTCCGTGGTCTCGCAGACACAAATCCAGGGCAGTCACCCCTCACTGCTGTTGGCAGTTCCTCAGGAGAGCCATTCTCTTGCTCCCCCAACTCATCATTCTCTTGTGTGCGGGACTCTACGCAGGCCCTCAGCGCCTTTTGAAATTTTCCCTTCTTGGAAGTTCAACTTGATGGTACCCCCATAACTTTGCAAAAGCCCTCCAGCTTAGCCAGGTCAAACTCTCCAGCTCCACTTGTGGACCCAGCCAGAGACATGATGTATAGCATTGGTTAAAAATGTAAAGCAGGGAAAACTGCAGAAAAAAGAAAACAAAAGAAATTGACCTTTGACTGTGGGTAGTGTACACGTAGCTATTGTATGGCACTACACAAACACAAGTGCTATCCTCACGGCTGATCACCAATGTTAGAAATTTGGTAGTTGGCAGAGGTATACACCCTTGTCCAAGTAGGGACCACAATCCTAGTCAGGGTAAGTCGCAACACAACTCAAAACATCCTGTGCTCACCTTCTCGTAGCTTGGCACAGAGCAGATAGGGTTAACTTAGAAGGCAATGTGTAAAGAATTTGTGCAATAACTCATACAGTAAAACAGCACAAACACCACAAAAATACACCTCACAGGTTTAGAAACATAGATAATATTTATCTGAATAAAATAAGGTCAAAACTATGAAAATCCAATGTTCACAATCAAAGGTATGGATTTTTAAAGGATAAATCCCACTAAAGTTCAATCCAAGCCCTTGGAGAGCACTTTGGGGAAGTCAGAGTCCTTCTAGCAAGGTCAGAGGCAAACAGGGCAGCAGGGCAACATGCAGGGCTGCAGTGTTTCTCAGAAAAGCAGTCCAAATGAGTCATTTTGGCAGCCAGGCAGTTCCTCTGACAGAGTGTAGGTGTAGATCCAGAAGTGCCTGATTTGGTGGGTCCAGAGACCCGGTTTATATTCCCCAAAATGCCTTTGAAGTGGGGGAAACTTCAAAGAGTGGTTTTGAAGTGCACAAGTTCTCCTTAAAGCCCAGTCCTGTCTGTCAGGATCCCAGTGGGGTGTTATCAGTCATTTGTGTGAAGGCAGGCCACTGGACTTTGAAATGTAAGAGAGAGCCCCTCCACCCTTCCTGCCCGGGGAGACCATTCAGTATGCAGATGAATGCAGATGTAACTGAGTGTCCTGTGTTTATGGCTGTCTTGGTGGATTGCAGAAGAGGAGCTGTCAACCAAACGTGGGTTGGAGACAGGCTGTAAGGCACACATGACCGTAAGTGCAGAGAAATGCCCACTTTCTAAAAGTGGCATTTCCAAAATAGTAATATTAAATCCAACTTCACTAGTAAGCAGGTTTTTCTATTATCATTCTGCCAATACTAAACATGACAGTGCGACTCCTACCAGATCAGAATCTACCATTTAAAGGTATATGACGGCAGTTCTAATGCTACTCTATGAAAGGAGCAGGCCTTAAAGTAGTGGAAAACAAATTTATGAAATTGGATTGAGCTTGTTTCCTGTTCTGAAGTCTCAGGGACAGCAAAGACTTCATCTTCTGGCTTTTTGCTAGTTTCCGACTTCAGCAATGCCTGGAATGACTTCAGCGATGCCAGCACAGATGCCGCATCCTGCTACAGCTCTGTGGACCTCTCTGCATGCAACAACCGTGGCGTGCAATGCAAGTCCGATGTTGCCGTGACTCCACTAACGTCACACCGGGTCATTGCAACACTGCGAAGTCGACACATCACGTCTTGACCGACCGGATTCAGCAACCCCACTGGGTCACAAGGAATCGAAGCATCGCCAACGATGCCGCATCAGCTCCCCCTGGAACCGACGCCTTGTCTCCACCTGCCTCGCAGTTCAGAACTGATGCCTCATCTCCTCAGACGGCGTAAGGGACTGACGCTGCACCGGCTCCAGTGACAACTTTTCTCCCCGACTCCATACAACATCCTTCTTCTTTGTTTTCCAAAGGTACTGTACCTGGGGGGGGCGTGTGACTCCGTGACCAGTGGTGTAGGATTGTTGGGAACGACTCTGTCAACGACGCCTTGATAGCCCCAGTTGGAGCTATTGTGTTTCTAAGCACTTTAGTTGGATTTAATCTTCAAAAATTCATAACTTTGCTTGTGTACGTTGGATTTTCATTGTTTCAACTGTATTTTATTCAGATCACCTGTGTGCTCTTTTTCTGGTGTTTTCACTGTGTTATTGTATACGTTCTGCACAAATCCTTTACACATTGCCTTCTAAGTTAGGCCTGACTTCTCAGTGCCAAGCTACCAGAGGGTGGGCACAGGACAATTTGGTTTGTGTTGTGACTTACCCTGACTAGGATTGTGGTCCCTACTTTGACAAGAGATTATACCTCTGTCAACAAGAGACCATATATATATACTCAGTAAAAAAAACAAAGGTTACAGAGACGTTATAGTTAGGCTCACATTTTAAACATACAAAACCATAGAAATTCAGCATTTATAGTTAGAGTTCTCCCACGTAACTATAACTCTTGCCCTAAGGTAACTATAACTCGTACCGTCACCATCCACAGTTTGTTCATCAAAAATGTTACTGTGAATATTACATTGATATTATCAATGATGTTATCAAAGATGTCATGAGTGCCTTAATTTGTGGGGCAATTAGCAGTGCATTGTGAGGCGCAGGTTATAGTTACCTTAGGGCACGAGTTATGATTACTTGAGAGAACTCTACCTATAACTGCTGAATTGCTTTGGTTTTGTATGTTTAAAATGTAAGCCTAACTATAACGTCCCTGTAACCTTTGGTTTTTCAAGTGAATTTTTATATATATTTTTTTAATTCTATTTCCTAACTATATGGTCCCTGTAACCTTTGCTTGTTTCAGTGAATTTCTGTTTTTCTTAACATATATTAATTTTCATTACTATACATTAATCCAACCACCACCGTGCATGGCTTTCGGACGTTCGCAGAGTAGTTGGCCACAGGGCTTGGCCTGCGGTGAGGCCCTTAGGCCAACCCGCTATAGGCACCTAATCTTGCACCGTGCACAGCCTTTGCCCGTGCACAGCAGAGGTTGCCCGCAAGAGCTGTCCTACAGCCTTACCATGCAGCCAACCCCCCTAACCATGCAACCCCATGCTGTGCATAGCCCTTTGGCCATGGATAGCGGAAGTAGGCCGCAGCCTCTCTGGTGTGAGAATAGGCGTGAGAGGGTTATCTGGGGTGATAGTGGCTGTGAGAGTGTCTATCTGACTGAGACTGTGTCTAAGAGTGTGCCTTAGTGTCAAACTGTGTGCCTGAGTGTCTGCCTCAATGTAAAAGTGGCTGTACAAGTCCCCATCTTGATGTGACAATGGGTGTAAGAGTGAGCATGAGAGTGTCTGGGTGTTGCTATCAGAGTGGAAGTCACAACGTCTCTCTAGCTGTGAGAGTGGGTGTGAGAGTGTCTATCTTGCTATGACAGTGTTTGAGTGTCAGTCTGGGTGTGAGACTGTGTGTCAGATTGTGTCTGTGGGTGTGAGACTACGTGTGAGACCATCTATGTTGGTGTAAGACTGAGCTTGAGTCTGTGTGTGTGAGAGGGAGTGTGACAGTGTCTGACTGGATGTGACAGTGGATGTGAGTGTGTCTCTCTAACTCTAAGTGTAGGCGTGAGAGTGGCCATGTGACTGTGAGAGTAGATAACACAGCATCTCTCTGGGTGTGAGATTTGGTGTGACAGTGTATATCTTGCAGTGAGAGTGGGTGTCAGAGTGTCTCTCTGAGTGTGAGAGTGAGTGTGAGAGCCTCTGTGGGTGTCAGAGTAGACGTGACAGCAACTCTCTAGCTGTGAGAGTGGGTGTGACAATGTCTATCTTGCTATGACAGTGTGCATGAGAGTATGGGCCTGATTCTAACTTTGGAGGACGGTGTTAAACCGTCCCAAAAGTGGCGGATATACCACCTACCGTATTACAAGTCCATTATATCCTATGGAACTCGTAATACGGTAGGTGGTATATCTGCCACTTTTGGGACGGTTTAACACCGTCCTCCAAAGTTAGAATCAGGCCCTATGTCTCTCAGTGGGAGAGTGAGTCTCAGAGTGTCTCTTTAGGTGTGAGAGAGAATGTGACAGTCTCTGGGTGTGAGAGTGAGTCTGACAGTGTCTACCTGGATGTGAGAGTAGATGTGAGAATGTCTCTCTGAGTGTATGAGTCTCTGTTTGGGTGTGACAGTGGATGTGACAGCATTTCCGTAGGTGTGAGAGTGGGTGTGACAGTGTTTGCCTTGATGTGAGACTGGGTGTGAGAGTGTCTCTCTGTGTGTGATTGCCAGCATGAGAGTGCCTCTGTTAAAGTGAAAGTGGGTGTGAGGGGGTTTCTCTGGGTATTTCATTGGGTGTATGAATATAGACAATTTTTTTCTTTTGACATTTCGCGAGATCTGTGGATCCACCCACGGGTTTACACCGGGGGTCACTCTGAGCCCCGCGGGTGAATCCGCGGAGCTTGCGACATGTCAAAAAATATATTTTCGCGCATTTGAAGCCCATTTTTTGCTGCATCACCACAACTATATCACCACCATGGGGTCCGGGAACTTTTACCCTGACCCCATCAGCTCCACTGCCCTTCATATCAACCCGGAGACTGTTTCCAGACAAAAGAAAATGGTGGCCGCAACATTTCTCTCAGGTTGCTGCAGCCAATCACATTCTTCCTGTGGCACGTGAATCCGCGGATTGGCCCACTGTGGATCCATGGCGGATCCACATCCCTAGGTATCTATATTTTATTGGCCTTAAAATACTCCAAAACTACTGAACGGATTCGCACCAAACCACAACAACATACTCTGTGGAACAGAATCTAGCTTAATGCCAAATTTGGTGTAATTCCATTCAGTGGTTCGGTCTGTAGGCGTGTCTAAAGGTCCTAAAGGTCCTATGGAAAAATTAATGATTAAAACACGTTTTGGGACCTTCCCTTTTTCTCTGCCCCCACTTGATGGATCACCCTGAAACTATGAAGACAGAAGCTGAACTGCACAAAGTATACGTTTTGAAAATTTTGTGAAGACTCATTAAGTGGAGACAAAGTTATAGGCAAAACAAAAAACACTCCGTCTATGGAAACTAGGTCCTAACTATAACTACCTAGTGGCGGCTGCCACAAGATTATATATATATTGCTCACAGTGCTGAATTGTCTGTGATGGAATTTCTGTCCACAGTTGTGCCAGATTTTCCACTTTGATCATGATGCCAGGAAAAAGTCTGTCATATGCAGCACCGACTACCAAGGTGGAGAAAATGTATTGTCCATGGGCCCTGCTACTTTCAGGGAAAGATGTTCCACAGGAAATATGCTATCTTGTTCAGATGGTGAATATTTTGTAACCAAATGTACGCATTAAAATTAATCCCACAAATGGGCATACATCCACATTGTCCACATACCTAGTCTCCTCAAAATGCATCAAAACCTTTGTTGAGGCTTGGGGGCCAAAATTGCTTTGGGACACTTCTTTATTTCCCAGCCACTGTATTTGGCACCACCTAGTGGTGTTGCAGCATAAGCTGCATCACGAACAAGAAGGTCAGTTCTGCCTTGGTGTAAATACATGCTGTAAGACAAGTTCAGGGATTTCAGTAAGTGACGGACCTGGGCAAAAGAGCACCGCTGACCCCCCCCCCCCCTTGTGATGGTCCTGTTGATGGGGAGCTGCATCCCTGCATGTTATGGACTCTATATTTACTTTTCTGAAAGTCTGCCCCCTTTCCGTGGCAGTCTTTGACCACCCCATCATCTCCAAATAGTGCAGCTCAATGGTTGATTTGCCACCAGTGCTTTTAATAGAATAATGTAAACGCAGGTACCCAATAAATTGCGCTGTGGACTAGGGGTGGAGTTTAGGGCGGTGCTATGAGCAGGAAAGGGGCAGAGCTATGATCCAGGCAGCTAATAAAGTCAGGAATTTGTGTGTAACTGATCATGATGGTGCAATTAAATATCTGACAACTGTAGAGTATTCTGTTTGACTGTGCTGCCCAGAGGTGTGGTCGTTTTGCAGATGGGCTGACATTGGAGACCCTGCAGAATGTTAAGTGTTCAGGGAGGGATGCTGTGCTTATGATTTTGGATCCAGTCTGTGGATAGAGCAGACCATTTGAAAGATCCTTTACATTATAACTCTGTCCGAGCACTTTCACATCACTCTATAGGTTCTTGATGGTCAGCCCTCGCTCCCTGCTGCCCCACTCCCAGGAGTGAAAACAACAACTTGAAAAGCCTTTAAGTGGTGGGCTGTGTGTATGAAAGTCTGTGGGCAGCTGAGCTCTGCAGTTCACATGCGTCTTGTGAACTCCATAGGAGACCTTTGCTCTGTTAATGCATGTCCTGACCTTAACTGAAGGTGTTAAGTCTGTTTGTGGAATCGGTATCTTTGTTAAGTCAGGAGAAGCAGGTGATCTCAACATTAAAACAGAATACCTCATCTTTTTTAACTGTATTTTTTCTAGGAAGACTTTTAAGTTTCAACTTGGTTTCATATTTAATAACATTCATTCAGCTATTTAACAAAGTGCAGTTATATCTTTGTGCAAATATTTAAACACAAGGCATTAGCATTTGGTGTAAACATGACAGAGAAAGAGATACCAATTTAGTGGCTAAATTTCATTAAGTGAAACCAAAAAGCTGAGATCAATCACAGCTTCCCTCCTTGACCAAACTGTGTGATCCCAAGCAGTAACTTTATTTAAATGTGCCCCTTTCCTGCATCATCAGGTTTTAGAGCTAAGCATCTTTTGCATATTACAACTGACTTGCCTATTGGTTCTCATATGGCATTGCAATCAGGGCAGTGGGGGTAACAAAGATACTAACAAATGCCAGGAAACTCAGTAATAAGGTCTAAGGTACTAACTAAAGTAAAACATTTTCCCATGTTAAAAAATTACACCTTTTTACATTATGAAGAGTCACTTCTTTAACATATTTCTACATGAGGTTTGTGCACAATTCAAATGCCAAATGTATTAATGGTTTGACTTTTAAAGCACAGCCAGCCCGTGGATCTCATTGTAACTACACCTGTTGCACCAATGGTACAGCTAAACACCGGTCTTGTGCCCTGTGAGCACCTCTGGCCTTATTTGGTCTTTTATATTTTAATTGATAAGGGGACGTGTTAGAGGTTCGATGGACCTTTTGAATACGCCTAGAGTGATTCCAACATAAATCATAACTTCAATAACAATACAACAACCTAATCAATAAGCACCATCAATGCTTTTATAGTCAATAATCTTAATGCACAATGACCCACTTGGCCATGAATAACCACACCTTTCAGTAAAGTTAAAATGTTTATTTCCCTAAATTAACAATGATAATATCACGTAGATTAGTCTCAAAACCAAATAATACGCATATACAAACAACACAGGGTGACAAAAGTGTCTAAAGAATTTTCAATTTAGCTTAAGCATTTATAATTGAACACTTGAGAGTTAAAGTATAACTCAATAACAGTAATAACTGGAAAACAGAAATAGTATATGTTGGACCTGGCTTTTTGACAGGGTCATCCCCAAACCTTTTGCCTCCTTCCTCCTATTTTTTCTGACCTGTTGTTGTTGGCTTTTGAACTCTGGGCACTTTACCACTGCTAACCAGTGCTAAAGTGCATATGCTCTCTGTGTAAATTGTACTGTTGATTGGTCTATCCATGATTGGCTATTTATTTTACTTCTAAGACCCTAGTAGAGTGCACTATATGTGCCTAGGGCCTGTAGATTAAATGCTACTAGTGGGCCTGCAGCACTGGTTGTGCCACCCACTTCAGTAGCCCCTTAACCTTGTCTCAGGCCTGCCATTGCAAGGCCTGTGTGCGCAATTTCACTGCCACTTCGACTTGGCATTTAAAAGTACTTGCCAAGCCTAAAACTCCCCTTTTTCTACATATAAGTCACCCCTAATGTGTGCCCTAGGTAACCCGTAGAACCGGGTGCTGTGTGGGTAAAAGGCAGGACATGTACCTGTGTAGTTTATATGTCCTGGTAGTGTAAAACTCCTAAATTCGTTTTTACTCTACTGTGAGGCCTGCTCCCTTCATAGGCTAACATTGGGGCTGCCCTCATACATTGTTGAAGTGGCAGCTGCTGATCTGAAAGGAGCAGGAAGGTCATATTTAGTACGGCCAGAATGGTGATACAAAATCCTGCTGACTGGTGAAGTTGGATTTAATATTACTATTCTAGAAATGCCACTTTTAGAAAGTGAGCATTTCTTTGCACTTAAATCTTTCTGTGCCTTACAATCCACGTCTGGCTGGGTTTAGTTGACAGCTCCGTGTGCATTCACTCAGACACACCCCAAACACAGGGTACTCAGCCTCACTTGCATACATCTGCATTTTGAATGGGTCTTCCTGGGCTGGGAGAGTGGAGGGCCTGCTCTCACATAAAGGACTGCCACACCCCCTACTGGGACACTGGTAGACAGGATTGAACTGAAAGGGGACCTGGTGCATTTCTTAGCCACTCTTTGAAGTCACCCCCACTTCAAAGGCACAACTTAGTATAAAACAGGGCCTCTGCCCTACCTCATCAGACACTTACTGGAGAAGAAACCTGAACCAGAACCTGCATCCTGCCAAGAACTGCCTGGCTGCCTAAAGGACTCACCTGACTGCTTTCTACAAATGACTGCTGCCTTGCTGTTGCCCTGCTGCCTTGCTGAACTCTTGCCTTGCTGCTGAAGTGCTCTCCAAGGGCTTGGATAGAGCTTGCCTCCTGCTCCCTGAAGTCTCAGGACCAAAAAGACTTCTCTTTTTCATTTGGGCGCCTTGTGCGTCAAAAAATTTTACGCACAGCTTGCTCCGCGGTAAAAAATTCACAGCATGCCGATCCGGAAAGACGCCGCTCAACGCGACGCCTGCGGTGTGACCGGAACTTCGACGCACGGCCTTGCCTGGACAACGCCGCCCGGCTCCAGAAAGGAAATGGACGCGACACCTGCTGTGAGGGAGAAGATTCCACGCACAGCCCACCGGAACGACACGCAGCCGGAAAACAAGCCTAGGATTCCACGCACAGACCCCGGGACATCTGGTAATCCCGTGAACCACAGAAGGACACTGTCCGCGCGCCGGAAAACGACGCACGACTTCCACGCATAAAAAATAATGACACAAGTCCGTGTGTGCAGGGGAGAAACCGACGCACACACCATTTTTCCACGCATCTCTTCCTCGGCGGCCCTTTGCGGAGATTTACCACTTTAAACCAGGTAGTTTGTGCTTGAAAGAGACTTTGGCCCTCATTCCGACCCTGGCGGTCATAGACCGCCAGGGTCGCGAATGACGGAAGCACCGCCAACAGGCTGGTGGTGCTTCATTCGTCATTCCGACCGCGGCGGTACAGCCGCGGTCGCCCAGCCGGGTCCGGCGGTTTCCCGCCGGAACTCCCCCGGCTGGGAGAATCTTCCAGGGCAGCGCTGCAAGCAGCGCTGCCCAGGGGATTCTGACCCCCTTCCCGCCAGCCTGTTTCTGGCGGTTTACACCGCCAGAAAGAGGCTGGCGGGAACGGGTGTCCTGGGGCCCCTGGGGGCCCCTGCACTGCCCATGCCACTGGCATGGGCAGTGCAGGGGCCCCCTAACAGGGCCCCAGCCTGCTTTTCACTGTCTGCCTAGCAGACAGTGAAAAGCGCGACGGGTGCAACTGCACCCGTCGCACACCTGCAACACCGCCGGCTCCATTCGGAGCCAGCTTCAGTGTTGCAGGCCCCCTTCCCGCTGGGCCGGCGGGCGCTAACATTGTTAGCGCCCGCCGGCCCAGCGGGAAGGTCGGAATTGCATCAGCGGTCTTTTGACCGTGGTGCGGCCAAATGGCGGTTCCCGCCAGGCGGGCAGCAACCGCCGCCCGCCGGGGCAGAATGACCCCCTTTGTTTGCTTTTTAAAGACTTAAGACACTTTGGGGGTCATTCTGACCCTGGCGGCCGGTGATAAAGCGGCGGCCAACCCGCCAACAGGCAGGCGGTCAAAAAAAAGGTATTCTGACCCTGGCGGGAACCGCCAACACAGGCCGCCACTTTAACACTCCGCCCGCCACAGCGGGACAGACAAACAGCTCGGCGGTCACCGCCAACAGCCAGGCGGCAGACAATGTACCGCCCACCCTATCACAACTCACCAATCCACCACCTTTTCCGGGGCGGGAGCCCCGCCGATAAAAACACGGCGGAAACAGACTACGAACGGGAAAACGCTCACCTATACACACTCCACAAGGAAGGAGGACAGCATGGAGCCCGAATTACACATCCTACCGGCTATTGTCTACCTGCTCATCTACCACGAGTACGAACGCCGGCGCAGACGACAACGGTGAGTACTGCACCTACGACACAGAGGAGGGGGGAGGAGGAAAGCTTACGGGCACACACATATGTGACCCCCCCCAACTATCTACACACCAATGCAGAGCACCAAGTCACATTGACACCACCCAAACCCCCCGTAATAATGCAAAGACATAATTAAAGTGAGAAACAACATTTATGTATATAAGAGGTTCTTTGAAGTCATGGTAAAATAGCAATATGAATAGTAAAAAAACAAGTAAGAAAATAACGAAACCGATAAACATAGGCAATAAGTCCTGCACAATCACCTAAATTTCCACTGTCCGTGGGCCAAAGTGGATCAACACATGGGCAAAGCCCACACAGGAGACCTGAGTCCGTTGGAGAGAACACTGCTGGGGCATCAGATGACAAAACTACAGGCACCTCAGGGGGAAGGGAAGGGGAGGCACCTCAGCCACATGAGTCCACGACGCCAGATCCACGAAGGGTCCACCATGCCCACTGTGCCATCCTGGGGAGTGCAAAGCCACAGTCTCACAAGTCTCTACAGTGGGTGGGTTGCCCACCGTGCCATCCTGGGGAGTGCAAAGCCACAGTCTCACAAGTCTCTACAGTGGGTGGGTTGCCCACCGTGCCATCCTGGGGAGTGCAAAGCCACAGTCTCACAAGTCTCTACAGTGGGTGGATTGCCCACTGTTACATCCTGGGGAGTGCAAAGCCACAGTCCATCAGGTGGATTACAGAGACCACTGGTCATGGAGGAGGCATGGTGGGCAGAGTGCGTCGTGAAGGCCGGCCCGACACAGAACCGGGACTGCCAATGGGCCAGCGGTGCTTGACAGGAAGGGCCCAGCGGAGCGGTGCTTGACAGGAAGGGCCTAGCGGAGCGGTGCTTGAGACGGCGGGGCCCAGCGGAGCGGTGCTTGACAGGAAGGGCCCAGCGGAGCGGTGCTTGAGACGGCGGGGCCCAGCGGAGCGGTGCTTGACAGGAAGGGCCCAGCGGAGCGGTGCTTGACAGGAAGGGCCCAGCGGAGCGGTGCTTGAGACGGCGGGGCCCAGCGGAGCGGTGCTTGAGACGGCGGGGCCCTCTTCAGCGGTGTCTTTCTGCACGGCGGGGCCCTCTTCAGCGGTGTCTTTCTGCACGGCGGGGCCCTCTTCAGCGGTGCCTCTCTGCATGGCGGGGCCCTCTTCAGCGGTGTCTTTCTGCACGGCGGGGCCCTCTTCAGCGGTGCCTTTCTGCACGGCGGGGCCCTCATCAGCGGTGTCTTTCTGCACGGCGGGGCCCTCTTCAGCGGTGCCTCTCTGCACGGCGGGGCCCTCTTCAGCGGTGCCTCTCTGCACGGCGGGGCCCTCTTCAGCGGTGTCTTTCTGCACGGCGGGGCCCTCTTCAGCGGTGCCCCTCTGCACGGCGGGGCCCTCTTCAGCGGTGCCTTTCTGCACGGCGGGGCCCTCTTCAGCGGTGCCTCTCTGCACGGCGGGGCCCTCTTCAGCGGTGCCTCTCTGCACGGCGGGGCCCTCTTCAGCGGTGTCTTTCTGCACGGCGGGGCCCTCTTCAGCGGTGCCTCTCTGCACGGCGGGCCCTCTTCAGCGGTGTCTTTCTGCACGGCGGGGCCCTCTTCAGCGGTGTCTTTCTGCACGGCGGGGCCCTCATCAGCGGTGTCTTTCTGCACGGCGGGGCCCTCTTCAGGGGTGCCTCTGTGCACGGCGGGGCCCTCTTCAGCGGTGTCTTTCTGCACGGCGGGGCCCTCTTCGGCGGTGCCTCTCTGCACGGCGGGGCCCTCTTCAGCGGTGCCTTTCTGCACGGCGGGGCCCTCTTCAGCGGTGCCTCTCTGCACGGCGGGGCCCTCTTCAGCGGTGTCTTTCTGCACGGCGGGGCCCTCATCAGCGGTGTCTTTCTGCACGGCGGGGCCCTCTTCAGCGGTGCCTCTCTGCACGGCGGGGCCCTCTTCAGCGGTGTCTTTCTGCACGGCGGGGCCCTCTTCAGCGGTGTCTTTCTGCACGGCGGGGCCCTCTTCAGCGGTGTCTTTCTGCACGGCGGGGCCCTCTTCAGCGGTGCCTCTCTGCACGGCGGGGCCCTCTTCAGCGGTGTCTTTCTGCACGGCGGGGCCCTCTTCAGCGGTGCCTTTCTGCACGGCGGGGCCCTCTTCAGCGGTGCCTCTCTGCACGGCGGGGCCCTCTTCAGCGGTGTCTTTCTGCACGGCGGGGCCCTCTTCAGCGGTGCCTCTCTGCACGGCGGGGCCCTCTTCAGCGGTGTCTTTCTGCACGGCGGGGCCCTCTTCAGCGGTGCCTCTCTGCACGGCGGGGCCCTCTTCAGCGGTGCCTCTCTGCACGGCGGGGCCCTCTTCAGCGGTGCCTTTCTGCACGGCGGGGCCCTCTTCAGCGGTGTCTTTCTGCACGGCGGGGCCCTCTTCAGCGGTGTCTTTCTGCACGGCTGGGCCCTCTTCAGCGGTGCCTCTCTGCACAGCGGGGCCCTCTTCAGCGGTGTCTTTCTGCACGGCGGGGCCCTCTTCAGCGGTGCTTGTCCAGTCATCCAAGGGAGCCAGACCTGGCCAGGACTCCCTGCTTAGTCGCCCTCTGACTGTGCAGTTGCTGGACCCTTCTGTGACGGAGTCCTGGGCCCGTGGGTGTCCTCCCTCACACCCGGGATGGGGCTTGTGGAGCCCTCCTGGTCCGCGCCCCTGCTGGCTGACTTCTCCGCCCTGCTGCCCTTGCCCTCCTTCGATGAGGCTCTCTGGCCCTTGCCTCCCCTGGATGTTGTGGCAGGTGAGGGCCCAGGACTTCGCTCCTTGGGGGCAGCCGTGTCAGCCTTCTCGCGGTGGCCCCTGATTTTACGGGTCCTCTTCCCAGGGGGGGCTGGCTGTTCCCTTGCTGCTGGCCGATGTATCTGTGCTGGGAAAGGGTGGACTCAAAAACCCCTGCACAATGGTGACACTTGAAGCAGGGCTGGTGGTGGCTGAGGTGCTCTTGGGACTCTTAGCAGATGGAGGGGGTGGGTCGGGTGGGGCAAAGAGGTTAAGTTTGGAGAGGTAAAGTTTTTTAGGACCAATGTAAAGGGTAGGTGTAGTGGGTATGGGAGTGGAGGAAGAGGATGTGGTTGTAGGAGAGTCAGGTGTGCTGTCTTTGGGTGCAGTTGCTTGTGACGTAGGCTGTCGTGAGGTGGTTGGCTGTTGGGTGGGTGGCTGCCTGCGTTTGTGTGTCTTGGAAGAGGGGGTGACAGACACAGTGGGAGAGGACACAGGGGACATGTAAATGGCAGTGGGGGTGGTGACTGCACGTGGGCGGACTGTACTGGAGGGTGTGCTGGTGATGGAAGTACTGGCTGATGGTGGTGTGCATGCAGGTGTGAGTGGAGACGTCACAGGGAGGGAGGAGGGAGACGAGGAGGTGGGGGACACAGGGGTGGTAGTGACTGTTGGCATGTCTGCATCTGGGTGTTGCTTGGGTGAATGCTTGTGTGATCTGTGGTGCTTATGTCTGGATGAGCTGCCCTTGGGTGTTGAGGTGTGTGCAGGCTGGTCTGATGGTGTGGATGGGATAGGCTGAGGAACAGGAGACAGAGACAGGGTGGAGGCAGATAGAAGAGGGAGGCTGGAAACAGGGACAATGGCTGCCGTCAGTGCTGAGGCCAGAGCATTGAACGATCGTTGATGGGCAGCCTGACCCGAATGAATGCCCTCCAGGTATGCATTGCTCCGATGCACCTCCCTCTCTACCCCCTGGATGGCATTCAAAAGGGTAGACTGCCCAACAATGATGGTCTGTAGGAGGTCAATGACCTCCGCACTGAGGGCAGCAGGGGCAACGGGGGCAGGGCCTGAGGTGCCTGGGGCGAAGGAGATGCCCGCCTTCTTGGGCGAGCGGGCACGGAGCGAAGGCTGAGGGGCTGCTGGGAGGGCGGAGCTGGTGCGCTGGGTGGCGGCTGTACCTGTAGAGGCGGGGGGCCTGGATGTTGCCGCCACCGCTAGGGAGCTCCCTTCCGAGGACGTGTCGGTGTCGCTGGTGTCACCACGGGTCCCCGTTGTGGTGCTCCCCTCGCCCTCCATATCACTGGTGACCTCGGTGTCTGTAGCATGGCCCACCGGGGCCTTGTGAGTTGCAGCTCCCTCGTGCTCCGATGCCAATTCTCCTCCGCCTGATGATGCTAATGCACACATGCACAAGAAGACAAAGAAAAAGGGTGGGGGGAGAAATAAAAACAGGTTGAGTGCATGCATTGTCAACACCGTTGGCGGAGAGGACAGACACAGGAGCCTCATGCACTACGCCGCGCAATCGGGGTACACTACTCAGTACTTGTGACTAGGCCAACAGGTCTATGGACAACATATGCGCACATGGGTGATGCAGGACCATGGATTGCTGTACTTGGCACCCTACAGAGGTGCGGGCGGGGGCACAGGGCCATGCCTAAAGGAGGGGACTACACTACAGAAAGCGCCCTGGCCTAATGTCACCCACAGCCCTCCTCCCCCACCCAGGCACCTCCACTGCGCGTAAAGATAGCAGTATGTGCTGGTACTCACCCCCTTGTGTCTGCTGTGATGTCCTCACGCGCCCATCCAATTCGGGGTAGGCCACCGCCAGGATCCGGGACATCAGGGGGGTCAAGGTACGACTGGCACCCCTCCTACGTTGGGAGGCCATCCCCAGCAGTGACTCGGCGGTCTTCCTGGTCCCGCGGCGGATGTCCTCCCACCTCTTTCGGCAGTGGGTGCCCCGTCTTGTGTGGACCCCCAGGGCCCGGACTTCCTTGGCGATGGCACGCCAAATGTCGACTTTCTGATGGGCGCTGACCTATTTGACATGTACAGGGTGGGAAAGGAAATTTCAACATTTTTCTGCATGTTAGATGTGATTGCCCCCCCTCCCCAACCCTGCCATGTGGCACATGCTCTCATCTGTCGTGCCTTGCACTCCTCATTCGCTCCCCACCCCACCATCTTACATCCACCATACACAACCCAGGCATTGCCCATTCAACGTGCACCCAGTGTACTTACCTGTTGGTCTGGAGGACCGTAGAGTAGCGCATACTGGGGTAGGACCCCATCCACAAGTTTCTCCAACTCTTCTGAAGTGAAGGCAGGGGCCCTTTCCCCAGTCGCAGCAGCCATTGTCTCTTCCAGACCGAGGTCACAGCAGCACTTGCAGTATAGGTCCTCTCCTGTGGATGATCAGGTCTCGAGTGATTAAGCAGATAGAAAATGGCGGTCACACCCGCGGCGGTGCGTACCGCGGCGGTGCGTACCGCGACGGCCGGCGCACATCGTCATTGGCTCCTGAGACCCATAGGGTTCAATGTTAACCAATCTTGCTTTGCGCCGCGGTCTTTGACCGCCTACCGCCACGGTGAGCCACGCCAGCGCAGTGACCTCACATCCCACTGTCACACTTCACAGGTCAGGCAGCCGCCATTTCAAGGGCCCACATGGCCTGATTTCTACTGCGTCACACAGGCCTAGGCCTTGCATTGCCACTCATACAAGCCATTCAATGCATAGCGAATCGTGTAATGTGCAAGCTGTGGGAACGAACCTGAGGGTTGCTTGACTCTGTGCTCCATGTTGTCCTTCCTAGGTACCGTCCGCTGGGACTTGCGAGGAGAAGGATGAATCCTCCCGTGTACCGACCGCTGGTGGACCTGTCGACAATGGAAGAACGACATATTATACTTCGATACCGACTTGACAGAGCCACTATACATGAACTGTGTGCCCAGCTGGAGCCAGACCTGATGTCCCCCATCCGCCAACCCACAGGGATTCCCCCTCTGGTGCAGGTGCTGTCAGTACTCCATTTTTTGGCAAGTGGGTTTTTCAGACAACAGTAGCCATGTCATCAGGGATGTCTCAGCCTATGTTTTCTAAGGTTTTGTCCAGAGTGTTGTCTGCCCTGATGAAATACATGCGGAGATACATTGTTTTCCCTGAGGAGGGTGATTTTGCCACTGTGAAGGGTGATTTCTATGCCCTTGGACATATCCCCAACATCATTGGTGCCATTGATGGGACCCATGTGGCTTTAGTACCCCCAAAAGACAATGAGCAGGTGTACAGAAATAGAAAAAGTTACCATTCGATGAATGTCCAGGTGGTCTGTTTGGCTGACCAGTACATCTCCCATCTAAATGCCAAGTTCCCTGGGTCAGTGCATAACGCGTATGTCATGCGAAATAGCAGCATCCCTTATGTGATGGAACAGCTACAGAGACACCGTGTGTGGCTAATAGGTGACTCTGGTCACCCCAACCTGCCTTGGCTATTGACCCCAGTGAGAAATCCCCGGACCAGGGCAGAGGAACGGTACATCGAGGCCCATGGGCGAACTAGGAGGATTATAGAACGGACCCTCGGGGTCCTGAAGGCCAGGTTTAGGTGCCTGCATATGACAGGGGGATCCCTCATGTACTCACCAAAGAAGGTGTGTCATATCATCGTGGCCTGCTGTATGCTTCACAACCTGGCTTTGTGACGCCAGGTGCCTTTCCTGCAGGAGGATGGTCCAGATGCTGGAGTTGTAGCAGCTGTGGAGAGTGAAGAGGAGGAAGACGACGGGGACGACACGGACAACAGGGACACAGTTATACAACAGTATTTTCAGTAGCACCCAGGTAAGAATCACCCACGCCATTTTACATTTACTTCTGGCCTCCTGCATCTCTACTTTCTGTGTTTCCCCCCAGTTCCTTTTCACTGATTTTTGACTTTCCCTTCCCTTTTCAGAGCTGTATGACCCACAGAGTGACTTCTGCTTTGTTTGCCCATGGACTAATGCTTATTGACACTGGTATGTTGTCATCACAATGTAAATGAACATTATTGCACCGTTATGTGTAATACATTTGTAAAGAATACAAGCAGACTCCTGACATTTGAAGTGCAATTGGTGATTTATTTTAAGTGCTGCGTATAGGTCCGTGATAGTAAAACGGTGATGGGTGGGGGTGGAGTAATGTCCATGGCAGAGTCCAGTTCTCAGTAGCACAGGTGCAATGTCCATATGCCTGTGGAAGGATGGAGCAGGGGCAGTTCAAGGTTGGACAGGGTGCCAATGTGGGACAGTGGGATGACATCAGGGGGTATCTTAGGCTGGTGGGGGTCTTGGCATCCTACTCTGTCTTCTTGTGTGATCTCAGGTTCCGCTTGTGGGGTGGTTGATCTTCAGCAGGAGGTGGGGTTCTGGTGGCCTGTCGGGGTGTGGGGGCCTCCTGTCCACTTGCGCCGGCAGAGGTGGTAGGCTGTTCGTCGTCCGGGCTGGTGACAGGGGCCCTTTGGGGTGCCACATGGTCCCGCAATGTGGTGACTATCTGGTTGAGGGCCAGGACGATGGTCCCCATTGCGGTCCCGATGTGCCGGAGTTCGTCTCTGAACCCCATGTACCGTTCCTCCTGCTGTGCCTGGATCTCCTGGAACCTGGCCAGTACCGTCGCCATCGTCTCCTGGGAGCGGTGGTATGCTCCCATGATGGTGGTGAGGGCCTCTTGGAGAGTGGGTTCCCTGGGCCGGTCAACCCCCTCTGGCACAGCAGCCCTCCCAGTTGCCCTGTTTCCCCGGGCCTCTGTCCCCTGGACGGTGTGCCCACTACCACTGCCCCCAGGTCCCTGTTGTTGTTGGGGTGGTGGGTCAGCCTGGGTGCCCTGTAGTGGCGGACACACCGCTGATTGACGCATCCTGGAGACAGTGGCATGGGCCCGCTGGGTGGGAGCTGTGCTGGTATTCCCAGAGGGGGTTGGGTCTGCTGCGGCCTGTGTCTGTGTGTGGGGAACCGACTGTCCAGAGGTCCCGATGGTCCGGGCTGGTCATCAGGTTCCAGGTCGACAGAGCTGCTGTCATCACTGGGGGCCTGTTCTGGGGGCGGGATGGACAAATCTGGACCCTCCTGGCCGGTGTGTTGGCGTTCGGGCCCTGCAGGGGTAAAAGAGTATGGTTATTGCTTCTGTGTGTGCCATGGCGTGCGATTTGTCGGTGCCCTTGTCCCCCAGTGCTGGCATTCCCTTGTGGGAGGAGTTGTGAGGGTGGTTTGGGGGGGGGGGGGTTGGGTATGTGCAGTGGTCATGCTTGGGTGATGGGTGTCCATGGTTTGTGTTGGCATTCAGGGATTGGTGTTGTGTTGGGTGGGTTGTGCTGGTGAGACATTGGCAGGGTGGAAGTGTGCTGGGGAGTTGGGGGTGAGGGTGGGGGTGCGGGTTGGCATGCTGGTGGTTGGGGGGGGGTGAAGTATTTGGGATTAGACTTACCAGAGTCCATTCCTCCGCCTACTCCAGCGAGGCCCGCAGGATGCAGGATGTTCAAGACCTCTTCCTCCCATGATGTGAATTCGGGTGGAGTGGGTGGGGGTCCGCCGCCAGTCTTCTGCACAGCGATGTTGTGTCTTGACACCATCGACCGCACCTTCCCCCGTAGGTCGTTCCACCGCTTTCGGATGTCTTCCCGGTTTCTGGGATACTGTCCCACAGCGTTGACCCTGTCGACGATCCTTTGCCATAGCTCTGCCTTCCTGGCTATTGTGGTGTGCTGCACCTGTGTGCCGAATAGCTGGGGCTCTACCCTGATTATTTCCTCCACCATTACCCTGAGTTCTTGGTCCGAGAACCTGGGGTGTCTTTGGGGTGCCATGGGGTGGTGTGGGGTGGTGTTTGTGGTGATGAGTGTGGTGTGTGTGGTGGTGTGTGGTGTTTTGTGCGTGGATGTGGTGTGGGTGATGATGTTGTGTTCCTCTGTGTGTTGGGGTTTGCGATAGCTGTGCTCTCTCTCTCTCTCTCTCTCTCTCGCCTTCTCTCCGAATTTCTAGTAGTGGGGGTTTGTGGGTGATGTGGGTGTGTGTTTTATAGTTGATTGGAAGTGTGGGTGTGGTGTGTGTATGTGTATCAGGTGTGTGTATTTCGAATTGTCCAATGTGGCTGTGTTTTGTAAAGGTGTGTGTATTTTGACCGCGGCGGTGTGTACCGCCAATGGAATACCGCGGTTGAAAGACCGCTGCATGGATTCGTGGGTCGTAATGGCATGGGCGTGTTCGTGTTGGCGTGACGGTGGAGGTTTGGTCATCTCCAGTTTATCGCTGACCGCTGATGAGGCGGCCTTCCGTGGATGTCGGGTTTTTGGCGGTTTGGAAGTTGTGGGTCAGAATGACCGTGGCGGTTTGCCGCGGCCGCGGCTGTAGAATGGCGGACTTCTGACCGGCGGTAAGAGCCTTTTACCGCCGAGGTCAGAATGACCCCCTTTATATCACTTTTCAGTGATACCTCTACAATTTCATATTGCATCTTTGATCATTTTGACCTGCAATTATCCAGATAAATATTATATATTTTTCTAAACACTGTGTGGTGTATTTTTGTGGTGCTATATTGTGTTATTGTATGATTTATTGCACAAATACTTTACACATTGCCTTCTAAGTTAAGCCTGACTGCTCGTGCCAAGCTACCAGAGGGTGGGCACAGGATAATTTGGATTGTGTGTGACTTTCCCTGACTAGAGTGAGGGTTCTTGCTTGGACAGAGGGTAACCTGACTGCCAACCAAAAACCCCATTTCTAACAGTATGCATCTAGACTGGACAGATGAACAGAATTAATTCTTTGTTAAAGATAATTGTCAACATTTGGGCATACTAACTAACCTTCTAATTAGAATAGCATGTCTGGGCTTCATGCAAAAACAATTTTGTCAAAGTTATTTGGAAAACATCTAGCTATGGCGCTATCAAAATAGCGGGTGGTACCTAAAAGAAAACACAAATACAGCATGGAAAGAATAGCATTTCATTATACCTCTCCTAAATGAGTCAGCAAGAGGCGGTTTCTTCATCAGGTGGACATCTGTCTGGTCGGCATCAGCAATGGGCAGTGGAAGGAGATGGCTCAGCCACGGTTGGGCTCTAAGATAACTGAACCACTTAGGGACGTTTAAGCTAAAGAACCAGCGTTAACACAAATTAACAAAATACAATGAGCTGCGGTGCTCCACGCAAAAGACTCTAGCAAGGATAGAATGCATGGTTTGAACGGGATCAGAAAATGGACTTGCAGGAATCAGGAAAGAAACGGAAAATTATAACTAAAACTATCCTAAGTTAAACTTGCATAAAGTATCTTCTCACGCCGTTATTGGTTGGAAAATCTTATGTTTACAGTAGGACCAATAAGCTATGAATTATAAATCTAAAATAGAACTAAACCGTCTTTCACATGTTGATGATTGGCTCCTCTTCTGTTTCCATCGTCAGGTCTGTCAGGTTACTCTTTTGTTGCAATCCTAGCTGTAGTTAGTGCATTCATTGTTTAGTCCTGGGAACAGCTTCTTCTCACACGTCAAACCTACAATGCATCTTTTCCTAGTGCAAGACATTCTAACAGGCAGCTCTCATGAGAAAGTCTAAGGCATCTACAAATCGCTTGGTCAGCTCCGTGTGAACAATAGACAAGATTAATTCTCTGCTTTCACAGAATATGTGCAATTAGTTAATTATTTCTGTCATGCAACTTGACATGAAGCTTTTCGACTAGGCCCAAACTACATGGCTGATAAATGTCTAATATAAATTTTAAGTAAATACATAGCACTAATATGTTAATGCGACCCACTAATACAATTTCTCTATATGTACACATCATTTAAACTATAAAAGTATATTCATAATCACTTTTCGTTCGTCTCATGGTGGCCACATCCTGGGCACATTTTCCATGACACACAATTTTACTCTACCTTATCCTAATTCATGTAAATTCTAAACAGTTAATAAATGCTAATTTATTAGTGATTAATTCAGCTTTCAAAATCTCTCCTCTGATGACTAACTGTGTCATCACACTTCTTTACATATCACAAATTTTTAGTTTATCTTAAAATGTCGTATCTTTATAATTTTTTACATTTCTTCTCCCCCTTAAATTTTCATTAGAGTATTCACTTTTCCTTCGCTCTAATTAAATTTCTTTCCTCCTCTGATCATTTTTCAATTTCTTTCTTTTGATCACCAAATACAATTTACGAATTCCTCATATGCTAATGATACCAATACCAATAATTAATATTATCTGTATTATTTTCATGATTATACCTTTCCCCAGGTTGCCCAGCCAATTTCCCACAGAAGCAAAATCTTTGCCAACCTTTTCCCAAACTCCAGGTTCTTCCAAAACTTTTAAATCAGAATTAATTTTAGTCAGATTGTTAATAAAGACTCTAATTTCTGTTCTATTGTTAGGGATAAATGTGCAACAATGTTGTGGTTTTGGCAATTCACAGATTCCGCCGTCCTTTGCTAAAAGGATGTCTAATGCAAGGTGGTTCTGAAGAGTCATAGATCTTACTGCAGCCATTTCAGTGTCCATCAGGACCATGGCTCCTGAAAAACTAGTCAGCATGTTATCCACAATAGTAGGCAACTTTTGAATCTTCAGGGAATTTAGAATAACCCCTACTGAGGAAATTATAGCCCCGAATATACCTTCAATTATGCCAGAATAAGACTCTCCCGCCAATTAGTTAAATTTGCTAGAGCCGAGTATAAGGCTGCTCTCGAAAAAGGAAATCAGAAATTAGGTCTAAAGCTTGGGATGATCTTCTGGTTGCCATTGACCTGAAGGACGCCTCTAAATTCTGGAAGGTGATAACAACACTAAGGCCGATGATTGTCTTATTACAAAGGATGTATGGGTGACCCATTTTAGGAAAGTATTTTGCCCAGGAAATGATGACAATGATATCCTATATACAGAACATAATCTTACTGCACATTCCATTTCAGACCCTAATACCAAGGCCCTGGACATTACCTTTGATCTCTATGAGGTCTTAAGCACCATTAATCGGCTAAGGTAGGGAAAGGCTCCTGGCCCTGACGGGGTCCCCGCTGATCTTTTCAAATCTGAAATTGACCTCTGGTGTCCTTTAGTCACAAATGTGTTGAATAGTGCGGTAAATAGTAATATACCTATTTCATGCAAATCGGCTATCATTGTTCCCATATTCAAAAAAGGAAACAGACTAAATTCCCTCTGTTATAGACCAATCTCTCTTATTGATTCAATGGCAAAGATTTTAGGAAGTGTGATTTTATCCCGGCTAGAAGATTGGGTGACTGAGGCCCAGATTTTATCCCCAATTCAATTTGGTTTTAGACCCGGCGTAGGCACAACTGAGCAAGTTTTAAATCTGCATCTGATACTTAGCAAATACGTGACAGCCAAAAAAGAGTCTATTCATATGGCATTTATCGATCTAACTAGTGCTTTTAATATGGTTAATAGGTCAAAGCTATGGCAAATTCTGGGAGCTTTAGGTTGCGATACGTCCCTTTTGGAGCTTATTAAACGCCTACATACAGATTTAACGGTTTCAGTTCAGACTGGCTTACATGGTCAGAGAACTCCTTCTATTCCGTCAACAAGGGGCATAAGACAGGGATGTATCTTAGCGCCATTTCTTTTTCTGATATATATCAATGGGCTTTACGATTCACTGGTAAAACATGGAAAGGATGTACCAAAGATGGGCCAGAGACTGATTCCAGTTTTGTTATATGCTGATGATGCAGTTTTAATCGCCCGTACTGCAAATGGCTTACAGGGACTTTTGGACCTATTTTATAATTTTATGTTGAACCTTGATTTGAAAGTAAACTACCCTAAGACTTTTGTTATGACATGTGGCCCACATAATACAAAGTCTAAACAATTCATTATGGGAGGACATACTTTAAATAAGGTAAAAGACTTCTGTTATTTAGGTATGTACATGAGTTCCTCTTTGTCCTGGAAGACACACATTAATTTTAAGTTCCAACAGTTTACTAGGAACAATGAATCGATTTTTCGCTTTACCAGCAAATTAGGTCACAGACCCCTTGCACAGATGAAAACACTTTATAATTCCAAGTGTGCTGCAGCAGTCTTATACGGGGCAGGAGTTTGGGGCTACAATAAAATGCCCTCTCTCCAAAGGGGCGAAAATAAATTCCTGTGTAGACTACTGACGGTCCCAAAATGTATAGCAAACATCATCAGCCATGAAGAAACTGGTCAATGCTTTTTGGAGGACAGGGTCTCTATTGCTTCTCTACTGCTCTGGATTAGATGCTGGCTGAATCCTGTGGCAAACTTGTTCAAGATTGTATCTCTGATTGCTTACAATTGGACAATTCAAATAGGATTCCATGGCTTGTGTTTCTGCGAAACTCCTTTGAGAAGCTAGGGCTTAGGCATATGTTTGAGGAACCCCATCTGTTAACCACAAACTCTAGGTCTGTCCTGAAGTCAATTTATTGTGAGCATATATCAGAGTTGAGATTTTATAGCTCCCTGAATTTGAAATCTTTTGATTCATATACCCGGATTATAACTGTTCCAAGTCTTGAACCTTATTTGATCTGGTTTTCAAGTTCTAAAAAATCTGATTCGTGTTAAGGTAGCCTTTCCCGAACCATGTATCTGGAAAAATGACCTACCACCCTGCCCCTGTGATTCTAAGTCAAAGCAGAGCACTTTACATTTTTTTCTCTTTTGCTCTTTATATGCTGCTCCTAGAAAGACTTTTATCTTACCCATTTTATGTCATCTTAGACCTATCCATTATAAGGAAGCTTTATTATATTTCCAGAGACTGTCAGATATTCAAACTTGTTACCACGTACTAAATTTTGTTACAGCTTCTTTAAGTATAAGGAAAAGGTATATTTTATTTTAATCCTTATATGTTTGTGAGATATTTCTATTTCTATTTTGAGACAATATCTGTAAACTTGTGTTTTGCGATCTTTAATCATGTTTTAGTATATTTATTTGTTACATGCCAAGGGGATTTAGACCTGATGTTTACACGGTGCTATTAGAATCTGTTTTACAGTTTTTATTGTGTTTTATGATATTTATAGATTTGTAATATGTGTCTTTTGTATGCACTTTTATGGCAATTGCCGAATAAAGTTCTCTGACTGACTGACTGACTCTCTCTTTGGTCTAGCAAAATGTAATTCATTTAGTTTAGGTGTCTCGTTCAAGTCTTCAAGTTGATAGATCTTTGGGAATACTATTCCCAAATAACGTGCCATACCATCCTCTTGGAAGACTGTAGTAACCATTTGGTCCACATATGTAATAAACCCCTGGAAATGCTGGGTCTTGTCCATTTAACATGAAAGCCCATTTACTCTGGAATAGAAACACATGTCTGCATTCACTCGTTCCCCCAAACAATATATTAGTTCTAGATTGTGGTCTATAGATACAAAGCTTCCTTGTGTTGTGCAGCTGAAGCTAACTTCCCTTGTGTCTTTATTTTATTAAATGCAGAATTATTTCTAAACATCCTTTTCACTAGGCTTTTTCTAATTTCTCCTTTAATGCCTTCCTTCTGTCATCAGTTTGATCTAAGAAGCTCTTTTCTATCGGTGTAAGCAAGCAGGTCAGGTTGTTCTTGTGCATGTAAGCTGTGCCAAATGTCAATGTAGGTTCAAAGAAACCTCTCACTAATTCTATAGTATTCTCTTACACTACTCTACTCAGGTACTTAATTATAGGAACAAATGAAAACATCAAATCATGATTTGAATAAAAATACTGGATGTATTCTTGATTATAGAATCTTGTTAGTAGAAGACTGCAACTTATTCTGTACGTTAGAGGCAAACTATGGTAAGTAATTCCGTCTCCTACTGACAAATTTTGTGAAGATTTGTCAAGTGGCACCAAAGTTATAGGCAAAACAAGAAGCACTGCGTGTATGGAAACTAGGTCTTAACTATAAGTACCTAGTGGCAACTGGCACTAGGTAATTATATATATATATATATATATATATATATATATATATATATATATATATATACACACATACACAGTGCTGAATTGTCTGTGATGGAATGTCTGTCCACAGTCCGTCATATGCAGCACCGACTACCAAGGTGGAGAAAATGTATCGTCCATGGGCCCTGCTACTTTCAGGGAAAGATGTTACACAGGAAATATGCTATCTTGTTCAGATGGTGGATATTTTGCAACCAAATGTACGCATTAAAATTAGTCCAAAAAATGGGCATACATCCACATTGTCCACATACTTAAGGGCATATTTTTACTCTGTTTGCGCCGAATGTGCGTCAATTTTTTTTACGCAAACCGTGCACCATATTTAAACTTTGACACCTGAGCCTGCGAACGCCAAAATTCCGCCATGTGGGTCATTTTCTGGATGCGTGAAACCGCCTTGCGCTAATGACATGCAAGGTAGGCGTTCCCGTCTCAAAAATGACTTAAACACCCGTGCGCCTTATTTATCCAATCACGCAAAAATCCCACACGGCCGGGAGGCGGAGTCGGAAAATGACGCACAGCTCGATTTGCGTAAAAAAATAACACCTGGGTCAGGGCAGGCGTTAAAATGGGGCAAACACACCTGTACTTAATGAAAACACACAGAAGCAACAGGAGAGCTCCAAAAGGAAGACATGGAGGTACTTTTCATCCAGTATGCATGCAGACGCAGAGCACAGGACCAACAACAGTAACTTCCACAACACCAGCAGGTACCCCAAAGGCAACGCTGAAGGCAGGAGAGGATATTCTGCACCAGGACAACCCTTCTGGGACTCAGGCAACAAGACATCATCAAGAGGTACAGGCTCAACTGGCAAGCCATTTAGCAGCTGCTGCGCAACATTGAGACACAGTTGGCACCCAGCTTGCAGACACCTGCACCATTCCACCAGAAACCAAGCTGCTAGCTGTACTCCACATGTTGGCAAGTGGCTCCTTTCAAACCACTGGTGCCCTGGTTGCCGGGATCTCACAGCCCTCATTCTCCGCCTACCTACCCAAGGTTTTGGATGCCATCATCTCACTCACATCTGCCACATCAGCTTCCCCAACACACAGCAGAAGCAGCAGGAGACAAAACAGGGGTTTTACCAAATTAATGGCTTCCCACACGTGCTTGATGCCATTGACTGCACACATGTATGCCTTGTGCCACCTGCTGCAACCGAGCATCTACACCGCAACAGGAAGCACACACACTCCATCAATGTGCAGCCCATTGTCGATCACCGGGGTTTGATCACCAACATCGTGGCAAAGTATCCTGGGAGTGTACATGATTCATTCATCTTCTGTCAGTGCACTATCAATCAACACTTCTAGGATGGACGATATGGAAATGGCCTACTTGTTGGTAAGTACAGAGACCTACTTATATACACACAGCACAGCAACACTGTAGGACACACAACACATACACCACGACATCGACACGTGGCCAGGAAGAGACTGAGGTTGTGACACTGCTAGGCATGTGTGATATCCTGACCCATTTGGATATAGCCCTATGGACAAATGACAGTACCAAATAACAAAATGACAACCTCACAACCAAGTTAGCCTGCTGAACTAGAACATGTTCAGATGTAGAGGTACACATTACAACCTGAGTCAACTTGGCAAGGGCAGAGAAATAGGTCTGCTGAAAATTTGTCACACATGTGAAATTTCCGCATAGTCAATTGTCAACATGTCAGTGCTGACAACGTACGGAGATGTGTTGTAGAATGTCACCAAGCCAAATCTAAGTGTCTTACTGATGTTTAAATAATTCTATTGCATATGTGAAATTGGATGGGATGTCCAGGGTATATAGATGCAACCGAGTTACCACCACTGTGGAATTGATTCTGTGTAAGTATCATCTCACCCCCAGTTAAGACACAGGGACACCTCTTTCACATGACATAATGCAAGGGAGTACACAATGTACTGCAACTCTACAAAAATACTGCTGACATCCGGTCAATCAGCCAAACACACGTTCAGATAAGGATACAACCCAATGCTGATGGGACATCCTAGAAGCCAAGGATTCCACATCATAACACAAACACATATGAGTCATAGACAACACAAGAGATCAGGGGTATGGGATCCAGCCATGGATCATGACCCCATTTGCAAACCAAGCACTGCAGCAGAGTGTGCCTATAATGAGGCACATCGGAGGACACGCACCATAGTCGAGAGGACCTTTGGCATCCTGAAGTCAAGATTCAGGTGCCTCGGCATCACCGGAGGCAGCCTCCTATACTCACCAGAAATGGTATGCAAAGTAATTTTGACCTGTGCCATCCTGCATAACATATGTGTAAGAAGGAACATTCCCCTATATGAACCTTACCCACAAATGCCGGAAGAGGAGGATGCTGTCCATCAACATGAGGGGGACCATCCAAACACAGCTGCAAGATTGTGTCGGTGACAACATATTGTCCAAAATTTCTTTTAACTATACTCATTCATCGCCACTGTCTTACCATATGTCAATAAACACCTATTCTAATCACTATATCATGGTCTGGATAATCATTTTTGCATAACATTATCCCTAACTATCAGAATCAGTGTAGCCTCATGGAGCATTGCAGAAATACAGATTAGGATACAGAAAAATCCACATCAATTTTGATTCGTATGAATGTACAGCCAAATTCACACACTCTGTAAATGACATATATCGTGTACATTTCACATTTGAAGGGCAATAGCAGAGGACCACACCTATTTCACACATACTTGCTGGCAACATGGTTCATTGCAGCATATGGCACACAACTAAGACACCATCAGTCAATAAGGGAAAAGAATGCCTCATACATGAGGCAGTGGATGTGCTATTGCATTGGTGACAAGAAGGTATGACCAGATCCTTGACAGCAGTAAGTGTTACATCAGCTATCTTTGCAAGGAGTATGTGTGACAAGATTTCCATATAAGCAGCAAATTGATAGCACAAGTGCCCCAGGTATGACTAGCATTGCTCACAAGACATCCTCTGCACATGGCAGCTCAGGTCCTAAGTCCTGCACACCCATGTTCCCTGTCTCACTCCACCCTTCTTCCGAGGTCCCTGGAGATAATCCCTCCTCTACACACACCCAGACTCACAATGTGAATCCAGTGTGCTTCCCTCTTTAATATGGTATGCCATAGTCATTGTGCTTCTGTCTGCATGGACTACTGGTTAAATACTGCACTGCCTTGTAGTATGTAGGACCTGTAATCACCTGTACATTGCTTCCCATGTGAAATATACTGTTTGCCCTTTGAACTTGATTCTCACCTACGGGACTTGTGAGAAACTGATGCTGCACACACCTGTGGGCACCTCCATGCAGACCAGCCATTTGGACATGCACTGCCCTTGCAGCTGCCTGGAACAGCATAGAAGCTGCCATCTTATGTATAACACTGTTATGCATTGCCGTATAAATCACTTGTGTAACACAGCCCTTGGGTTATTGTGTTATGTTCCAACACACAGGACAAACACAGTTTTCATTTTCCACAGTGTTGTTCCACCTTTGACCAGTTTCAGTCTGCTCACTGTGTATTTGCCTTGTTAAATTTATTGATCCTGATTGACCCTGCATCCTGTTAGCCTGACTGGTTCCTGTCTTTGCATTACCATAAAGGTTCCCTGTGGCTACATTTGTATCATAGTTGCTTTCCCAGCCCTCACTTTCCTCCTGGGGTATTGTGTCAGGTGGGTCTACAATGCATACTCAAATACAATGTATAGCATAATCAGTTTACTTATCGTACCATGGGGTGGAACTTGTCTCCAAATAGCCTAAGCATGGCTCATCCCTTGTCTAGGTTTCATGTATGCATGAGTGACAAATAGTGACAGTGTACTATGGCTGTATGCATGGATTGGGCATGGAGCCTCCAGCACAACAAACAACGTCAGATAATGTGCGTGAAATGTCAACACATGTTAGGACCCTGACAGTCCACACGCTGATTCATATTGCCCCCCACATATTAATGGGGCTTGCGTGGTGAATAGCTGTGAGATTAATCAGCACAGAAGCACAGATGTTCCTGGATGCAGTGGGAATTTTAGAGGCCAACCTGTGTACAAATGTTGTGAGAAAACCTGCCGGTTTCAAATTCCTGATCCATTAACTTTGTCAGCACATCAAGGTTGCCCTATTGTCAGTCTCATAACACGTCTGCAGTGCCATAGCTGGCCTATCCCCATGTGTGTTCTCAATTCCTCATTGGCTTTCCTTTAATTCAGCTGTGAAGGATACTTTGTAGATGCAGGAAATGGCTCCACAGACTCATGACTAGACCTGCATGTAACTGTGACAACATGGACCCCAATAATGATACAGGCTAAACATTGGGCGGAAATACAGACAAAGATCTGTGCTGTTGGAGTGGCACAGCGCTCGGTAGAAGAAATCAAGAAGAGGTGGTATGACCTGCAGTCCCGTGCCAAGGATAGGGTGGCAAGACGACTGCAGGAGGCCAGGAGGCAGCCCACCCACAGAGACACCCTCCACCCCAACAGAGGATCTAGTGGAGTCCACACTCCTCCCGGAAGCAGTCAGTGGGGTCACTGAGATTGACACCTCCGGCACACCAAGTACCTGCAAAGGTAAGTGCAATATTGAATTGTAGCCCCATATGTGTATGCACAAAAGCCCCTTAGGAATTAGCAAGTAATGTAAAACATTGTGAGAAGTAGTCCATTCCACATCTTAGAAGCAGCACAACAATGCCTTATGGGAGTGGTAGTCCACAACCCAAAGCTGAAAGTAGCACATACAATGTAAGAGGTAGAGCGACACACAGAAGAACACAACACCCACAACACAGTGAAGAGAAGTACCTGTAACTTTATTACCACTGTGTGACCTTAATTGTAACATACATAACTGACATGCTGCATATTGTCGTTGCAGGTGGTCCAGGCCCAGCAGCCACAGCATGTACCTGTGTAGGGGAGACAGACACCCATCCTGCTTCAGACTCCAATACGAGTGGGTCTCAGAACATTGCGCCACTCTGACGCAGGCCTAGGGCACTGCCACTGCCAGAACTGAGTCAGGACTCCGATGAGCAGCAGGAAGGCCCACAAACACCACCCCCAACTGGCAGATGCACCCAGATGCAGGAGCCCCGTTCGCAGCAGACCAAGCACCCCGCAGGATCCTGACATATGCAGGTGCACAGGCGTATAAAGCAGGTGAGGGAACCTCCTTCTTTGGTGGCCTGGAATCGGCTATGTTGCAGCAGCAGCGCCTGCAAAATAAAAAGATCACAGCATTACAAAGGCAGATGCAGCAACATAATGCTAACATGGGGGGCCTGCATCGCCAGTTGGAGAGCCTGAATGCCAACATTGAACAGCTGCATGAGAGACAGGTCCAGGCATCGCAGGACACAAGGGAGCTCACTACTGCTGTGAGGGAACTGTGTCAGGAGCTGCACCATGACAGGGTGAGCCACGCAGCCAGGAGCGACGCTTCATGAGCATGTTTGGGGGATTTTGTCACTCTGTGACTAGGCTGGCTAATTCCACCTTCCTAATTTCACGTCGTGCAGTGGCTGCACAGGTTGAGGCAGCACACAGCAGCAGGGATGAGGCTCAAGGACTAGTCCAAATCACCAATGTGATTGACAATATCAATGGAAACAGGTCAGCCACACCTAGCAAGCTTGGACTGGGGGACACGGAGGACACATCCAGCCTCAGCAGCCTAGCTGTGCCCGCAATGGACACCAGACGGCGCAGTGCCAGGCACAGCACTGCCACAGAGGCAGACAATCGAGGTGCCAGTGAAGCAACTGGGCACTCAAGTGGCGTGCATGGCCGAAAGAAGTGACTGTAGTGGCCACAGGGGACTGTATGTGTGTCTGTAATGAGTACACTATGAAGGAATAGTGCTTTACTGTGAACTGCTATTGGGTTTTTTTAAGATCACTTTTGTTGGTATTCGTTGGACTAACATTACCTGACATTAAGGTAATAAATGTACTCAATACAGGTACATTTGTCAGTGGATTTGTGTTTACATACTTATATCTGAAATGGTTGTGTGTGATGTCAGCACACCTTTGCCTTCCCTCTGCTGCATTGGTCCTGTCTGCTGGCTGTAGGGGTGGTATGGGATCATCATCCTCATCTGATTCAGAATCACATATTTCCACAGGTATGCCCCTGGTGTTAGCTATATTGTGCAAGATTGCACAAGTAGCTACTATTCTACATGTTGTCTCTGGGCTGTACTGTAGTGCCCCTCCACTTTTGTGGAGGCACCGGAAGCGACTCTTCAGCAGGCCAAAGGTGTGCTCCACCACGTTGAGGGTCGCCCTGTGTCCTGCATTGTATCTCCGTTCTGCTGGTGTTGCAGGATTGAGGTAGGGCGTCATCATGTAGGTGCGCACTGCGTAGGCACTGTCTCCTGGAAGGGACAGAGGGTATAGTGAGTAAGTGAGCCATCTGACATCAGCACGCCATCAGTGCGCCAGTGTACAGAGGGACAATACCTAGTAGATATCCTTCACCAAACTCCCCAGCTAGCAGTCTTGTGTGAATGCCGCTATGGCGAAAGATGTATGAATCATGGGTGCTCCCTGGGTACCTGGCCACGAGATCAGTTATGATGTAGGCGGCATTGCATATCACCTGTATATTAATTGAATGTTGGTATTTACTGTTGCGGTACACATACTCTGTGGCTGATGGTGGACAGATTGCAACATGTGTCCCATCTATGGCTCCTAGGACATGGGGGAACTGTGCTATCTGGTAAAAATCTATTTTTGTCTGCTGTATTTCCTGTGGGGTGTGGGGGAATCTGATGTACTGGTGTAGTTTTCTCAGCATGGCGTTGATAAATGCATGAAAAAATATTTCCTCCTCTGTCTGGTCAAAAAATGTAATGCGCACTCTGAAAATGCGCTCCTGTCTCCTCCTCCCTCTCCTCAAACCTGCCAAGATCTTCATCCTCCTCGCCATTACGTAGAGTGCAGCCATTGTGGAAAAGAGTCTGAGGCATTCTGGGCCTCTTTATATAGGTTGCACCTGGTTACCACCTGGTTTCACTTAGTGGTATTTTGCATGTGCAAAATGCCATTCTGCGAAAAATTGCAATTCGCGATTTTTTGATGCATCGAATTGAGACTTGGATTTTGCAAATCGCATTTTGCGCCTCACAATTTCCTACTGGAAATACCGAATCGCAAAATGCGACTTGCAAAAACAGGTCACAACGCAAAAAATCGAAATTTTTGCAATTTCTTATTTTTGGTCTGCGAATGCCTTTCAAGCATCGCAGACCACGTTTTTGCATTCGCAAACGGCCGAATTTTGCGATTCGCACCGCTTGCGAATGCAAAAAAGTTTCATATATCTGGCCCTTGGTCTGCTAGCTAATGATGGAGCATGTTTGCCACCACATGATAGTTAGGGCCACTGATTGTGTGCAGATATGTGTGTATCACTCACTGGAGTCCCCGGGTCTGTACATGTTTGCAGTGGTATGTAGGATGCAGTATCATCATGTCGGAGAGGCTTGACTTTCTGAGTTAATATTACACATAGTATTTGTATTTGGAAGTGTTGTACAGTGCACAGACATCGAGCACATTTCTCCCTTCCATGCCTTACAGGTGGACCTGCACCCTACACTATCGGAGAGGTGGTCCGATTTGCGGACCCTGACATTTCCAGTAAGTGTTGATATTTCTGTTCTGTGTTGTGTTTGCTGATGATGTGTGATTGACTCCTGTGTCTTGGACACATGGCAAGGTGTGATGCGCTGGTCAATGATCGGATATGTTCCTTGAGTGGAGTATCATTTTTCCCCCATCTTTGAATTGGCCAATCATTAGCGTATTGTCATAATTTGGGATTGTAGGTCAGTCCTGTAGGCATGGCCATGTGAATAGGGATGAGTTTTGTGAATAAAACTTAAATTCAGAAAATGTACCAGAGGACCATATTTGTGATTTAGTCAGCAAGTCACCTTGATTCTCACAGAACAGGGATGCCAAAGTCTTACCCACAGACTTTAGCTTCCCTATACACTAATGAACATGTTTGACTGTATGTTTGACTTCCTAGCAGCATGTAGCTCCACATGTTGTTCTACGAGTATGAGGCACTTGAGTACAGTTGCCTAGGTGTGCATGCAGCTCATGGCCAGATGTGTGCTTGCATCTATCTGCTTGTTGTAAGTCATGTGTTACTGGTAGGAATTGATGTTGACAATGGTCTGCATTTCCAAACATAAGTGTGGATGGGATCGTCCAAGGATTGGGTGTATCCTAGTTGGACTTCCTCCTTACCTGTGGTGGGCTGCCAAAACCCATGTACAGCTGTCCAAAGCTTCCTGGGTGCCCTTGTTGTTTGAAAGTATTTGTTGCCTGCCACCTCCCTACTCCCCCCCCCGGGCACAGGCATATGGTTGTGAAAAGTGTAGGACTGATGATCAAAGTTTAGTACACAGACATGTAAATCTGTAAATCACTTGTCCAAACCTAGGATACCCATTCATGATTAGCAACTGCATTCTATCCTGGCAATTCCATTTTCAAGTCGCAGATCTTGTGGCCCTTGATTGTCATCAAGAACATAGTAATTAGTTGGCCTGTCAGTGGTGGAGGACTTGCAGCATTTATTTTACCTGACAAATGGCTGAACAATGATGCATAAGTCATTTAAGTTGTTACCCATCTTTTAGAGTATTGCTTTGCTGTTTGATAGGACATGTGTAGGCTGCATTGGCATGTACTTCCTCAGAGCAATCAGTGATCTGTATGATGATATGGCCTGTTTCTGGTACATTATGCGGGTCATTCCGACCCTGGCGGTCGGTGGCCGCCAGGGCCACCGACCACGGGAGCACCGCCAACAGGCTGGCGGTGCTCCTACGAGCATTCTGACCGCGGCGGTTTAGCCGCGGTCAGACGCGGAAAGCCAGCGGTCTCCCGCTGACTTTCCGCCGCTCGTAGGAATCCTCCATGGCTGCGGAGCGCGCTCCGCAGCCATGGAGGATTCCGACTCCCCCTCCCGCCATCCAGTTCCTGGCGGTTCTCCCGCCGGGAACCGGATGGCGGGAGGGGGAGTCGCGGGGCCCCTGGGGGCCCCTGCCGTGCCCATGCCTATGGCATGGGCACGGCAGGGGCCCCCGTAAGAGGGCCCCTAAAAGTATTTCAGTGTCTGCAAAGCAGACACTGAAATACGCGACGGGTGCAACTGCACCCGTCGCACCTTCCCACTCCGCCGGCTCTATTACGAGCCGGCGTCATCGTGGGAAGGGAGTTTTCCCCTGGGCTGGCGGGCGGTCTTGCGAAGACCGCCCGCCAGCCCAGGGGAAAACTCGGAATACCCTCCGCGGTCTTTCGACCGCGGAGCGGTATTTCGGAGGGGGGAAGTCTGGCGGGCGGCCTCCGCCGCCCGTCAGACTCAGAATGAGGGCCTATATGTATTGTTTGATTTACTACTGGAGCCATATCACACAATGAAGTACCTAATGTTTGGTTTTCTATTTGTTTTAACAGCTGCCAATATGAATCCCATTCAGATTCAGGAGTTTCAGCACAGGACAGGACAATGCGTTACCGCCACATTCTGAATGTGGAGTTGGGGATCCGCAACATGGCAAGGCGTTATCGCCATGAAAGAGCCTCTGGAGTGTGGAGGGCATTTGCCCAAGGGGGCCCTTCCGTGTCAACCACAGCCACCACCACCAGCACCACCACTACCACCCAGGTGGCACCAACATTAGCAGGCACCTTTGCTGGACAGTCAACATCCACTGCTCCAGGACCTGTCACAGCACCACCTGCACCTCCTCCTACAGAAATGGCACCGACAAGGGCACATACTTCCTCCACTGGCACCCTGACCACCCCTGCTGCAGTCATAGACCCAGCAGCTTTTTAACAGATGCAACGGAACTTGGACCATATGTTGCGGAAAATGACCAGGCTGCAGCAGGAGGTGGCACAAGTAAATCGGAGGGTGCATGCCATCAAAAAGACCCTGCGGAGGGCCAACTTGTAGACAATGTACCCTCTGCCATGATTCCCTCCCCTCCCTCCTCTTTCCTGGTTCTTTTAATTAGTGGGTTTAGGGGGCTTAGGGCCTGATTCTAACTTTGGAGGACGGTGTTAAACCGTCCCAAAAGTGGCGGATATACCACCTACCGTATTACGAGTCCATTATATCCTATGGAACTCGTAATATGGTAGGTGGTATATCCGCCACTTTTGGGACGGTTTAACACCGTCCTCCAAAGTTAGAATCAGGCCCTTAGTGTTAGGTTAGTATAGGCTGTTAGTTTAGTTAGTAGTAGTGGGTGGGGGGTGGTTTATGATACTTTTTATATCTGTTTTTTATTATTCGTGTGTGTGGGTGGGTGGGGGATGATGTTGGGGTTTTGGTGTTTAAAAAAAATTAATATTTAAAATACATTCAAAATATATATTTGTTAAGTATAAGATAGTATGGCCCTCATTCTGACCCTGGCGGTCAAAGACCGCCAGGGCGGAGGACCGCGGGAGCACCGCCGACAGGCCGGCGGTGCTCCAATGGGGATTCCGACCGTGGCGGTAAAGCCGCGGTCGGACCGGCACCACTGGCGGGCTCCCGCCAGTGTACCGCCGCCCCATTGAATCCTCCACGGCGGCGCAGCTTGCTGCACCGCCGCGGGGATTCCGACCCCCCCTACCGCCATCCAGATCCCGGCGGTCCGACCGCCGGGATCCGGATGGCGGTAGGGGGGGTCGCGGGGCCCCTGGGGGCCCCTGCAGTGCCCATGCCACTGGCATGGGCATTGCAGGGGCCCCCGTAAGAGGGCCCCTACATGTATTTCACTGTCTGCTGCGCAGACAGTGAAATACGCGACGGGTGCAACTGCACCCGTCGCACAGCTTCCACTCCGCCGGCTCGATTCCGAGCCGGCTTCATCGTGGAAGCCTCTTTCCCGCTGGGCTGGCGGGCGGTCTGAAGGCGACCTCCCGCCAGCCCAGCGGGAAAGTCAGAATTACCGCCGCGGTCTTTCGACCGCGGAACGGTAACCTGACGGCGGGACTTTGGCGGGCGGCCTCCGCCGCCCGCCAAGGTCAGAATGAGGGCCTATGTGTTTAGGTTAGTATATGTTGTCCTCCATGTGTCCCGCCTTATACAGGGGTGGGGGGTTGATGTTTAGATAATTTCGTTAAATGTGATAAGTAAGTTTAGCTTAGGTTAGTTAGGGCCAGTTGTGGGTAATGTGTAGTTAGAATAGGTTAGGTTAGGTTAGTTAAGGTGTTTCCCCTGGTTTTCAGCTTCTGTTTTTACTGTCTAATAACTATTTAGGTAACCCCTTACAGTATGTGCCAAATGCTTGGAGATCAGGGCCTTGGCATAAGTGAACAGTGTCTCTTTTGTATTAGCTTTTGTGTCCCATGCTGCAACCAAATCCCAACTGAGCTGTTGCATTGGCAGCTACACCAAAGCTACTTTGCTAAGATTCTGCCACCCATTGCACCCACCACTCATGGTTACCATGGACCCCAAAGTGTGGTTAATTTTAGATGTATGTTTTCAGTGTCACATACTTTGCTACCAGATTTGGTATTGAGGACACTGTGTTAAGTTTGCCTGCAGCCTGATGTCAAATTGAATCCTTATAAGGTGAGTGATAGTATGCTCTCATGTAGTATGGTATACATAACTCACGCCTATCATTTGTTACAATGTTCAACCCAGTGACATATTTGTATGTCAACTCATACACATCCATTCATGCAGTATGGTGTGTGTTAGGTAAAATTTGGGTCAAATGTCACATACATAAGTTTTGGCTTGAAGACAAATTTGAAGGCAATATTTTCTGGCTTAGACATCCCTTGAGGAAGCGTTATTCTGTCCAACACATCATTATGGTGTATAGTTTATATTTTCCTCTCAAATAACTCTCAGGAAGGGCAGATAATGGTACAATCCAGACCACTGTGCATAGTTATCAGACAACATTCGTTCAGGTCAGGTCAGGTGTATTGACAATCAATAATCATTGACCTGAGGTAAACATCACTGATCTACCTCACGGTTGATGTGTCACATTACATAGAGACAAAGTTGTTGTGTAAGTGCTATTTATTTTAAAGTGCGGTAGTGCCATATGTACATTGTCCATGATTGCGAGTCCATTAGATTGACACCTTCCATTGTGATCCTACACAAGTGCAAAAGGACATGTCATTGGACAAGCTGGGGTGAAGTGTCAGACAGTGCAGAGGGACAGGATTTGCCATTGAGTTAATGAGAGACAATCACAGGGCAGGGCGACAAGATAAACAGTGGGCTGAAGAACAGTGCTTGAGTACAGTTGTTGCAAGACTGGCATGTTACAAAGCACAAGAACTTGGCAATAGGTGGCCAGGTGGCAGGGACTAGTGCTACTGGGTACTCTTATGGGTGAAGGTGACCTGTTCCACATCTTCATCTTCTGATGTGTGTGTTGTCTCCTCTGCCCTTGGTGGTGGTGGTTTTGAAGGGGCAACACACACCTCAGTGTTTGAAGACGTGATGTCAGACATCCCGGTAGCTGCCAACTGTGGGGCTATTAAGGGCAGTACTGCAGCAAGGAGGAGCTGCTGGTCCTTAAGAATAGCAGCCACATCACAATGGTAGGCAGCCAGGTAGGCCCAGAGGGGTTCAATTTTGCATTTGTGCACGCGTTGACAGGATTGTTGTTGTAGGTATTGGGTCAACTCTATTACAGTTGTGCTGATTTCCTTCAACCTTTTTTAAAGTTCCTGCAAGATTGTCGTTTGCCCTTGCATGGCTGCTGCGTGTTCTTCAGTTGACATCATGCACGAATGTACCCCCCCCTAGGCTGGCTGCCATATTTTGCATCCCCACCCGCACCTCCTTGGCCAGCTCCCGCTGTACTCCTGCTACAGTTCTCTCAAAGCTGGTGCCAGTGTCGTCAGAGTCCTCAGCTGTGTTGGAGCTAGCAGGTCGTACAATTTGGGGGTGGGTGGGTCAACTGTGATGGCTGCTAGTTCTGTGCTCCTCCTTGTGACTGAAGGTGGGGTCTGGACATTTTGGAGGGTCTGCTGGCTGATGTTTGTCGTCATCCATGTCATCAGGGTAGTCCTGCACAGGCATATCTGCAGGAGAGCCATCATCCTCTGCAATGAGATATGGTACAATTAGTGTGTCTGTGTTGTGGCATTTGTAACGTGACATGCCTGCCTTCCGATTATTTTCACATTGTGATCTTGGTCCCTGTTCATAGTTCCTGTCTTTCATGTTGGCATTCTCCCAGGCCTATGCCCCACCTGCATGTCACATGTATTGTGGTCAGTTTGTGGACTTGTCAGCATCACATCCTCTAGGTGTTGGATCAGGCCAAATTGTGATTTGCAACCTTCTTGTCCTACTCAACCCTCCGTCTACTTCCATTCTCATAGTGAGGCCTTTCACTGGCTGTGGGTGTTCTGATGGCACTAGCACCACATTTAACATTCTGCAACTGCACCAGTCTCTGATATTTCACATCCACCTATATGTTGCTGAGATCTAGCATATACTATGTATAGCATTGGTATGGCACGATACGGATGTCAGCATTGGTAATGTGTACTGCTGATGTTGGGAAATGTGTGCTACATTGGATTGCACTGATGGTCCTAGCAGTGTTTCAGTTCCTCCTCTGACTGTGCAGGTTTATTTCTGTGACCAGTTCCATATGTCCTCCCCCTCAATGCTGTTGTCTGAGCAGTATGACATTTGGGATGTTGCATGGTGTCATTGGAGCTATTGTGACCCAGGCATAGGGTGGACCCTGACATATGCAGCATGGGTATGACATTAGTGCTGTGTACCTCCTAATGTTTATGACAATGGCTGGTGTTTGTAGCAACTATGAACAATCACATTTGACAGGATTGGAACATTTGTATTGATTTCAGGGGATTGTTGACGTTGTCATCCTGAACCCTCTAATTTGGGTGTGTTTGATCCATGGGGACGTTACTGCCATTAGCTACTTGACCTGCACACACAGCAGAGGTGGTAGTGGCAACGGTTGTCAATGTTATATTCCACTTGCAGGTATGGCCAGAGGTTGTTAATTGGGACCTAGTTCATGTAGGGAGAATGCTGGCTGACGTGTGACGGGCTGCCAGTTTTACGTTGTACCCTACCCTCCTGGCCTGGCTTTACCTTTCCAACATCCTTGGCATGGCAGTACACCCCCATGCAAAGGTTGTTGGTGTAGTGTAGTACTGTGCCCTGGATTTCCTCTGTACAGCCCATGCCCCCGTGCCGTGCCCCTTTACCAATGCCACTTCCTGAATATCATGACTTACATGCATTGTGTAGTAAGTATGTCCACCCCCCGCTTACAGTTAACATTTGTGCATTTTAATTCCCCATGCGACTTACCCTGCATGTGTGTTGTCTCCTGGTAGTCTGTGCTGTCCTGTCCTTGAATCCCTGTAACGATCTCCTCAGGGATGACGGCTGCCACCATCTCTTCCATGTCGCCCAGGGCCTCCTGGGGTACTGGACTCCCTCCTCCAGTCTGCAGTGCTGCCTTCTAGTTCCTGGCCATCTTTTCCTTGGTCCTGCGCTTGTAGTCATGCCAGCGTTTCTTGCACTCGATGACTGTTCTCCTTACTTCTGCCACACCGTTGATCTTGTCAACAATTTGTGCCATATTGCCTCTCTCCTACTAATTGGCAACTTTGAGGTGACAGACAGTTGGTGCTGGTGTTTCGTCACCTCTTTCACCAGAATTTCCTGCTCCTCTGCACTGAAGCGACACTTTATTTTCTTCTTCTCCCTGTCCTGGGTCTTGTGTGGGTCCTCCTGGCTGGTTCCTGGTCTGTTGTCATCTTCCTGTGGTCTGTGCAAGCATCTGTGATCCATTTTGGCTCTCCTTAGCACATTTTGCTGTGATTGCGCTGCTTTTTTATGCTATTGCGTAAAAAAACGGCGCGTATCCGGTTTGCGACATCGTAAACCGCTTCACAGTCATTTTTGCCACATTAACGTCGATTTTCTTTATGACATGACGCATTGGTTTGAGTAAAAAAATATGACTCACACCTGTGGTTTGCGCCGCCATGCGTCAAAGTATAAATTTGACGCCCGCACGGCGCAAATAAATGCCATTATCCGGCGGTATATTTTTTTACGCAAAACTGCGTCAGCGCAGTTTTGCGTAAAAAAATATAAATATGGCCCTTAGTCTCCTTAACAAGCATCAAAAGCTTTGTTGAGGCTTGCGGGTCAAAATTGGGACCCTTATTTATTTCCCAGCCACTGTATTTGTCACCACCTAATGGTGTTGCAGCATAAGCTGCATCACGAACAAGAAGGTCAGTTCTGCCTTGGTGTAAATATATGCTGTAGGACAAGTTCAGGGATTTCAGTAAGTGAGGGACCTCAGGGGAAGAGCACTACTGACCTATCCTTGTGATGGTCCTGTTGATGGGGAGCTGCATCCCTGCATGTTATGGACTCTATATTTACTTTTCTGAAAGTCTGCCCCCTTTCCATGGCAGTCTTTGTCCACCTATTATCTCCAAATAGTGCAGCTCAATGGTTGATTTGCCACCAGTGCTTTTAATAGAATAATGTAAGCGCAGGTACCCAATAAATTGCTCTGTGGACTAGGGGTGGAGTTTAGGGCGGTGCTATGAGCAGGAAAGGGGCGGAGCTATGATCCAGGCAGCTAATAAAGTCAGGAGTTTGTGTGTAACTGATCATGATGGTGGAATTATATATCTGACAACTGTAGGTATTCTGTTTGACTGCGCTGCCCAGAGCTGTGGTAGTTTTGCAGATGGGCTGACATAGGAGACCCTGCAGAATGTTAAGTGTTCAGGGAGGGATGCGGTGTTAATGATTTTGTATCCATTCCGTGGATAGAGCAGACCATTTGAAAGATCCTTTACATTATAACTCTGTCCGAGCACTTTCACATCACTCTATAGGTTCTTGATGGTCAGCTCTCATACCCTGATGCCCTACTCCCAGGAGTGAAAACAACAACTTGAAAAGCCTTTAAGTGGTGGGCTCTGTGTACGAAAGTCTGTGGGCAGCTGAGCTCTGCACTTCACATGCGTCTTGTGAACTCCATAGGAGACCTTTGCTCTGTTAATGCGTGTCCTGACCTTCACTGAAGGTGTTAAGTCTTTTTGTGGAATCGGTATCTTTGTTAAGTCAGGAGCAGCAGGTGATCTCAACATTAAAACAGACTACCTCATCTTTTTTAACTGTATTTTTTCTAGGAAGACATTTAAGTTTCAACTTGGTTTCATATTTAATAACATTCATTCAGCTATTTAACACAGTGCAGTTATGTCTTTGTGCAAATATTTAAACATAAGGCATTAGCATTTGGTGTAAACATGACAGAGAAAGAGATACATATTTAGTGGCTAAATTTCATGAAGTGAAACCAACATGCTGAGATCATTCACAGCTTCCCTCCTTGACCAAATTGTGTGATCCCAAGCAGTAACTTTATTTAAATGTGCCCCTTTCCTCCATCATCACGTTTTAGAGCTAAGCATCTTTTGCACATTACAACTGACTTGCCTATTGGTTCTCATATGGCATTGCAATCAGGGCAATGGGGATAACAAATATACTAACAAATGCCAGGAAACTCAGTAATAAGGTCTAAGGTACTAACTAAAGTAAAACATTTTCCCATGTTAAAAAATTACACCTTTTTACATTATGAAGAGTCACTTCGTTAACATATTTCTACATGAGGTTTGTGCACAATTCAAATGCCAAATGTATTAATGGTTTGACTTTTAAAGCAAAGCCAGCCCTTGGATCTCATTGTAACTACACCTGTTGCACCAATGGTACAGCTAAACACCGGTCTTGTGCCCTGGGAGCACCTATGGCCTTATTTGGTCTTTTATATTTTAATTGATAAGGGGATGTGTTAGAGGTTTGATGGACCTTTTGACTACGCCTAGAGTGATTCCAACATAAATCATAACTTCAGCAACAATACAACACCCTAATCAATAAGCACCATCAATGCTTTTATAGTCAATAATCTTAATGCACAATTACCCACTTGGCCATGAATAACCAACCCTTTCAGTAAAGTTAAAATGTTTATTTCCCTAAATTAACAATGATAATATCATGTAGATTAGTCTCAAAACCAAATAATACGCATATACAAACAACACAGGGTGACAAAAGTGTCTAAAGAATTTTCAATTTAGCTTAAGCATTCATAATTAAACACTCGAGAGTTAAAGTACAACTCAATAACAGTAATAACTGGAAAACAGAAATAGTATATGTTGGACCAGACTTTTTGACAGGGTCATCCCCAAACTTTTTGCCTCCTTCCTCCAATTTTTCTGACCTGTTGTTGTTGGCTTTTGAACTCTGGGCACTTTACCACTGCTAACCATTGCTAAAGTGCATATGCTCCCTGTGTAAATTGTACTGTTGATTGGTTTATCCTTGATTGGCTATTTAATTTACTTAAAAGACCCTAGTAGCGTGCACTATATGTGCCTAGGGCCTGTAGATTAAATGCTACTAGTGGGCCTGCAGCACTGGTTGGGCCACCCACTTTAGTAGCCCCTTAACCATGTCTCAGGCCTGCCATTGCAAGGCCTGTGTGTGCAGTTTCACTGCCACTTCGACTTGGCATTTAAAAGTACTTGCCAAGCCTAAAACTCCCCTTTTTCTACATATACGTCACCCAGAATGTGTGCCCTAGGTAACCCCTAGAGCCGGGTGCTGTGTGGGTAAAATACAGAACATGTACCTGTGTAGTTTATATGTCCTGGTAGTGTAAAACTCCTATATTCGTTTTTACTCTACTGTGAGGCCTGCTCCCTTCATAGGCTAACATTGGGGCTGCCCTCATACATTGTTAAAGTGGCAGCTGCTGATCTGAAAGGAGCAGGAAGGTCATATTTAGTATGGCCAGAATGGTAATACAAAATCCTGCTGACTGGTGAAGTTGGATTTAATACTACTATTCTAGAAATGCCACTTTTAGAAAGTGAGCATTTCTTTGCACTTAAATCTTTCTGTGCCTTACAATCCACGTCTTGCTGGGTTTAGTTGACAGCTCCTTGTGCATTCACTCAGACACACCCCAAACACAGGGTACTCAGCCTCACTTGCATATATCTGCATTTTGAATGGGTCTTCCTGGGCTGGGAGAGTGGAGGGCCTGCTCTCACACAAAGGACTGCCATACCCCCTACTGGGACCCTGGCAGACAGGATTGAACTGAAAGGGGACCTGGTGCATTTCTTAGCCACTCTTTGAAGTCACCCCCACTTCAAAGGCACAATTTAGTATAAAACAGGGCCTCTGCCCTACCTCATCAGACACTTGCTGGAGAAGAAACCTGAACCAGAACCTGCATCCTGCCAAGAAGAACTGCCTGGCTGCCTAAAGGACTCACCTGACTTGTTTCTACAAAGGACTGCTGCCTTGCTGTTGCCCTGCTTCCTTGCTGAACTCTTGCCTTGCTGCTGAAGTGCTCTCCAAGGGCTTGGATAGAGCTTGCCTCCTGTTCTCTGAAGTCTCAGGACCAAAAAGACTTCTCTTTTTCATTTGGACGCCTTATGTGTCGAAAAATTCGACGCACAGCTTGCTCCGCGGTGAAAAATGCACAGCACGCCGATCCAGAAAGACGCCGCTCGACGCGACGCCTGCGGTGCGACCGGAACTTCGACGCACGGCCTCGACTGGACAACGCCGCCCGACTCCAGAAAGGAAATCGACGCGACGCCTGCTGTGAGGGAGAAGATTCCACGCACAGCCCACCGGAACGACACGCAGCCAGAAAACAGGCCTAAGATTCCACGCACAGACCCCGGGACATCTGGTAATCCCACGTACCACAGAAGGAGACTGTCCGCGTGCCGGAAAACGACGCACGACTTCCCCGCGTGAAAAATAACGACACAAGTCCGCGTGTGCAGGGGAGAAACCGACGCACACACCATTTTTCCACGCATCTCTTCCTCTGCTGCCCTTTGCAGAGATTTTCCACTTTAAACCAGGTACTTTGTGCTTGAAAGAGACTTTGGGCCTCATTATGACCCTGGCGGGCGGCGGAGGCCGCCCGCCAGGATCCCGCCCTCCAAATTACCGCGCCGCGGTCAAAAGACCGCAGCGGGTATTACGAGTTTTCCCCTGGGCTGGCGGGCGGTTCCAGTAAAACCGCCCGCCAGCCCAGGGGAAAACGACCTTCCCACGAGGATGCCGGCTCGTAATCGAGCCGGCGGAGTGCGAAGGTGCGACGGGTGCAGTGGCACCCGTCGCGTATTTCAGTGTCTGCAAGGCAGACACTGAAATACTTTGCGGGGCCCTCTTACGGGGGACCCTGCCGTGCCCATGCCATTGGCATGGGCACGGCAGGGGCCCCCAGGGGCCCCGCGACCCCCCCTACCGGCATCCTGTTCATGGCGGCTTTCCCACCATGAACAGGATGGCGGTAGGGGGGGGTCGGAATCCTCATGGCTGCGGAGCGCGCTCCGCAGCCATGGAGGATTCCAAAGAGCAGCGGAAAGTCGGCGGGAGACCGCTGACTTTCCGCTTCTGACCGCGGCTGAACCGCCGCGGTCAGAATGCTCATTGGAGCACCGCCAGCCTGTTGGCAGTGCTCCCGTGGTCGGTGGCCCTGGCGGCCACCGGCCGCCAGGGTCAGAATGACCCTCTTTGTTTGCTTTTTTAAGACTTAAGACACTTTATATCACTTTTCAGTGATACTTCTACAATTTCATATTGCATCTTTGATCGTTTTGACCTGCAACTATCCAGATATATATTATATATTTTTCTAAACACTGTGTGGTGTATTTTTGTGGTGCTATATTGTGTTATTGTATGATTTATTGAACAAATAATTTACACATTGCCTTCTAAGTTAAGCCTGACTGCTCGTGCTAAGCTACCAGAGGGTGGACACAGGATAATTTGGATTGTGTGTGACTTACCCTGACTAGAGTGAGGGTTCTTGCTTGGACAGAGGGTAACCTGACTGCCAACCAAAAACCCCATTTCTAACAGTATACATCTAGACTCGACAGATGAACAGAATCAATTCTTTGTTAATGATAATTGTCAACATTTGGGCATACTAACTAAGCTTCTAATTAGAATAGCATGTCTGGGCTTCTTGCAAAAACAATTTTGTCAAAGTAATTTGGAAGACATCTAGCTATGGCGCTATCAAAATAGCGGGTGGTACCTAAAAGAAAACACAAATACAGCATGGAAAGAATAGCATTTCATTATACCTCTCCTAAATGAGTCAGCAAGAGGCGGTTTCTTCATCAGGTGGACATCTGTCTGGTCAGCATCAGCAATGGGCAGTGGAAGGAGATGGCTCAGCCACGGTTGGGCTCTAGGATAATTGAACCACTTGGGGACGTTTAAGCTAAAGAACCAGCGTTAAAACAAATTATCAAAATACAATGAGCTGCGGTGCTCCACGCAAAAGACTCTAGCAAGGATAGAATGCATGGTTTGAACGGGATCAGAAAATGGACTTGCAGGAATCAGGAAAGAAACGGAAAATTAAAACTAAAACTATCCTAAGTGCAAACAGACTAAGTTAAACTTGCATAAAGTATCTTCTCACGCCGTTATTGGTTGGAAAATCTTATGTTTACAGTAGGACCAATAAGCTATGAATTATAAATCTAAAATATAACTAAACCGTCTTTCACATGTTGATGATTGGCTCCTCTTCTTTTTCCATCGTCAGGTCTGTCAGGTTACTCTTTTGTTGCAATCCTAGCTGTAGTTAGTGCATTCATTGTTTAGTCCTGGGAAAAGATTCTTACGTCAAACCTACAATGCATCTTTTCCTAGTGCAAGACATTCTAACAGGCAGCTCTCATGAGAAAGTCTAAGGCATCTACAAATCGCTTGGTCAGCTCCGTGTGAACAATAGACAAGATTAATTCTCTGCTTTCACAGAATATGTGCAATTAGTTAATTATTTCTGTCATGCAACTTGACATGAAGCTTTTCGACTAGGTCCAATCTACATGGCTGATAAATCTCTAATATAAATTTTAAGTAAATAACATAGCACTAATATGTTAATGTGACCCACTAATACAATTTCTCTATATGTACACATCATTTAAACTATAAACGTATATTCATAATCACTTTTCGTTCGTCTCATGGTGGCCACATCCTGGGCACATTTTTCATGACACACAATTTTACTCTACCTTATCCTGTTTCATGTAAATTCTAAACAGTTAATAAATGCTAATTTATTAGTGATTAATTCAGCTTTCAAAATCTCTCCTCTGATGACTAAATGTGTCATCACACTTCTTTACATATCACAATTTTTTAGTTTATCTTAAAATGTCATATCTTTATAATTTTTTACATTTCTTCTCCCCCTTGAATTTTCATTAGAGTATTCACTTTTCTTTCACTCTAATTCAATTTCTTTCCTCCTCTGATCATTTTTCAATTTCACCAAATACAATTTACGAATTCCTCATATGCTAATGATACCAATACCAATAATTAATATTATCTGTATTATTTTCATGATTATACCTTTCCCCAGGTTGCCCAGCCAATTTCCCACAGAAGCAAAATCATTGCCAACCTTTTCCCAAACTCCAGGTTCTTCCAAAACTTTTAAATCAGAGTTAATGTTAGTCAGATTGTTAATAAAGATTCTAATTTCTATACTATTGTTAGGGATAAATGTGCAACAATGTTGTGGTTTTGGCAATTCACAGATTCCGCCGTCCTTTGCTAAAAGGATGTCTAATGCAAGGTGGTTCTGAAGAGTCATAGATCTTACTGCAGCCATTTCAGTGTCCATCAGGACCATGGCTCCTGAAAAACTAGTCAGCATGTTATCCACAATAGTAGGCAACTTTTGAATCTTCAGGGAATTTAGAATAACCCCTACTGAGGAAATTATAGCCCCGAATATATCTTCAATTATGCCAGAATAAGACTCTCTCTTTGGTCTAGCAAGATGTAATTCATTCAGTTTAGGTGTCTCGTTCAAGTCTTCAAGTTGATAAATCTTTGGGAATACTATTCCCAAATAACGTGCCATACCATCCTCTTGGAAGACTGTAGTAAGCATTTGGTCAACATATGTAACAAACCCCTGGAAATGCTGGGTCTTGTCCATTTAACATGAAAGCCCATTTACTCTGGAATAGAAACACATGTCTGCATTCACTCGTTCCCCCAAACAATATATTCGTTCTAGATTGTGGTCTATAGATACAAAGCTTCCTTGTGTTGTGCAGCTGAAGCTAACTTCCCTTGTGTCTTTATTTTATTAAATGCAGAATTATTTCTAAACATCCTTTTCACTAGGCCCTTTTCTAATTTCTTCTTTAATGCCTTCCTTCTGTCATCAGTTTGATCTAAGAAGCTCTTTTCTATCGGTGTAAGCAAGCAGGTCAGGTTGTTCTTGTGCGTGTAAGCTGTGCCAAATGTCAATGTAGGTTCAAAGAAACCTCTCACTAATTCTATAGTGTTCTCTTTCACTACTCTACTCAGGTACTTAATTATAGGAACAAATGAAAACATCAAATCATGATTTGAATAAAAATACTGTATGTATTCTTGATTATAGAATCTTGTTAGTAGAAGACTGCAACTTATTCTGTAAATTAGAGGCAAACTATGGTAAGTAATTCCGTCTCCTACTGACGAATTTTGTGAAGAATTGTCAAGTGGCACCAAAGTTATAGGCAAAACAAGAAGCACTGCGTGTATGGAAACTAGGTCTTAACTATAACTACCTAGTGGCAACTGGCACTAGATAATTATATATATATATATGTACATATGTATATATATATATATATATATATATACATACACATACACAGTGCTGAATTGTCTGTGATGGAATGTCTGTCAACAGTTGTGCCAGATTTCCCACTTTGGCACCGACTACTAAAGTGGAGAAAATGTATCGTCCATGGGCCCTGCTACTTTCAGGGAAAGATGTTACACAGGAAATATGCTATCTTGTTCAGATGGTGGATATTTTATAACCAAATGTACACATTAAAATTAGTCCAAAAAATGGGCATACATCCACAATGTCCACATACTTAGGGGCATATTTTTACTCTGTTTGCGCCGAATGTGCGTCAAAATGTTTTACGCATGTTCGTCGCAATCCGTGCACCATATCTAAACTTTGACACCCGAGCCCGCGGACGCCAAAATTCCGCCGTGTGGGTAATTTTCGGGATGCGTGAAACCGCATTGCGTTAATGACATGCAAGGTAGGCGTTCCCGTCCAAAAAATGACTTAAACACCCGTGCGCCTTATTTATCCAATCACGCAAAAATCCCACATGGCAGGAAGGCGGAGTTGGAAAATGACGCATAGCCTGATTTGCTTAAAAAAAATAACACATGGGTCAGGGCAGGCGTTAAAATGGGGCAAACACACCTGTACTTAATGGAAACACACAGAAGCAACAGCAGAGTTCTAAAAGGAAGACATGGAGGTGCTTTTCATCCAGTATGCATGCAGACGCAGAGCACAGGACCAACAACAGTAACTTCCACAACACCAGCAGGGACCCCCAAGGCAACGCAGAAGGCAGGAGAGGATATTCGGCACCAGGACAACCCTTCTGGGACTCAGGCAACAAGACATCATCAAGAGGTACAGGCTCAACTGGCAAGCCATTTAGCAGCTGCTGCGCAACATTGAGCCACAGTTGGCACCCAGCTTGCAGACACCCGCACCATTCCACCAGAAAACAAGCTGCTAGCTGTACTCCACATGTTGGCAAGTGGCTTCTTTCAAACCACTGGTGCCCTGGTTGCCGGGATCTCACAGCCCTCATTCTCCGCCTACCTACCCAAGGTATTGGATGCCATCATCTCACTCACACCCGCCACATCAGCTTTCCCAACACACAGCAGAAGCAGCAGGAGACAAAACAGGGGTTTTACCAAATTGATGGCTTCCCACACGTGCTTGGTGCCATTGACTGCACACATGTGCGCCTTGTGCCACCTGCTGCAACCGAGCATCTACACCGCAACAGGAAGCACACACACTCCATCAATGTGCAGGACATTGTCGATCACCGGGGTTTGATCACCAGCATCGTGGCAAAGTATCCTGGGAGTGTACATGATTCATTCATCTTCTGTCACTGCACTATCAATCAACACTTCTAGGATGGACGATATGGAAATGGCCTACTTGTTGGTAAGTACAGAGACCTACTTATATACACACAGCACAGCAACCCTGTAGGACACACAACACATACACCACAACATCGACACGTGGCCAGGAAGACACTGGGGTTGTGACACTGCTAGGCATGTGTGATATCCTGACCCATTTGGATATAGACCTATGGACAAATGACAGTACAAAATAACAACAGATGCCACTCCACAGACACAAGGGAACAATTTAAAACAGCACACTGACAATGACATGGCCTCAACTGGCAGTACAACTTGGAAGAATAATCTTTTAATATCACATCAATAACACTCAATCAAACACCCTTCTAACCAATACGTACTGTGTAAGGGGTGTGTAATGTGTTATGCTGCAGGTCAAACACCATGACACACATAGCATGATGATGACCACAATTAAGGTGACATGGAATCATTGAGGCTGTACCAATATCTCACATCACTCCTGCTCTCACATTGCCCACTACCAAGAAGCAAGTGGACTGTGCGAAGAACACATATTGATGTGACAATATTTAAATGCACATTCCTACACATACGCATTGAGACAATTTCACACACACACAACAGATGTACAGGCATACGGACCTTCTGACACTCAAAATGACAACCTCACAACCAAGTTAGCCTGCAGAACTAGAACATGTTCAGATGTATAGGTACACATTACAACCTGAGTCAACTTGGCAAGGGCAGAGAAATAGGCCTGCTGAAAATTTGTCACACATGTGAAATTTCCGCATAGTCAATTGTCAACACGCCAGTGCTGACAACGTACAGAGATGTGTTGTAGATTGTCACCTAGCCAAATCTAATTGTCTCACTGATGTTTAAATAATTCTATTGCATATGTGAAATTGGATGGGATGTCCAGGGTATATAGATGCAACCGTGTTACCACCACTGCGGAATTGATTCTGTGTAAGTATCATCTCACCCCCCGTTAAGACACAGGGACACCTCTTTCACATGACATAATGCAAGGGAGTACACAATGTACTGCAACTCTACAAAAATACTGCTGACATCCGGTCAATCAGCCAAACACACTTTCAGATAAGGAAACAACCCAATGCTGATGGTACATCCTAGAATCCAAGGATTCCACATCATAACACAAACACATATGAGTCATAGACAACACAAGAGATCAGGGGTATGGGATCCAGCCATGGGTCATAACCCCATTTGCAAACCCAAGCACTGCAGCAGAGTGTGCCTATAATGAGGCACATCAGAGGACACACACCATAGTCAAGAGGACCTTTGGCATCCTGAAGTCAAGATTCAGGTGCCTCAACATCACCGGAGGCAGCCTCCTATACTCACCAGAAATGGTGTGCAAAGTAATTTTGACCTGTGCCATCCTGCACAACATATGTGTAAGAAGGAACATTCCCCTATATGAACCCGACCCACAAATGCCGGAAGAGGAGGATGCTGTCCATCAACATGAGGGGGACCATCCAAACACAGCTGCAAGATTGCGTTGGTGACAACATATTGTCCAAAATTTCTTTTAACAATACTCATTCATCACCACTGTCTTACCATATGTCAATAAACACCTATTCTAATCACTATATCATGGTCTGGATAATCATTTTTGCATAACATTATCCCTTACTATCAGAATCAGAGTGTAGCCTCATGGAGCATTGCAGAAATACAGATTAGGATACAGAAAAATCCACATCAATTTTGATGCGTATGAATGTACAGCCAAATTCACACACACTGTAAATGACATATATCGTGTACATTTCACATTTGAAGGGCAATAGCAGAAGACCACATCTATTTCACACATACATGCTGGCAACATGGTTCATTGCAGCATATGGCACACAACTAAGACACCATCAGTCAATAAGGGAAAAGAATGCCTCATAGATGAGGCAGTGGATGTGCTATTGCATTGGTGACAAGAAGGTATGGCCAGATCCTTGACAGCAGTAAGTGTTACATTAGCTATCTTTGCAAGGAGTATGTGTGACAAGATTTCCATATAAGCAGCAAATTGATAGCACAGGTGCCCCAGGTACGACTAGCATTGCTCACAAGACATCCTCTGCACATGGCAGCTCAGGTCCTAAGTCCTGCACACCCATGTTCCCTGTCTCACTCCACCCTTCTTCAGAGGTCCCAGGAAAGGGAATATGTGTACCCAGATAATCCCTCCTCTACACACACCCAGACTCACAATGTGAATCCAGTGTGCTTCCCTCTTTAGTATGGTATGCCATAGTCATTGTGCTTCTGTCTGCATGGACATCCGGTTAAGTAATGCACTGCCTTGTAGTCTGTAGGACCTGTAATCACCTGTACATTGCTTCCCATATGAAAGATACTGTTGGCCCTTTGAACTTGATTCTCACCTACAGGACTTGTGAGAGACTGATGCTGCACACACCTGTGAGCACTTCCATGCAGACCAGCCATTTGAACATGCACTACCCTGGCAGCTGCCTGGAACAGCAAAGAAGCTGCCATCTTATGTATAACACTCTTATGCATTGCCGTATAAATCACTTGTGTAACACAGCCCTTGGGTTGTTGTGTTACGTTCCAACACACAGGACAAACACAGTTTTCATTTTCCACAGTGTTGTTCCACCTTTGACCAGTTTCAGTCTTCTCAGTGTGTATTTGCCTTGTTAAATTTATTGATCCTGATTGACCCTGCATCCTGTTAGCCTGACTGGTTCCTGTCTTTGCATTACCATAAAGGTTCCCTGTGGCTACATTTGTATCATAGTTGCTTTCCCAGCCCTCACTTTCCTCCTGGGGTATTGTGTCAGGTGGGTCTACAATGCATACTCAAATACATTGTATAGCATAATCAGTTTACTTATCGTACCATGGGGTGGAACTTGTCTCCAAATAGCCTAAGCATGGCCCATCCCTTGTCTGGGTTTCATGTATACATGAGTGACAAATAGTGACAGTGTACTATGGCTGTATGCATGGATTGGGTATGGTGCCTCCAGCACAACAAACAACGTCAGATAATGTGCATGAAATGTCAACACATGTTAGGAACCTGACAGTCCACACGCTGATTCATATTGCCCCCCACATATTGATGGGGCTTGCGTGGTGAATAGCTGTGAGATTAATCAGCACAGAGGCACAGATGTTCCTGGATGCAGTGGGAATTTTAGAGGCCAACCTGTGTACAAGTGTTGTGAGGAAACCTGCCGGTTTTAAATTCCTGATCCATTAACTTTGTCAGCACACCAAGGTTGCCCTATTGCCAGTCTCATAACACGTCTGCAGTGCCATAGCTGGTCTATCCCCATGTGTGTTCTCAATTCCTCATTGGCTTTCCTTCAATTCAGCTGTGAAGGATAGTTTGTAGATGCAGGAAATGGCTCCACAGACTCATGACTAGACCTGCATGTAACTGTGACAACATGGACCCCAAAAATGATACAGGCTAAACATTGGGCGGAAATACAGACAAAGATCTGCGCTGTTGGAGTGGCACAGCGCTCGGTAGAAGAAATCAAGAAGAGGTGGTACGACCTGCAGTCCCGTGCCAAGGATAGGGTTGCAAGAAGACTGCAGGAGGCCAGGAGCACAGGAGGCGGCCCACCCACAGAGACACCCTCCATCCCAATAGAGGACCTAGTGGAGTCCACACTCCTCCCGGAAGCAGTCAGTGGGGTCACTTAGATTGACACCTCCGGCACACCAAGTACCTGCAAAGGTAAGTGCAATATTTTATTGTAGCCCCATATGTGTATGCACAAAAGCCCCTTAGGAATTAGCACGTAATGTAAACCATTGTGAGAAGTAGTCCATTCCACATCTTAGAAGCAGCACAACAATGCCTTATGGGAGTGGTAGTCCACAACCCAAATCTGAAAGTAGCACACACAATGTAAGAGGTAGAGCGACACACAGAAGAACACAACACCCACAACACAGTGAAGAGAAGTACCTGTACCTTTATTACCACTGTGTGACCTTAATTGTAACATACATACCTGACATGCTGCATATTGTCGTTGCAGGTGGGCCAGGCCCAGCAGCCACAGCATGTGCCTGTGTAGGGGAGACAGACACCCATCCTGCTTCAGACTCCAATACGAGTGGGTCTCAGAACATTGTGCCACTCTGACGCAGGCCTAGGGCACTGCCACTGCCAGAACTGAGTCAGGACTCCGATGAGCAGCAGGAAGGCGCACAAACACCACCCCCAACTGGCAGATGCACCCAGATGCAGGAGCCCCGTTCGCAGCAGACCAAGCACCCCGCAGGATCCTGACATATGCAGGTGCACAGGCGTATGAAGCAGGTGATGGAACCTCCTTCTTTGGTGGCCTGGAATCGGCTATGTTGCAGCAGCAGCGCCTGCAAAATAAAAAGATCACGGCATTACAAAGGCAGATGCAGCAACATAATGCCAACATGGGGGGCCTGCATCGCCAGCTGGAGTGCCTGAATGCCAACATTGAACAGCTGCATGAGGGACAGGACCAGGCATCGCAGGACACAAGGGAGCTCACTACTGCTGTGAGGGAACTATGGCCCTCATTCCGACTTTGACCGCCGGCGGTCGCCGCCGGCCTGTCGGGGGCCGCCAGAATACCGCTGCGCGGTCAAAAGACCGCCGCGGTAATTCTGACTTTCCCGCTGGGCTGGCGGGCGGCCGCCTTCAGGCCGCCCGCCAGCCCAGCGGGAAAGATGCTTCCACGATGAAGCCGGCTCGGAATCGAGCCGGCGGAGTGGAAGCTGTGCGACGGGTGCAGTGGCACCCGTCGCGTATTTCACTGTCTGCCAAGCAGACAGTGAAATACTTGTAGGGGCCCTCTTACGGGGGCCCCTGCAATGCCCATGCCAGTGGCATGGGCACTGCAGGGGCCCCCAGGGGCCCACGACCCCCCCTACCGCCATCCGGTTCCCGGCGGTCGGACCGCCGGGATCTGGATGGCGGTAGGGGGGGGTCGGAATCCCCTCGGCGGCGCAGCAAGCTGCGCCGCCTTGGAGGATTCAATGGGGCGGCGGTACACTGGCGGGAGACCGCCAGTGTTGCCGGTCCGACCGCGGCTTTACCGCCGCGGTCGGAATCCCCATTGGAGCACCGCCGGCCTGTCGGCGGTGCTCCCGCGGTCCTCCGCCCTGGCGGTCTTTGACCGCCAGGGTCAGAATGACCGCCTATGTCAGGAGCTGCACCATGACAGGGTGAGCCACCGCAGGCAGGAGCGATGCTTCATGAGCATGTTTGGGGGATTTTGTCGCTATGTGACTAGGCTAGCTAATTCCACCTTCCTAATTTCACGTCGTGCATTGGCTGCACAGGTTGAGGCAGCACACAGCAGCAGGGATGAGGCTCAAGGACTAGTCCAAATCACCAATGTGATTGACAATATCATGGGAAACAGGTCAGCCACACCTAGCGAGCTTGGACTGGGGCACACAGAGGACACATCCAGCCTCAGCAGCCTAGCTGTGCCCGCAATGGACACCAGACGGCGCAGTGCCAGGCACAGCACTGCCACAGAGGCAGACAATCGAGGTGCCAGTGAGGCAACTGGGCACTCAAGTGGCGTGCATGGCCGAAAGAAGTGACTGTAGTGGCCACAGGGGACTGTATGTGTGTCTGTAATGAGTACACTATGAAGGAATAGTGCTTTACTGTGAACTGCTATTGTTTTTTTTAAGATCACTTTTGTTGGTATTCGTTGGACTAACATTACCTGACATTAAGGTAATAAATGTACTCACTACAGGTACATTTGTCAGAGGATTTGTGTTTACATACTTATATCTGAAATGGTTGTGTGTGATGTCAGCACACCTTTGCCTTCCCTCTGCTGCATTGGTCCTGTCTGCTGGCTGTAGGGGTGGTATGGGATCATCATCCTCTTCTGATTCAGAATCACATATTTCCACAGGTATGCCCCTGGTGTTAGCTATATTGTGCAAGATTGCACAAGTAGCCACTATTCTACATGTTGTCTCTGGTCTGTACTGTAGTGCCCCTCCACTTTTGTGGAGGCACCGGAAGCGACTCTTCAGCAGGCCAAAGGTGTGCTCCACCACGTTGCGGGTCGCCCTGTGTGCTGCATTGTATCTCCGTTCTGCTGGTGTTGCAGGATTGAGGTAGGGCGTCATCATGTAGGTGCGCACTGCGTAGGCACTGTCTCCTGGAAGGGACAGAGGGTATAGGCCCTGATTCTAAGCTTGGCGGGCGGCAGTAGCCGCCCGCCAAGCGGGAACCGCCAGAAGACCGTACCGCGGTCAAAAGACCACGGCGGTGATTCTGGGTTTCCCACTGGGCTGGCGGGCGACCGCCGAAAGTCCGCCCGCCAGCCCAGCGGGAAACACCCTTCCCACGAGGACGCCGGCTCAGAATGGAGCCAGCGGAGTGGGATGGTGCGACGGGTGCAGTTGCACCCGTCGCGAATTTCAGTGTCTGCAAAGTAGACACTGAAATTCTTTGTGGGGCCCTCTTACGGGGGCCCCTGCAGTGCCCATGCCATTGGCATGGGCACTGCAGGGGCCCCCAGGGGCCCCACGGCACCCCATACCGCCATCCTGTTCCTGGCGGGCGAACCGCCAGGAACAGGATGGCGGTATGGGATGTCAGAATCCCCATGGCGGATTCCCATGGGCAGCGGAAAGTCGGCGGTACACCGCCGGCTTTCCGCTTCTGGCCGCAGCTGTACCGCCGCGGTCAGAATGCCCGGCGGAGCACTGCCAGCCTGTTGGCGGTCCTACCGCCAACCTCCGCCCTGGCGGTATTTACCGCCAGGGTCAGAATGACCCCCATAGTGAGTAAGTGAGCCATCTGACATCAGCACGCCATCAATGCGCCAGTGTACAGAGTACAGAGGGACAATACCTAGTAGATATCCTTCACCAAATTCCCCAGCTAGCAGTCTTGTGTGAATGCCGCTATGGCGAAAGATGTATGAATCATGGGTGCTCCCTGGGTACCTGGCCACAAGATCAGTTATGATGTAGGCGGCATTGCATATCACCTGTATATTAATTGAATGTTGGTATTTACGGTTGCGGTACACATACTCTGTGGCTGATGGTGGACAGATTGCAACATGTGTCCCATCTATGGCACCTAGGACATGGGGGAACTGTGCTATCTAGTAAAAATCTATTTTTGTCTGCTGTATTTCCTGTGGGGTGTGGGGGAATCTGATGTACTGGTGTATCGTGCTCAGAATGGCGTTAATAAATGCATTGAAAAATCTGGAGAGGGTACTCTGTGAGACCCCTCCAGCTGCTGCTATGACCCCTTGATAGCTCCCTGAGGCAAGTAGGTGGAGGGAGCATAATACCTGCACATGGGTGGGGATGCTATGAGTGCTATGTGTTCTGCGCTGCAGTATGGGTTGTAGCTCAGCTATCAGATCAAGTATCATGGCTGAGTTCAACCTATACCTCTCAAATATTTCCTCCTCTGTCTGGTCAAAAAATGTAATGCGCACTCTGAAAATGCGCTCCTGTCTCCTCCTCCCTCCCCTCAAACCTACCAAGATCCTCATCCTCCTCACCATTACGTAGAGTGCAGCCATTGTAGAAAAGAGTCTGAGGCATTCTGGGCCTCTTTATATAGGTTGCACCTGGTTACCACCTGGTTTCACTTAGTGGTATTTTGCATGTACAAAATGGCATTCTGCGAAAAATCGCAATTTGCGATTTTTTGATGCATCGAATTGCGACTTGGATTTTGTGAATCGCATTTTGCGCCTCGCAATTTCCTACTGGAAACACCGAATCGCAAAATGCGACTTGCAAAAACAGGTCGCAATGCAAAAAAGCGCAATTTTTGCGATTTCTTATTTTTGGTCTGTGAATGCCTTTCATGCATCGCAGACCACGTTTTTGCATTCGCAAACGGCCGAATTTTACGATTCGCACCGTTTGTGAATGCAAAAAAGTTTCATACATCTGGCCCTTGGTCTGCTAACTACTGTAATGATGGAGCATCTTTGCCACCACATGATAGTTAGGGCCACTGCATGTGTGCAGATGTGTGTATCTCTCACTAGAGTCCCCGGGTCTGTACATGTTTGCAGTGGTATGTAGGATGCAGTATCATCATGTCTGAGAGGCTTGACTTTCTGAGTTAATATTACACATAGTATTTGTATTTGGAAGTGTTGTACAGTGCACAGACATCAAGCACATTTCTCCCTTCCATGCCTTACAGGTGGACCTGCACCCTACACTATCGGAGAGGTGGCTCGATTTACGGACCCTGACATCTCCAGTAAGTGTTGATATTTCTGTTCTGTGTTGTGTTTGCTGATGATGTGTGATTGACTCCTGTGTCTTGGACACATGGCAAGGTGTGATGCGCTGGTCAATGATCAGATATGTTCCCTGAGTGGAGTATCATTTTTTCCCCATCTTTGAATTGGCCAATCATTAGCGTATTGTCATAATTTGGGATTGCTGGTCAGTCCTGTAGGCACCGCCATGTGAATAGGGATGAGTTTTGTGGATAAAACTTAAATTCAGAAAATGTACCAGAGGACCATATTTGTGATTTAGTCAGCAAGTCACCTTGATTCTCACAGAATAGGGATGCCAAAGTCTTACCCACAGACTTTAGCTTCCCTATTCACTAATGAACATGTTTGACTGTACGTTTGACTTCCTAGCAGCATGTAGCTCCACATGTTGTGCTACGAGTATGAGGCACTTGAGTACAATTACCTAGGTGTGCATGCAGCTCATGGCCAGATGTGTGCTTGCATCTATCTGCTTGTTGTAAGTCATGTGTTACTGGTAGGAATTGATGCTGACAATGGTCTGCATTTCCAAACATAAGTGTGGATGGGATTGTCCAAGGATTGGGTGTATCCTAGTTGGACTTCCTCCTTACCTGTGGTGGGCTGCCCAAACCCATGTACAGCTGTGCAAAGCTTCCTGGGTGCCCTTGTTGTTTGAAAGTATTTGTTGCCTGCCCCACCACCCCCAGACACAGGCATATGGTTGTGAAAAGTGTAGGACTGATGATCAAAGTTTAGTACACAGACATGTAAATCTGTAAGTCACTTGTCCAAACCTAGGATACCCACTCATGATTAGCAACTGCATTCTATCCTGGCAATTCCATTTACAAGTCGCAGATCTTGTGGCCCTTGATTGTCATCAATAACATAGTAATTAGTTGGCCTGTCAGTGGTGGAGGACTTGCAGCATTTTATTTACCTTACAAATGGCTGAACAATGATGCATAAGTCATTCAAGTTGTTACCCATCTTTTAGAGTATTGCTTTGCTGTTTGATAGGACAGGTGTAGGA